>NW_025927644.1:0-317330 GCF_022837055.1 Prionailurus viverrinus | reverse complement strand
GGGTGAAATATATTTCCTTTTCTTTTCGTCCTCTTCCATTTCTTTCATCAGTGTTTCATAGCCTTTAGAGTACAGGTCTTTCACCTCTTTGGTTAGGTTCATTCTAGGTATCTTGGGGTATTTGGTGCACCTGTCAATAGGATTGATCCCTTACTTTCTCTTTCTGTTAATTCATTACTCGTCTATAGAAATGCAATAGATTTCTGTACATTGATTTCTGTATATTGTGATTTGTGGAATTCATATATAAATCCTAGAAATTTTCATTGGAGTATTTCATGGTTTTTATAGAGAGCATCATGTCAGTTCCAAACAGCGAAAGTTCTACTTCTTCCTTGCCAATTTGGATGCCTCATTTCTTTTTTTGTCTGATTGCTGTAGCTAGGACTTCTTGTACTATGTGGAATAATAGTGGTGACGGGTCATCCCTGTCTTGTCCCTGACCTTGGAGGAAACACTTTCAATTTTTCCCCATTGAGGATGAGCTGAGCTGTGGCTTTTTCCTAGGTGACCTTTATATGTGTAGGTAGGTTTAGTCCAAGTCTACTTTGCTGAGGGTTTTTATCATGAATGGATGTGACATTTTGTCAAATGGTTTTACCGCATCTGAGGAAAGCATCCTATTGTTCTTATCATTTCTTCTAATACTGTGGTGCATCATGTTGATTGATCGGCGAATGTGGAGCCACCCTTGCAGCCCAAGAATATATCCCACTTGATTATGGTAAATGATTCTATTAATGTATTGTTGACTTTAATTTGAAGGTATTTTAATGAGAATTTCTGCATACATACTCTCAGGCTATTGGTCTGCAGTTTTATTTTAAATTTTTAAACATTTTTTTAAAATGTTTATTTCTTTCCTTAGATAGAGTACATAAAAGTGAGGGAGGGGCAGAGAGACAGAGAGAGAGAATCCTGGCCATGCTCCACACTGTCAATGCACTGTCCAATGTGGGACTGGAACCCACGCCCCGCAAGATAATGTCCTAATCCAAAATTAAGACCTGGACAATAAACCAACTGAGCCACACAGGCGCCCCGGCAGTTTTCGGTTTTAGTGGAGGCTTTATCTGGGTTTGGTATCAGGGCAATGATGGCCTCATAAGATGAATTTGTAAGTTTTTCTTCTTTTTTATTTTTTGTAATCATTCGAGGAGAATACATATTACCTCTTCCTTAAATGGATGGTAGAATTAATCAGTGAAGCCCTCTGCCCTGAACTCTTGTATTGGGGGGAGTTTTTTTTTCTTATTGATTTGATTTCTTTCTGTTTTCAGATTTTATGTATCTTCCTGTTTCAGTTTTGGTAGTTTTTGTGTTTCTAGGAATTTGTCCATTTTTCTCAGAGTGTCCAATTTGTTGCATATAGTTTTTCATAATATTATCTTCTAACTGTATTTTTGTAGTGTTGACTGTTGTTTCTCCTTTCTTATTTGTGATTTTATGTATTTGAGTCCTTTCTCTCTTCTTTGTGAAAACTCTGCCTAGGAGGTTTTCATGTTGATTACTGTTTTCAAGGAACCAGCCCCTTGTTTCATTGATTTGGTTTAGTGTCTTTTTGGTTTGTATATCCCTCATTTCTGCCTTAATCTCTATTATTTCCTTCCTTCTGCTGTTCTTCTCATTCCTTTAGTTGTAAGTTAGGAGGGTTTGAGATTTTTCTTGCTCTTTAAGGTAGGCTTGTATTGCTATATACTTCCATCTTAGATTGCTTTTGCTGCATTCCAAAAGTTTTTACCAGTGTATTTTCATTTTCATTACTTTCAGTGTATTTTCTTATTGATTTCCTGTTTGACCCATTCATTTCGTAACATGTTATTTAACCTCCCTTTATTTGTGGCCTTTCCCCCTGTGTGTGTGTGTGTGTGTGTGTGTGTGTGTGTGTGTGTGTGTATGATTGTGGTTAACTTCAAGTTTCCTAGCGTGTGGTCAGAAAAGATGCTTGGTCTGATCTCTGTCTTTAGGTACCTGTTGAGGCCTGATTTGTTACCTAGAATGTGATCATTTCTGGAGAATGCCCCATGTGCGCTTGAAAAGAATGTGTACTCTGCCATTTTAGTATGGAGTGTTCTGAATATATCTGTTAAACGCATCTGGTCCAGTGTGTCATTCAAAGCCATTGTTTCCTTGTTGATTTTCTGTTTAGAGGTTCTGTCCATTGATGTGACAGATGTGTTAAAGTCCTCTATTATCATTATATTATTATAAATTCTTTTATGGTTTTGTTGAATGTTTTTGATATTGGTGATTGCATATTGGGTGCATCAAAATTTACAATCATTGGGTCTTTTTGTTTGGTTGTCCCCTTTAGTATGAGATAGTGTCTATCTTCGTCTCTTGTTACAGCTTTATTTATTTTTTTAATGTAAGTCTTAGTTGACATATAGTGCATTCTCTGTTTCAGGAATAGAATCCAGTGATTCATCCCTTACATACAACACCCAGTACTCATGACAACAATTGCTCTCCTTAATACTCGTCCGCCATCTAGCCCAGCGCCGACACATCTCCCTCTATCAACCCTCACTTTTTTTCCGCTATGGCTAAGAGACTCATGTGGTTTGTTACCACTCTTCTCTTTTCCTGCCCCCTTCCCATATTTTCATATGTTTTGTTTCTTAAATTCCACATGAGTGAAATCATATATGTGTCTTTCACTGATTGATATATTTCACTTAGCATAATACATTCTAGGTCCATCCATATCGTTGCAAGTGGCAGGGTTTCGTTCTTTATGAAGCTGAGTTTCATTTCATTGTATATATGTATGTATATTTGTATGTATATATGAACATACACGTGAGTACATATGCAAATACATGCACACACACACACACACACAAGTTTATACCTTCATCAGTTGATGGATACTTGGGCTTTCTCCATAGTATGGCTACTGTTGATAATGCTGCTATAAATATTGGGTGTATGCATTTTACTACTAGGTATTGACCCAAAGGGTACCAAACTACACTCTCGGTTTTGAAGTTTATTTTGCCTAATATAAGTATTGCTACTGGCTTTCTTTTACATTATTGTCATGATAAACGTTTTTCATTCCCTCCTTTTAAATCTGCAGGTGACATATGTCCAAATAACGCTTTGTAAGCAGCATCTAGATAGGCCTTGTTTTGTTTTTGTTTTTGTTTCTTTCTTTTTTTTCTGTCCATTCTGACACCCTATCCTTGTCTTTTGATTGGAGCATGTAGTCGATTTACATTCAGAGTAATTATTGACAGGTATATATTTAGTGACATTCTACTAGTTGTTTTCCATTGTTTCTTGATGTTTTCTCTGATCCTTTCTTGTCTGTAACACTTTTGGTCTTTCATTTCCACTCCAAGAGTCTGATTTAAATATTCTTTTCTTTTGACTGGTAGTACATTTCTTTACTTATTTTTATATTTCTTCTTCGTTAAAATTTAAGCCCCAGTTAGTTACCTTATAGTGGAATACAGTTTCAGGATTAGAATTTAGTGATCCATCAGTTACAAAATATATCCAGTACTCATTCCAAGTGCCCCCCGGGTTCCCATCACCTATTTAGCCCACACCCCTATTCAGAAACCTTCCTGGAGTCCTGAGCTTCTTCCCTCTATTTAACAGTTTCTTATCGTTTGATTCCTTCTCTGTATCTTATTTTTGCTTTCCTTTCACTATGTTCATCAGTGTATTAAATGCCACAGATGAGAAAAATCATATGATGTGTGTCTTTCTCTGACATATTATGGTTAGCATAATAAAGTCTGGTTCCATCCACCTTGTTGCAAATAGCAAGATTCCACTCTTTTTGATTGCCGAGTAATATTCCACTGTATGAATATACCACATCTTCGTTATCCATTCATCTCTCAATGGTCATTTGGGCTCTTTGCATAATTTAGCTATTGTTGATAATCCTGCTATAAACATTGGAGTGCATGTGCCTCTTCGAGTCAGCGTTAGTGTGTCCTTTGGATAAATGCCTATTAGTGCAATTGCTGGGTTGTAGTGTAGTTCTCTTATTGTTTCTTGTAACGAATCTCCATACTATTTTCCAGAACGGCTACACCACTTTGCATTCCCACCAGCATTGCAAAAGCATTCCCTTTCTCTGCATTCTTGCCAACATCTGTCGTTTCCTGAGATGTTAATTTTAGCCATTCTGATAGGTGTGAGGGGATATCTCATTGTGGTTTTGATTTGTATTTCACTTATGATGAATGAGGTTGAGCATCTTTTCATGGTATGACCAATCTGGATGTGATCTTGTTAAAGTGTCTCTTCATGTCTTTTGCCCATTTCTTCACTGGGTTATTTGGTTTCTGGGTGTTGAGTGTGATATATTCTAGATATGGAAGAATGCTGATGTTATTTTGATAGGAATTACATTGAATTTGTCCATTGTTTTGGGTAGTATTGATATTTTAACAATATTTGTTCTTCCAATCCATGAGATGGGATGTTTTTCCATTTCTTTGTGTCTTCTTCAACTTCTTTCATAGATGTTGTATGGTTTGTTCTTTTATTTTTTTAATTTTTATTTATTTTTAAGAGAGTGAGCGAGTGAGCAAGAGCCCATGAGCAGGGGAAAGGCAGAGATAGGGAGACACAGAATCTGAAGCAGGCTCCAAGCTCCAAGCTGTCAGCACAGAGCCTGTCACAGGACTCAAACCCACAAACGTGGGATCATGTCCTGAACTGAGGTCGGCACTTAACCGACTGAGCCACCCAGGCACCCCTCTATTGTTTGAATGTACTGATCTTTTACCTCTTTGGTTAGATTTACCCCTGGGTATTTTATGCATTTCTGTGCAGTTGTAAATTAGATCAATTCCTTAACTTTCTTTCTGTTGATTCATTATTGGGGTATAGAAATGCAATCAACTTCTGTATATTGATTTTATATTCTGAGACTTTCCTGAATTCCTGTATCAGTCCTAGAAGTTTTTTGGTGGAGTCGTTTGGATTTTCCACGGAGAGTATCATATCTGTGAGGAGGGAAATTTTGACCCCTCCTTGCCAACTTGGACACCTTGTAATTCTTTTTGTCGTCTGATTGCTGAGGCTAGGACTTTCAAAAGAATGGTGGGGGCGCCTGGGTGGCACAGTCGGTTAAGCGTCCGACTTCAGCCAGGTCACGATCTCGCGGCCCGTGAGTTCGAGCCCCGTGTCGGGCTCTGGGCTGATGGCTCAGAGCCTGGAGCCTGTTTCCGATTCTGTGTCTCCCTCTCTCTCTGCCCCTCCCCCGTTCATGCTCTGTCTCTCTCTGTCCCAAAAATAAAAAAAAAAATAAACGTTGAGAATGGTGAATAACAGTGTTGAGAATGGACATCCCTGTCGTGTTCCTGACCTTAGGGGGAAAGCTCTCAGTTTTCCCCATTGAAGATATTATTAGCTGTGGGACTTTCATATCTGGACATTCTCACATTGAGCCACGACCCTTCCATCCCTCCTTTCATGAGGTGTTTTTTTTCCATCAAGAAAGGATGCTGCTGCGTTTTGTCAAATGTTTATTCTGCAACTATTGAGAGGATCATGTGGTTGTTATCCTTTCTTTTATCAACGAGATATATCACATCAGTTGATTTGCAGATATTGAGTCGGTTGTGCATCCCAGGAATAAAATCCACTTCATTGTGCTGAATAATTCTTTTAATGTATTTTTGAATCCAGTTTGCCACTTTTTGTTGAGATTTTTTGCATCCATGGTCATCAGGGAAATTTGTCTCTAGTTTTCCTTTAAAGTGGGGTCTTTGTTCAGTTCGGACTCAAGGCCATGCTGGCCTCATAGAATGAGTTTGGAAGTGTTCCCTCCATTTTTCTGCCCATGACCTTATCTTGTTCTTTCATTTGGGATGCCTCCCTCTTGTGTTGGAATTTTGGTTGAGTATTTGCCATCTCTGTGTTACCAAAGCTCATTGTGTTACCTGCCTATGAGTTGAATGGTTTTATGAAGAGGAGGTCATCCAATGTCCAGGGCCTGGCACATCACGGAGTGTCTGTGGTGTGTGTCGCATGCACTATTTTTTGTGTTCTGGCTGCACTATCCTTCAGGTCAGTTGTATGGGAAAGGTAGGGTCCTTGGCTAGAATGTGGTGAGTCTTACCGAGGTCGCAACTGGGATCCCTGGAAACTGCAGTACAGTCAGAACTGGGTTCACTGCATGGTGCAGTGCGCGGGCACTGGGTTCACTGGAGGGGGCAGTAAGTAATCTGAGGATTCCAGAAGGTAGGTGAACACTGTAAAACACTCTAGTCTTCTCTTACATCAAATTCAAAGACATTTTCTTGCCCCAGCTTTCTTTTAATGCTGAAGAGATTGCAATTAGTAATTGAAGGCATAATGGTCCTACAGGATATTTACCTATATGACTGGTGGACATTATTTCATCCATCCGTGTCCCTAAAGCACGTTTCATTGGAAATATTAGCCAAGGATACATACTGTAAATTCACAACTGATTCACAGCTCCCTGTAAGTTTCATTCTGACCTTGTCACATATGTATCATCAAAGATATTATTAGTGACTTTTCAGATACGCTCCCCACATCAAGATGGTGATGTTAGAGAATCTGGTATAAATGGAAATTCACAGGTTCCAAATTAGGAATTATTTTTCATTTTTAATGTTTCTTTTTTCTTTTTTTGAGATAGCCCGAGCTGGGGAGGGGGGAGAGAGTGGGAGATACCGAATCTGAGGCAGGCTCGAGGCTCTGAGCTCTCAGGACAGAGCCTGACGCGGGGCTCAAACTCATGGACTGCAAGATCACGACTTGCGTCAAAGTCGGACGCTTAACCGACTAAGCCACCCAAGCGCCCCAGGAATGATAGTTTATTGGCAAACAAGGAGAAATTAAAAATAGTGTAAAGGATGTCTATTTTTAATTGAAATATTGTTCACACATTTGTTGTATGAGTTTTCAGCATACATTGTAGTCATTCCATATGTCTATGAATTATATTGTACTTAAGCACAAGTGTAGCTATCCTGTGAAAGCATGCAACAGTATTACAAAATTGACTCCATTACATTGGCTGTCCCTTGTATTCCTAGGACTCATTCATTCCATAGCTGACGCCAGTATCTCTCTCAAAGGTGTTCATTCTTTATCTAACCTAAGTATTTTGGTGGTAAACACAATTACCACTTGCTCAGCAAGTGTAAATTGGTGGTCTATTTTTCTGTGAACATTGCTTAAACCATTACAAATGATGTCATTACGTTAATAAAGTCGGTTTCATTCTTCACTCACAAGAAAGGAGAAGGAAAAGATTTCTCTGTGTCCCAGGCCCTGTCATTAAAACCTTTCCCACTGTGGAGAACAGGTTTAGTTGCCCAGGGAACTTCAGTGTCTCAGCTGAGCAACCAGGGCCTTCCACATTGCAAAAGTACCCATGATGGCCAACAGAGAGAGCTCAAGCACCACAGACCCGGAGAGGCGGAGTCCTCTGCCCAGGCAGTGATGGCCACCAGAGGGCGTACCATCGGCTTTTCTGACCCAGGGCACCTGAGAGCAGGAAGGGCTTTGATTGCTCCCAGAGTACTCAGGGCCTTTTCAGCTGCCTGAGTACAGAGAGCAGAGCTGCATTTCCAGCAGGTTGTGCTGCCCGCCCCAGGGGAGATCTTGGGAGCTTTGTAGCAACTTGGCATCTCCTGAGTCGCCAGAGAGAATTTGTCTTATTGTACTGAGTGCTGAGGAGTGGGCTCTGGGTGGCTTCCCTGGGCAAGCTGGTTGCTGAGCTGCACAGGCCCTTGCGCTTTCTGGGCTGTTCCCGTGTTTCATTCCTCCCCTTCCCGGACAGTATTTGAACAAGACATATTTTACTAAAGGTCTCGTGGATTGTGGAGTCCCACGACATCACCTCATCGATGCAGTCGATGGTTTGTTGTTCCAGATTCAGGCTTGTTTCCGGGAAGAAACCCTGACAGAAATTCAGAAGAACGGGAGGTGCATTCCATTAGGACATGAATACATGAAATGCTCGTCTTAGGAACTCCTAGAAGAATGAGCTGGGACCCACTTTCCAAGTCCTGCTGGAACCAGTGACCGAGGTAAGGGCACAAACTGTCCCCCACATCATACATGCCTTTTAAAAAGTTTCATGGTGATTTTTCCAACTTAATTAAGTGATTGCAAACTACAGAAAACCTGGTAGGTACCTGTCATTAACGTACGTTATCTTGAATTTAAATTGCAGTGAGTAAAGATACAGTGTAGTATTAGTTTCAGGTGTAAAATATAGAGCAACCCTTCCACACGTCATCCGGTGCTCATCCCAGGTGCACTTCTTAATCCCCAGCAGCTGTTTCACCCATTCCCCACCTTGCTCTGGAAGCCCTCAGTTTGTTTCCTAGTTAAAAGTCTGTTTGTCACTGTCTCCTCCCCGCCCCCCCCCCCACTTTGTTTTGTTTTATATCCATGTGTTAGTGAAATCATCTGCTATTTGTCTTTGTCTGAAAGGCTTATTTCACCCAGGATAACATTCTCTTGCTCCATCCAGCTCATGGCAAATTACAAGATTTCATGTTTTTATGGCCTAATAATATTACATTCCATAGACCACATCTCAATTTATTCATCAGTTGATGGATGCTTGGATAGTTTCTGTAATTTGGCTGTTGTAGAAAATGCTGCTGGAAACATCATGGTGCATGTATCCCTTTGAAGATTTTGTATTCTTTGTGGAAATACCTTGTAGTGAAATTGCTGGAACATAAGTTACTTCCATTTCCAGTTGTTTTTTTTTTTTTTTAGAAATCTCCATAATGTTTTCCAGCCTGGCTGCACCGGTTTGCCTTCTTACCCACAGTGCAAGAGGGTTATTCTTTCCCCACATCCTTGGCAAAACCTGCTGTGTCATCCTTCATTGATTTTAGTCATTGTGACAGAAGTGATGTGTTATCTCATTGTACTTTTGAATTGTATTTGCCTGAAGATCAGTATTGTTGAGTATTTTTTCATGTGTCTCTTGGCCAGGTATATGTCTTCCTTCAGGAAATGTCCATTTTTGTCTTCTGCCCATTTTTAATCAGATTTTTCATTTTTTGGGTGCTGTATAACTGTATATATTTTGGGCACTAACCCTTTATCTGATGTCGTTTGCAAATATCATTCTGTAGGTGTTTTAGTTTTGTTGATTATTTCCTTGGTGATTGAAGGTTTTAATTTTTATGAAGTCTCATTGTTTTTGCTTGTGTTTCCCTTACCGGTAGAGATATATCTGCAAAGACGTTTGTACAGGCAATGTTAAATAAGATACTACCCGTGTTATCCTCTGGGATTTTTATGGTTTCAGGTTTCACATATAGTTCTTTATCCGTGTTGGATTTATTTTTGTGTATGTTGTAAGAAAGTGGTCCATTGTTGTTTTTGTTTTGTTTTGCAGGATGCTGTCCATTTTTTCCAAAACCATTTGTTGAGGAGCCTTTTTTTTTTAAGTTTATTTACTTATTTTCGAGAGAGAGAGAGCATGCAGAAGAGGGGCAGAGAGAAATGGAGACAGAGAATCCCACGCATGCTCTGCACTGCCCTGAGATCATAACCTGAGCTGAATTCACAATCACACGCTTTGTTGACTGAGCCACCCCTGTGTCCCAAGACTATCTTTTTTTCCATTGGATGTTCTTTCCTGCTTTGTTGAGAATTAATTGACCATATAGGTGTGAGTTCATTTCTGCATTTATTTTCTATTGATCTATGCCTCTGTGTGTTGTTGTGGTGGTGGTGGTGGTGGTGGTGGTGGTGGTTGTTCTTTTGCCAGTTCCACTGTTTTGATCAGTATAGCTTTGTAATATAACCTAAAGTCTGGAATTGTGATGTCTCCAACTTTGCTTTTCTTCTTCAAGTTTGTTTTGGCTGTTTGGGGACTTTTGTTATTCCATACAAATTTTGAGATTATTTGTTCTTGTTCTGTCACAAATGTTTTTGTTAGTGTGATAGGGATTTCATTATATGTGTAGATTGTTTTGAGGAGTGTAGACATTTTAACAGTATTTTGTGCCTCCCATCCATGAACATGAAATGTATTCCATTTCTTTGTGTCCTCTTCCATTTCTTTCATCAGTGTTTCATAGACTTTAGAGTACAGGTCTTTCAATTCTTTGGTTAGGTTTATTCCTGGTTTCTTGTGGTATTTGTGAGCCTGTCAATGGGATTGATCCCTTACTTTCTCTCTGTGTTAATTCATGATTTGTGTTAGAAATTCAATACATCTATGTTCCTTGATTTCTGTATATTGTGACTTGTGGAATTCATATATCAATTCTAGCCGTTTTTAAGGGAATATTTCATGCTTTTTAGAGAACACATCACGTCAGTTCCAAATAGCGAAAGTGCTACTTCTTCCTTGCCGATTTGGATGCCTCTTATTTCTTTTTGTTGTCTGAGTGCTGTGGTTAGGGTTCCTGTACTATGCGCAATAACAGTGGTGAGAGGGGTCATCCCTGTTTTGTCCCTGACCTTGGAGGAAATTTTTTCAATTTTTCCCCATTGAGGATGAGATGAGCTGTGGGTTTTTCCTAGATGACCTTTATTATGTGCAGGTAGGTTGACTCTCAATGTACTTTGCTGAGGGGTTTTATCATGAATGGATGTGACATTTTTTCAAATAGTTTTCCTGCATCTGTTGAAAGCATCGTATTGTTCTTATCCTTTCTTCTATTACTGTGGTGCATCATGTTGATTGATCTGTGAATGTGGAACCACCCTTGCAGCCCAAGAATATATCCCACTTGATTATGGTAAATGATTCTATTAATGTATTGTTGACTTTAATTTGAAGGTATTTTAATAAGAATTTCTGCATACATAGTCATCAGGCTATTGGGCTGCAGTTTTATTTTAAAAAATTTTAAACATTTTTTAAATGTCTATTTCTTTCCTTTGAGTACATAAAAGTGAGGGAGGGGCTCAGAGATAGGGAGAGAGAGAATCCTGGCCATGCTCCACACTGTCATGGCAGGGTCCAACATGGGACTCGAACCCACGCACTGCAAGATAATGTCCTAGTCCAAAATTAAGAGTTGGACAGTAAACAGCCCGAGCCACACAGGCGCCCCACCAGTTTTCGGTTTTAGTGGAGGCTTTATCTGGTCTTGGTATCAGGGTAATGATGGCCTCATAAGATGAATTTGTAAGTTTTCCTTCTTTTTTATTTTTCATAATAATTCAAGGAGAATACATATTAGCTCTTTCTTAAATGGATGGTAGAATTCATCAGTTAAACCATCTGGCCCAGAACTTTTGTGTTGGGGGGAGATTTTTGTTATTACTGATTTGATTTCTTTCTCTTTTCAGAATATATGTATCTTCCTGTTTCAGTTTTGGTAGTTTGTGTGTTTCTAGGAATTTGTCCATTTTTCTCAGTGTGCAATTTGTTGCATATAGTTGTTCATAATATTAACTTCTAACTGTATTTTTGTGGTGTGGACTGTTATTTCTCCTTTCTTATTTGTGATTTTATTTATTGGAGTCCTTTCTCTCTTCTTACTCAAAAGTCTGCCTAGAAGTTTTCATGTTGATTTCTGTTTTCAAAGAACCAGCCCCTGGTTTCATTGATTTGGTCTAGTGTCTTTTTGGTTTGAGTATCCCTTATTTCTGTCTGAATCTCTATTCCTTCCTTCCTTCTGCTCTTGTTCTTCTGATATGTGACCTAGAATATGATCAACTCTGGAGAATGTCCCATGTGCGCTTGAAAAGAATATGTACTCTGCCATTTTAGTATGGAGTGTTCTGAATATATCTGTTAAACCCATCTGGTCCACTGTGTCAATCAAAGCCATTGTTTCCTTGTTGATTTTCTGTTTACAGCTTCTGTCCATTGAAGTGAGCAATGGGTTAAAGTCCTCTACTATCGTTATATTATAAAAAATGAGTTCCTTTATGGTTGTTGTTAAATATTTTATATACTTGGTGATCGCATGTTGCGTGCATCAAAATTTATAATCATTGGATCTTCTTGTTTCATTGTCCCCTTTAGTATGAGATAGCGTCTGTCTTCATCTCTTGTTATACCTTTATTTATTTATTTATTTACTTACTTACTTATTTATTTATATTAATTTAAGTCATAGTTGACATAGTGCACTCTCGGATTCGGGAGTAGAATTTGGTGATTCATCCCTTACATACAATACCCAGTGCTCATCCCAACAAGTGCTCTCCTTAATACTCATCCCACATCTAGCCCAGCCCTGACCCATTTCCCTCCATCAACCTTCGGTTTTTTTCTCTAACATTAAGAGACTCATGTGGTTTGTTACCACTCTTCTCGTTTCCTGCCCCCTTCCCATGTTTTCATCTGTTTTGTTTCTTCAATTCCACATGAGTGAAATCATATATTTGTCTTTCACTGATTGACATATCTCACTTAGCATAATACATTATAGCTCCATCCACATCATTGGAAATGGCAAGATTTCATTCTTCTTGAAGTTGAGTTATATTTCTTTGTGTATACATATGTTTGTATATATGAACGTACACATGTGTACATCTGTATATATGCGTATACATACATACACACGCACACACACCACAACTTCTTTATACCTTCATCAGTTGATGGATACTTGGGCTTTCTCTATAGTTTTGCTACTCTTGATAATGCTGCTATAAATACTGGGTTCATGAAATGTCACTATTAGGTATTTACCCAAAGTGTACCAAAAAAGAGTCTCGGTTTTAAAGGTTATTTTGCCTGATATAAGTATTGCTACTGGCTTTCTTTTAACATTATTGGCATAATAAATATTTCTTCATTCCCTCACTTCAAATCTGCAGGAGACTTAAGTCCAAATAAGGCTTTGTAGGCAGCTTCTAGATAGACATTGTTTTTTGTTTGTTTGCTTGTTTGTTTGTTTGTTTTGTCCATTCTGACGCCCTATCCAATGTCTTTTGATTGGAGCATTTAGTCCATTTATATTCCGGGTGATTATTGATAGGTATATATTTGGTGCCATTCTACTAGTTGTTATGCCTTTGTTTTTTGATGTTTTCTCTGATCCTTTCTTGTCTGTAACACTTTTAGTCCTAGATTTCCACTCAAAGAGCCCGATTTAAATATTCTTTTCTTTTGACTGGTAGTACATTTCTTTACTTCTTTTTCATATTTCTTTTTTTTTAATTTAAGCCCAAGTTAGTTACTTTATAGTGGAATACAGTTTCAGCAGTAGAATTTAGTGATCCATCAAGTACAAAATATACCCGATACTCATCCCAAGTGCACCCGTAATGCCCATACCCATTTAGCCCATACCCCTATTCAGTAACCCTCCTGGAACCCTGAGTTTCTTCTCTGTATTTCAGAGTCTCTTATCGTTTGACTCCCTCTCTGTTTGTATCTTATTTTTGCTTTCCTTTCACTACGTTCATCAGTTGTATTAAATTCCACAGATGAGAGATATCATATGATGTTTGTCTTTCTCTGACATATTTTGCTTAGCATAATCAAGTCCGGTTCCATCCATGTTGTTTCAAATAGCAAGATTTCATTCTTTTTGACCGCCGAGTAAAATTCCATTGTATGAATATACCACATCTTCTTTATCCATTCATCTGTCAATGGTCATTTGCGCTCTTTGCATAATTTAGTTATTGTTGATAATGTTGCTATAAACATTGCAGTGCATGTTCCACTTGGACTCAACGTTAGTGTATCCTTTGGATAAATACGTAGTAGTGCAATTGCTGGGGTCTAGTGTAGTTCTATTTTTAGTTTTTCTGACAAATCTCCATACTATTTCCAGAGTGGCTACACCACTTTGCATGCCCACCAGCATTTCAAAAGCGTTCCCTTTCTCTGCATCCTTGCTAACATCTGTCTTTTTCGGAGATGTTAATTTTAGCCATTCTGATAGGTGTGTGGGGATATCTCATTGTGGTTTTGATTTGTATTTCAGTGATGACAAGTGAGATTGAGCATCTTTTCATGTGTGACCAATCTGGATGTCATCTTTCTTAAAGTGTCTGTTCATGTCTTTTGCCCATTTCTTCACCAGATTATTTGGTTTTTGGGTGTTGAGTGTGATAAATGTTTATAGATTTTGGATACTAACCCTTTATCTGATATGTCACCTGCAAATATCTTCTCCCACTTCATTCAGTGCCCTTTCAGTTTCGCTGATTATGTCCTCTTCTGTGCAGATGCTTTTTATCTCCAAGTCCCAATTGTTCACTTTGGTTTTCATTGCCCTTGCTTTGGAGACATGACAAGCAAGAGGTTGTTGTGGCCAGGATCAAGGAGGTAGATTGCGTGTTTTCTCCTCTAGGATTTTGATGGTCCCTTTCTTACATTTATATCTTTCATCCATTTTGAGGTGTGTGTGTGTGTGTGTGTGTGTGTGTGTGTGTGTGTGTGTGTGTGTGTGTGGTTTAAGAACATAGTCCAGGTCCAATCTTCTCATTGTTCAGTTTTCCCAGTACCATTTGCTGAAGAGACTTTTGTTTTTCCATTGGATATTCTTTTCAGTGTTATCAAAGATTACTCGGCCATATGTTTGAGCATCCATTTATGGGTTCCCTATTCCGTTCTATTGATGTCTGTGTCTGTTTATGTGCCCGTACCATACTGTCTTGATGATTGCGGTTTTCTAATGCACCATAAATTCCAGATTTTAATGTCTCCAGCTTTGTTTTCTTTTTCAACATGACTTTGGCGATTTGGGGTCTTTTCTGGCTCCCTACAAATTTTAGGGTTGTTCTAGTTCTGTGAGGAATGCTGGTGTTGTTTTGATAGGAATTGCATTGAATGTGTCGATTGCTTAGGGTAGTATTGACATTTTAATAATATTTGTTCTTCTCATCCATGAGCTTGGAATGTTTTTCCGTTTCTTTGTGTTTCTTCCATTTCTTTCATAGATGTTGTATGGTTTGTTCCTTTATGTTTTTGATCTTTGTTCATTTTTGAGAGAGAGAGAGAGAAAGAGAGAGCACATGAGCAGGGGAAGGGCAGAAAGAGGGAGAGAGGGAGACACAGACTCTGAAGCAGGCTCCAGGCTCCGAGCTGTCAGGACAGTGCCCATCACGGGACTCAGACCCACAAATGCGGGATCATGTCCTGAATTGAAGTCGGCACTTAACCAACGGAGCCACCCAGGCGCCCCTCTATTGTTTTAAGTGTACTGATCTTTTACCTCTTTGGTTATGTTTACCCCTGGGTGTTTGATGGTTTTCAGTGCAGTTGTAAAGTACATCAATCCTTGATTTCTCTCTGCTGACTCATTATTGGTGTATAGAAATGCAATCAACTTCTGTATATTGATTTTATATCCTGAGACTTTCCTGAATTCCAGTATCAGTCCTAACAGTTTTTCCATGGAGTCTTTGGGATTTCCTTGAAAAGTATCATGTCTGCGAAGAGGGAAAGTTTGACCCTCCTTGCCAATTTGAACGCCTTGTATTTCTTTTTGTTGTCTTCTTGCTGAGGTTAGGACTTCCAACAGTTTGTGGAATAACAGTGGTGAGAGTGGACATCCCAGTCGTGTTCCTGACCTTAGGGGGAAAGCTCTCAGTTTTTCCTCATTGAAGATGATATTAGTTGTGGGACTTTCATATCTGGACATACTGATATTCAGACAAGATCTTTCTATCCTTCCTTTCATGTGTGCTTTTTTTCCATCAAGAAAGGATGCTGCATTGTGTCAAATGCTCTTTCTGCATCTATTGAGAGGATCATATGGTTGTTATCCTTTCTTTTCTCAATGTGATGTATCACATCAGTTGATTTGCAGATATTGAATTGGTGGTGCATCCCAGGAATAAATCTAATTCATTGTGGTGAATAATTATTTGTATGTATTGTTGGATCCGGCTTGCTACTTTTGTTGAGAATTTTTGCATCCAGGTTCATCAGGGAAATTGGTCTGTAGTTTTCCTTTCTGGTGGGGTCTTTGTCCAGTTTGGTATCAAGGCCAAGCTGGCCTCATAGAATGACTTTGGAAGTGTTCCTTCCATTTCTCTGTCCATGACCTTATCTTGTTCTTTCATTTGGGATGCATTCCTCTTGTCTTGGCATTTTGGCTGAGTTTTTGCCTTCTCTGTGTTACAAACGCTCATTATGTTAGCTGCCTGTGAGATGAATGGCTTTAATAAAAGGAGGTCATCTAGTGTCCAGGGGCTGACACATCAGGGAGTGTCTGTGGTGTGTGTTGCATACATTGTTTTGTGTTCTGGCTGCACTGTCCTTCAGGCCAGTTTTATGGACAATGTATGGTCCTTGGCCAGAATGTGCTGAGTTTTGTCTAGGTCAGCTCCGATCTGCCTCTTAAATGAGACTTGAAATGACTGCCACTCGAAGCGAAGTTCTGCAGAACTGTCTGGTCAAGAGAGGTGGTGTGGTCATGGGCTTCCGCTGGTCACCTGCGGAAGGGGACACCTCCATTGGGACTGAGGCAAGCCTGATTGACCTAGAAGGCCAGTCTCACCAGAGCACAGGAATGTGGGGTTGGTGTTAGCATCTTAGGCAGCCAGTGTGGGGATGACATTGTTTCCAGCAGATGGCTCTGTGTCTATGCTGTGGGGAAGAGGAGGAAAATGGTCCCACACACTTCCTCTGTCCTGGCTCCTTTGTCCCCTTGTGAACACTGCCTCTCAGGGGTGCTCTATGAGAGTGTATAATCGCTCCACTGTGTACACCAGGCGATGTACAGGTCACTGTTTCCATACCGTCTGCCTGTATGTAGATTGCTGCCTTCTCTGAAGGATTAGGCCAGTGCCCTCAGGGATGTATCCCAGCCAAGCCTTCTGACCTTTGAAACTCCACATTCTCGGGGTCTGGATCGCTTGGTTAAGTGTCCGAGTCTTGATCCTGGCTCAGATCATGACCTCGTGGTAATGGGCTTCTCTCTCTCCCTCTATTCCTGCCCCTGCCTTGCTTGTGCTCTCTTTCTCTGTCTCTCTCTCAAAATAAACTTAAAACAAATTTAGTGGCATGGAATACCTTATTTAGGCGAGATTTCCTCCCTGAGGGAATGGCAGCCGTCTATCAGTCAAATTTCTGGCAATGAATAGGAATTTCACTGTTGACCTGTTAAAGGTTACATTCCTACAGGAGTAAATTTAGGGTTAGTGACATGAGGCCTTAACGTAAGTAACTCCATGATGGCAGGCACTGGGTTCATGGAGGCTGCATTGCCTCGGACAGTGGGTTCACTGTAGGCAGCAGTGCTTCGGACAGTGTGTTCACAGGTGTCAGCAGTGCTTCGGGTGGAAAATTTACTGGAGGCTGCAGTGACACTGGCAGCGGGTTCACTGGAGGCTTCACTGTGTCGGGCAGTGCGTTCACTGGAGGCTGCATTGCCCCAGGACTGGGTTCACTGGACAATGCAGTAGAGCGGGCACTGGGTTCACAGGAGGCTGCAGTGTCTTGTGTACTGAGTTCACTGCAGGCTGCAGTGCTGCGAGAACTGGTTTCACTGGTTCCTGCAGTGCCGCGGGCACTGGGTTCACTGGAGGCTGCAGTGCAGCGGTTACTGGATTCACTGGAGGCTCCAGTGCTGCAGGAACTGGCTTCACTGGAAGCTGCAGTGCCGCGGACACTGGCTTTACTAGAGTGTGCAGTGCCATGGGCACTGGTTCACTTGAGGCTGCAGTGGCGTGGACACTTGGTTCACTGGAGGGTGTAGTGCCACGGGCACTGGCTTCACTGGAGGGTGAAGTGCCAGGGACACAGCCTCACTGGAGGTAGAGACCCGCAGGCCCTGGGTTCACTGCATGCTGCAGTGCCGTGGTCACTGGGTTCACTGGAGGGTGCATTGCCGCAGGCAGTTTGTTCACTGAGGGATGCAGTGCCATGGGCACTGGGATCCCAGGAACCTGCAGTGGAGTCGGAAATGGGTTCACTGCAGGGTGCATTGCTATGGTCACTGGGTTCACTGCAGACTGCAGTGCATGGAACACTGGAATAACTGGAGGCTGCAGTGCAGTGGGCACGTGTTTCACTGGAGTCTGCAATGCCCTGGGCACTGGCTTTACTGGCAACTGCAGTGCGACGGACTCAAGGTTCAATGGAGAGTGCAGTACGGCGGACCCTGGCTTCAATGGAGGCTGCAGAGCCGCGGGCACTGGGTTCATAGGAGGCTGCAGTGCCGGGGCACATTGTTCCCTGGATGGTGTAGTGCCTTGGGCACTGGGTTCACTGGAGGGTGCATGGCCGCGGGCACTGGGTTGACTGGAGGGTGCAGTGTCACGGACAGTGTGTTCACTGGAGGGGGCAGTGTCGCAGGCAGTGGGTCACTGGAGGATGCAGTGTGTGGGCAGTGGGTTCACAGCATGCTCCAGTGCCACGGGTATTGAGTTCACTGGATGGTGCAGTGCCACGGGAACTGGGTTCACCGGAGGCTGCAGTACCCTGCGCAGTGGGTTCCATGCAGGATGCAGTGATGCGTGCACTGGGTTCAATGGAGGGTTCCGTGCCTCCCGCACTGGGTTCACTGGAGGCTGCAGTGCCGCGGCAGTGGGTTCACAGCAGGCTCCAGTACCATGGGTCCTGGGTTCACGGCATGGTGCAGTGCTGCGGGAACTGGGTTCACCGCAGGCTGCAATACCCTGGGCACTAGGTTCCATGCAGGATGCAGTGATGCGAGCAATGGGTTTACTGCAGGCTGCAGTACCCTGGGCAGTGTGTTCAATGCAGGATGTAGTGACACGCGCACTGGGTTCAATGGAGGGTGCAGTGCCGCGGGCACTGGGTTCACTGGAGGCTGATGTGCCGCAGGCAGTGGGTTCACAGTAGGCTCCAGTACAACGGGTACTGGGTTCACTGGATGGTGCAGTGCCGTGGAACTGGGTTC
The DNA here is from genome assembly GCF_022837055.1 of Prionailurus viverrinus. Classification (NCBI taxonomy): domain Eukaryota; kingdom Metazoa; phylum Chordata; class Mammalia; order Carnivora; family Felidae; genus Prionailurus; species Prionailurus viverrinus. The sequence continues at coordinate 298,554 of NW_025927644.1, read as the reverse complement.
AGTGGAAGGGCAGTGTCTCAGGCAGTTGGTCCCTGGAGGTTGCAATGCCACAGGCAGTGGGTTCACTGGATGGGGCAGTGCCGCCAGATCTGGGTTCACTGGAGGCTGCAGTGCTGCGGGCAGTGTGTTCATTGGAGGCTGCATAAAAACTGGAACTGGTTCCACTGCATGCTGCAGTGCCCGGGCACTGGGTTCACAGGAGGCTACAGTGCAGTAGACACTGCCTTCACTGGCGGGTGCAGTGCTGCGGGACGTGGGTTCACTGGAGTCTCCAGTGCTGCGGGATCTGGCTTCACTGGAGGCTGCAGTGCTGCAGGCACTGTGTTCACTGCATGCTGCAGAGAAGCGGGAACTATGTTCACTGCATGGTGCAGTTACGAGGGCACTGGGTTTATTGGAGGGTGCTGTGTGGCAGGCACTGCCTCCAATGGAGGGTGCAGTGTTGCGGTCAGTGGGTTCACTGGAGGCTGCAGTGCGGCGGGCAATTGGTTTACTTGAGGCTGCATAGAAGCGGGAATTGGGTTCACTGCATGGTGCAGTGCTGCGGGCACCCTGTTCACTGGATGGTGTAGTGCCGTGGGCACTGGGTTCACTGGAGGGTAGAGACCCGCAGGCCCTGGATTCACTGCACACTGCAGTGCCACGGGCACTGGGTTCACTGGAGGGTGCATTGCCGGAGGCACTTTATTCACTGGAGGTTGAAGTGCCATGGGAACTGCGATCTTGGGAACCTGCAGTGCAGTCAGAACGAGGTTCACTGCAGGGTGCAGTGCTGTGGGCACTGGGTTCACTGCAACTGCAGTGCACGGATCACTGGGAAACTGGAGGCTGCATTGCTCTGGCACGTGTTTCACGTGAGGCTGCAATGCCGCAGGTACTGGCTTTAGTGGCGGCTGCAGTGCCGGGGACCCAAGGTTCAATGGAGAGTGCAGTACGGCGGGCACTGACTTCAATGGAGGCTGCAGAGCAGCGGGCACTGTGTTCATAGCAGGCTGCAGCGTGGCAGGAACTTTGTTCATGGGATGGTGTAGTGCTGTGTGCACTGGCTTCACTGCAGGGTGCAGTGCCAAGGGCACTGGCTTCACTGGAGGGTGCAGTGCCGCGGGCACTGGCTTCACTGGAGGGTTGAGACCCACAGGCCCAGGTTTCACTGCAGGCTGCAGTGCCGCATTCACTCGGTTCACTGGAGGGTGCATTCCCGCGGGCACTTTGTTCACTGGAGGCTGCTGTGTCATGGGGACAGGGATCCCTGGAACCTGCAGTACAGTCGGAACTGGGTTCACTGCAGGGAGCAGTGCTGTGGGCACTGGGTTCACTGCAGACTGCAGTGAACGGATCACTGGGATAACTGGAGGCTCCAGTTCAGTGGGCAGGGGTTTCCCTGGACGCTGCAATGCCATGGGCACTGGCTTTACTGGCCGCGACAGTGCTGCGGACCGAAGGTTCAATGGAGAATGCAGTATGGCAGGCACTGGCTTCACTGGAAGCTTCGGTGTCGTGGGCACTGGGTTCATAGCAGGCTGCAGTGCTGCTGGCACTTTGTTCACTGGATGCTGTAGTGCCCTGAGCACTGGGTTCCCTCAAGGGTGCAGTGCTGTGGACATTGTGTTCACTGGAGGGGGCAGTGTCGCAGGCATTGGGTTCCCTGGAGGGGGCAGTGCCGCCGGATCTGGGTTCACTGGAGTCTGCAGTGCTAAGGGCAGTGTGTTCACTGGAGGCTGCATAGAAGCTGGGACTGGTTTCACTGCATGGTGCAGTGCCGCGGGCACTGGGTATACAGGAGGCTACAGTGCGGCATGCACTGCATTCACTGGCGGGTGCAGTGCTGCGGGAAGTGGGTTCACTGGAGGCTCCAGTGCCGTGGTATCTGGGTTCACTGGAGGCTGCAGTGCTGCAGGCACTGTGTTCACTGCAGGCTGCATAGAAGTGGGAACTGGGTTCACTGCATGGTGCAGTTCCACGGGCAATGGTTTCACTGGAGTGTGCAGGGCGGAGCCACTGTTTTTTTTTTTTTTTAACTTTTTTCTCAACGTTTATTTATTTTTGGGACAGAGACAGAGCATGAACAGGGGAGGGGCAGAAAGAGAGGGAGACACAGAATCAGAAACAGGCTCCAGGCTCTGAGCCATCAGCCCAGAGCCTGACGCGGGGCTCGAACTCACAGACCGCGAGATCGTGACCTGGTTGAAGTGGACGCTTAACCGACTGCACCACCCAGGCGCCCCAAGGAGGCACTGTTTCAATGTAGGGTTCAGTGCCACGTTCAGTGTGTTCACTGGAGGCTGCAGTGCGGCAGGCAATTGGTTTACTTGAGGCTGCATAGAAGTGGGAACTGGGTTCATTGCATGGTGTAGTGCTGCTGGCACTTTGTTCACTGGATGGTGTAGTGCCGTGGGCACCGGGTTCACTGGAAGTTGCAGTGGCACGGACACTTGGTTCACAGGAGGGTGCAGTGCTGCGGGCACAGGCTTCACTTGAGCCTGCATTGGCGCGGACACTTGGTTCACTGGAAGGTGCAGTTCTGTGGGCATTGGCTTCACTGGAGTGTGCAGTGCCAGGGACATTGGCTTCACTGGAGGGTAGAGATCCGTAGGCACTGGGTTCACTGCAGGCTGCAGTGCTGTGCCACTGGGTTCACTGCAGGGTGCAGTGCTGCGGGCACTGTGTTCACTGGAGGGTGCAGTGCCGTGGCACTGGCTTCATTGGACGGGGCAGTGCCAGGGACACTGGCTTACTGGATGGTAGAGACACGCAGGCCCAGGGTTCACTGCAGGCTTCCCTGCCACGGGAACTGGGTTCACTGGAAGGTGCATTGCCGTGGGCACTTTGTTCACTGGAGGCTGCAGTGACATATGCGCTGGGATCCCTGGAACCTTCACTGCAGTCAGAACTGGGTTCACTGCAGGGTGCAGGGCTGTGGGCACTGCGTTCACTGCAGACTGCAGTGCACCGATCACTGGGATAACTGGAGTGCTGTGCAGTTGGAATGTGTTCCACTACAGGCTGCAATTCTGCGGGCACTGGCTTTACTGGCGGCTGCGTGCCTCGGACACAACGTTCACTACAGAGTGCAGTATGGCAGGCACTGGCATTAATGGAGGCTGCAGATCCTTGGGCACTGAGTTCATAGCAAGCTGCAGTGTTGCAGGCACTTTGTTCCTGGGATGGTGTAGTGCCTTGGGCACTGGATTCACTGGATGGTGCAGTGCCGGGGACACTGGCTTTACTGGAGGGTAGAGACCCGCAGGCCCTGGGTTCACTACATGCTGCACTGCTGCCGGCACTGGGTTCACTGGAGGGTGCATTGCCCCAGGCACTTTGTTCACTGGAGGATGAAGTGCCATGGGCCCTGGGATCCTTGGAATCTGCAGTGCAGTGGGAACTGGGTTCACTGCAGGGTGCAGTGCTGTGGGCACTGGGTTCATTGCAGACTGCAGTGCATGGATCACTGGGATAAATGGAGGCTGCAATGCTGTGGGCACGGGTTTCACTTGAGGCCGCAATGCCACGGGCACTGGCTTTACTGGTGGCTGCAGTGCCACGGACCCAAGGTTCAATGGAGAATGCATTATGGCAGTCACTGGCTTCACTGGAGGCTGCAGAGCCGTGGGCACTGTGTTCATTGCAGGCTGCAGTGTCGCAGGCACTGTGTTCACGGATGGTGTAGTGCCGTGGGCACTGGGTTCACTGGAGGGTGCAGTGCCGCCGGCACTGGCTTCACTGGAGGGTGCAGTGCCAGTCTCACTGGCTTCACTGGAGGGTAGAGACCCGCAGGCCCTGGGTTCACTGCAGGCTGCAGTGCCTGGGTCAAAGGGTTTCCTGGAGGGTGCATTGCTGCGGGCACTTTGTTCACCGGAGGCTGAAGTGCCCTGCGCACTGGGATCCCTGGAACCTGTAGTGCACTCGGAACTGGGTTCACTGCAGGGTACAGTGTTGTGGGCACTGCGTTCACTGCAGACTGCAGTGCACGGATCACTGGGATAACTTGAGGCTCCAGTGCAGTGAGCACGGGTTTCACTGGACGCTGCAATGCCGCAGACACTGGCTTTACTGGGGGCCGCAGTGTCGCCGACCCTAGGTTCACTCGAGAGTGTGGTACGGTGGACACTGGCTTTAGTGGAGGCTGCAGATCCGCGGGCACAGGGTCCATAGCAGGCTGCAGTGCCACGGGCACTTTGTTCACTGGATGGTGTAGTGCCCTGGGAACTGGATTCGCTGGAGGCTGCAGTGCCGTGGGCACTGGGTTCACTGCAGGCTGATTGCCGCCTGAACTCGTTTCAGTGTTGCCTGCAGTGCCGCGGTCACTGGGTTCATTGGGGGCTCCACTGCAGCGGTCACTGGGTTCACTGGAGGCTCCAGTGCAGCGGGAACTGGCTTCACTGGAAGTTGCAGTGCCGCGGACACTGGCATTACTAGAGTGTGCTGTGCCGCGGGCACTGGCTTCACTTGACCTGCAGTGGCACGGACACTTGGTTCACTGGAAGGTGCAGTGCTGCGGGCACATGCTTCACTTGAGTTTGCATTGGCATGGACACTTGGTTCACTGGAAGGTGCAGTTCCGCGAAAACTGGCTTCACTGGAGCATGCACTGCCTGGGATACTGGCTTCACTGGAGGGTAGAGATCCGTAGGCACTGGGTTCACTGCAGGGTGCAGTGTTGTGCCACTGGATTCACTGCAGGGGGCAGTGCTGTGGGAACTGGGTTCACTGGAAGGTGCACGATCGCGGGCACTGGCTTCACTGGACGGTGGAGTGCCAGGGATATTGGCTTCACTGGAGGGTAGAGACACGCAGGCCCTGGGTTCACTGCAGGCTTCACTGCCGCGGGAACTGGGTTCCCTGGAGGGTGCATTACCGCAGGCACGTTGTTCACTGGAGGCTGCAGTGCCATATGCATTGGGATCCCTGGAACCTGCAGTGCAGTCAGAACTGGGTTTACTGCAGGGTGCAGGGCTGTGAGCACTGGGTTCACTCCAGACTGCAGTGCAAGGATCACTGGTATAACTGGAGGCTGCAGTGCAGTTGGCACGTGTTTCACTGGAGGCTGCAATGCTGCGGGCACTGGTTTTACTGGTGGCTGCCGTGCCGCGGACCCAAGGTTCAATGGAGAGTGCATTACGGCGGGCACTGGCTTCAATGGAGCCTGCAGAGCCGCCGGCCCTTTGTTCACTGGATGGTGTAGTGCCCTGGGCACTGGGTTAACTGGAGGGTGCCGTGCCAGGGATACTGGCTTCACTGGAGGGTAGAATCCCGCAGGCCCTGGGTTCACTGGAGGCTGCAGTGCAGCGGGCACTAGGTTCACTGGAGGGTGCATTGCCGCAGGCACTTTGTTCACTGGAGGCCAAAGTGCCATGGGCCCTGGGATAGTTGGAACCTGGGTGCATTCAAAACTAGGTTCACTGCAGGGTGCAGTGCTGTGGGCACTGGGTTTACTGCAGACTTCATTGCACAGATCACTGAGAAAACTGGAGGCTGCAGTGCTGTGGGCACGATTTTCACTTGAGGCTGCAATGCCGTGGGCACTGGCTTTACTGGCGGCTGCAGTGCCGTGGACCCTAGGATCACTTGAGAGTGCAGTACGGCAGGTGCTGGCTTCAATGGAGGCTGCAGAGCCACGGGCACTGGTTTCATTGCAGCCTGCAGTGTTGCAGGCACTTTGTTCACGGGCTGGTGTAGTGCCGTGGGCACTGGGTTCACTGGAGTGTGCAGTGCCAGGCTCACCGGCTTCACTGGAGGGTAGAGACCCGCAGGCCCTGGGTTCACTGCAGGTTGCAGTGCCGCGGTCAATGTGTTCCCTGGAGTTCATTGCCGCGGGCACTTTGTTCACCGGAGGCTGCAGTGTCATGCACACTGGGATCCCTGGAACCTGTAGTGCACTCAGAACTGGGTTCACTGCAGGGTGCAGTGTTGTGGGCACTGTGTTCAATGCCTACTGCAGTACACGGATCACTGGTCTAACAGGAGGTTCCAATGCAGTGGGCACGTGTTTCACTGGAGGCTGCAATGCCGCCGGCACTGGCTTTACTGGTGGCTGCAGTGCTGTGGACCCAAGGTTCACTACAGAGTGCAGTACGGTGGGCCCTGGAATCAATGGAGGCTGCAGAGCCACGGGCACTGGGTTTATCGCAGGCTGCAGTGTCGCAGGCACTTTGTTCCCGGGATGGTGTAGTGCCGTGGGCTATGGCTGCACTGGATGGTGCCGTGTCGCCAGCACTGGCTTCACTGGAGGTTGCAGTGCCAGGCTCACTGACCTCACTGGAGGGTAGAGACCCGCAGGCCCTGGGTTCACTGCAGGCTGCAGTGCCGCGGTCAATGGGTTCCTTGCAGGGTGCATTGCCACGGACACTTTGTTCCCCAGAGGCTGCAGTGCCATGTGCACTGGGATCCCTGGAACCTGTAATGCACTCGGAACTGGGTTCACTGCAGGGTGCAGTGTTGTGGGCACTGGGTTCACTGAAGACTGTAGTGCATGGATCACTGGGATCACTGGAGGCTCCAGTGCAGTGTGCACGGGTTTCACTGGACGCTGGAATGTCGCGGGCACTGGCTTTACTGGGGGCTGCAGTGCCGCCGAACCTAGGTTCACTCGAGAGTGGAGTACGACGGGCACTGGCTTCAATGAAGGCTGCAGAGCCACGGGCACTGGGTTCATAGAAGGCTGCAGTGTCACAGGCACTTTGTTCAGTGGATGGTGTAGTGCCCTGGGCACTGGGTTCACTGGAGGTTGCAGTGCCGCGGGCAATGGGTTCACTGCAGGCTACAGTGCCACGGGAAATGGTTTCCCTGGTGCCTGCAGTGCTGCGGGCACCTGGTTCACTGGAGGCTCCACTGCAGCGATCACTGGGTTCACTGGAGGCTCCAGTGCCGCGGGAACTGGCTTCACTGGAAGGTGTTGCACCACGGACACTGGCTTTACTAGAGTGTGCAATGCCGCGGGCACTGGCTTCACTTGAGGCTGCAGTGGCATGGACACTTGGTTCACTGGAGGGTGCAGTGCCGCGGGCACAGGCCTCACTTGAGCCTGCATTGTCACAGACACGGTTCACTGGAAGGTGCAGTTCCGAGGGCACTGGCTTCGTTGGAGCGTGCAGTGCCGGGGACACTGGCTCCATTGGAGGGTAGAGACCCTCAGGCACTGGGTTCACTGCAGGCTGCAGTGCTCTGCCACTGGGTTCACTGCAGGGTGCAGTGCCGCGGACACTGTGTTCAATGGAGGGTTCAGTGCCGCGGCACTGGCTTCACTGGACGGTGGAGTGCCAGGGACACTGGCTTCACTGGAGGGTAGAGACACGCAGGCCCTGGGTTCACTGCAGGCTTCACTGCCGTGGGAACTGGGTTCACTGGAGGGTGCATTTCTGCGGGCACTTTGTTCACTGGAGGCTGCAGTGCCATATGCACTGGGATCCCTGGAACCTGCAGTGCAGTCAGAACAGGGTTCACTGCAGGGTGCGGGGCTGTGGGCACTGGGTTCACTGCAGACTGCAGTACACGGATCACTGGGATCACAGGAGGCTGAAGTGCATTTGGCACGTGTTTGACTGGAGGCTGCAATGCCGCGGGCACGGGCTTTACTCACGGCTCCAGTGCCGCGTACCCAAGGTTCACTACAGAGTGCAGTATGGGCGCACTGGCATCAATGGAGGCTGCAGAGCCACGGGAACTGGGTTCATAGCAGGCTGCAGTGTTGTAGGCACTTTGTTCCCGGGATGGTGTAGTGCCGTGGGCACTGGGTTAACTGGAGGGTGCAGTGCCAGGGACACTGACTTTACTGGAGTGTAGAGACCTACAGGCCCTGGGTTCACTGCAGGCTGCAGTGCCGCGGGCACTGGGTTTACTGGAGGGTGCATTGCCCCGGGCACGTTGTTCACTGGAGGCTGAAGTGCCATGGGCACTGGGATCCTTGGAACCTGCAGTGTAGTCGGAACTGGGTTCACTCCAGGGTGCAGTGCTATGGGCACTGGGTTCACTGGAGGGGGCAGTGTCACAGGCATTGGGGGCCCTGGAGGGAGCAGTACCACCGCATCTGGGTTCACTGGAGGCTGCCGTGCTATGGGCAATGTGTTCACTGGAGGCTGCATACAAGCTGGAACTGGTTTCACTGCATGCTGCAGTGCCACGGGCACTGGGTACACAGGAGGCTACAGTGCAGCATGCACTGCATTCAATGGCGGGTGCAGTGCTGTGGGAAGTGGGTTCACTGGAGGCTCCAGTGCCATGGGATCTGGGTTCATTGGAGGCTGCAGTGCTGCGGGCACTGTGTTCACTGCAGGCTGCCTAGAAGCGGGAACTGGGTTCACTGCATGGTGCAGTGCTGCGGGCACTTTGTTCACTGGATGGTGTATTGCCGTGGGAACTGGGTTCACTGGAGGGTGCAGTGGCATGGACACTGGCTTCACTGGAGGGTAGAGTCCTGCAGGCCCTGGGTACACTGCAGGCTGCAGTGCCACGGGCACTGGGTTCACTGGAGGGTGTATTGCTGCAGGCACTTTGTTCACTGGATGCTGTAGTGCCCTGGGCACTGGGTTCCCAGGAGGGTACAGTGCCGCGGACACTGGCTTCACTGGAGAGTGCAGTGCTACGAACACTGTGTTCACTGGAGGGGCAGTGTCGCAGTCATTGGGTTCCCTGGAGGGGGCAGTGCCGCCGGAACTGGTTTCACTGGAGGCTGCCGTGCTGCGGGCAATGCGTTCACTGGAGGCTGCATACAAGCTGGAACTGGTTTCACTGCATGGTGCAGTGCCGTGGTCAGAGGGTATACAGGAGGCTACAGTGCACCATGCACTGCATTCACTGGCGGGTGCAGTGCTGCGGGAAGTGGGTTCACTGGAGGTTCCAGTCCCATGGGATCTGGGTTCACTGGAGGCTGCAGTGCTGCAGGCACTGTGTTCACTGCATGCTGCATCGAAGCGGGAACTGGGTTCACTGCATGGTGCAGTGCTACGGGCACTTTGTTCACTGGATGGTGTAGTGCCGTGGGCACTGGGTTCACTGCAGGCTGCCGTGCTGCAAGCACTGGGATCACTGCAGGCTGAAGTTCTGTGGGCACTGGTTTCACTGGAGGCTGCAGGCCGCCAGCACTGAGTTCACTACAGGCTACAGTGCCGTGGGCACTGGGTTCACTTGTGGGTTCACTGGAGGGTGCAGTGCTGTGGCAGTGAGTTCACTGGAGGCTGCAGTGCGGTTGAACTGGGTTCACTGCAGGCTGCAGTCCCCCGGGCACTGGGTTCACTGCAGGATGCAGTTCCGCGGACACTTTTTTCACTGGAGGGTGCGGGTCCGAGGGCACTGGGCTCACTGGAGGCTCCAGTGCCGCGAGGACTGGGCTCACAGGAGGCTGCAGTGGGGCGGGCATTGGGCTCACTGATGGCGGCTGTTCTGCATGAACTGGGATCACTGGATGTTGCAGTGCCGAAGGCTCTGGGTATACTGGAGGCTCCAGTGCCACCGACACTGGGCTCACTGGAGGCTCCAGTTTCGCAGGCACAAGGCCCACAGGAGGCTTCAGTAATGCGGGCACTGTGGTCACTTGAGGCTGCAGTGCCGTGGAAACTGGCCTCAATGGAGGCTGCATTACCGCAGGCACTGGGCAAACTGGTTGCTCCAGTCGCTTGCACTTGGCTCACTGGAGGGTCCAGTGCCATGGGCAATGGGCTCACTGGAGTCTGCAGTGTTGCGGGCACTGGGTTCCCTGGAGGCCGCAGTGATGCGGTCACTGGGCTCTCATGAGGCTGCAGTGCTGTGGAGACTGGGCTCACTGGCGGCTACAGTGATGTGAGCACTGGGCCGACTGTAGGCTGCAGTGGCGCGGGCACTGGGTTCACTGGAGGCTCCAGTGCCGCATGCACTGGGCTCATTGGAGGATGCAGTGCCGTGGGCAGTGGCCTCACTGGAGGCTACAGTGCCGCGGGCACTGGGCTCCCTGGCAGCTGCAATGCTGAGGGCACTGGTTTCACTGGAGGGTGCAGTGCCGCGGTCACTGAGTTCACTGGGGGCTCCAGTGTCGCAGGTACCACGTTCACTGGATGCTGCAGTGCCTGGGTCACTGGGTTCACAGTAGGCTCCTGTGCTGTGGGCTCCTGTGCATGTGGGCATGCAGTGCCGGGATCACTGGGTTCACTGCAGGCTGCAGTGCCGGGATCACTGGGTTCACTGAGGCTGCAGTGCCACGGGCACTGGGTTCACCGGAGGATGCTGTTCTGCGGGCACTGGGTTCACCAGAGACTCCAGTGCTTTGGGCATGTGTTCATGGGAGGCTGCAGTGCCACGGGTACTGGGTTCACTGGAGGCTGCAGTGCTGCGGGCACTGTGTTCACTGGAAGCTGCAGTGCCTCGGGCACTGAGTTCACTGGGGGCTGCAGTGCCGCTGGCAGTTCACTGGAGCTGGAGTGCAGTGGGCATTTGAGCACTGGTCGTTCCAGTGCCATGGTCCCTGAGTGCCCGAACACTCGGGCACTGGAGCCTGGGGGTTGCTGCTTGGGATTTTGTGTCTCCATCTCTCACTGTCTTTCCCCGGGAGGCTCTCTGGTTTGAGCACAGACCTGGAGGCTGCATGGGATTCTGTGTCTCCCTCTTCCTCTGTCCTTCCCAGGAGTTTCTGTGCTGAGACCAAAGAGCCTGGAGGGTGCTTGGAATTCTGTGTCTCCTCTCTCTGTCCTTCTCCTCCAGTTCCTTCACGCACTGGGAAATAGGACTTCAGTCACTGGGAGTGACGACTGCAGTCATTAGAAGTAACTGCAGACATTGAGTGTGTCTTTGACTTCAGTCACTGGGAGTGACTATGACATCAGTCACTGGGAGTGACGTCAGGAGTGACTTCAGTTAGTGGGAGTGACTTCGGGAGTCTTCCGTCAGTGGGATGACTTCGAGAGGGCCTTCCATCACTGTGTGTGACTTCACGAGGGACTTCCGTCACTGGGAGTGACTTCAGTCATTGGGGGTGACTGACTTCAGTCACTGGGCATGCCCTCAGGCCTTGGGCATGCCTGTGCCCTTCAGGCAGTCTTCTAGCCTTCAGGCACAGGGTGAGAATTCAGGCATGGGGCAAGCCCTCAGGCATGGGGCCTGCCTTCAGGCAATGGGCGTGCCTTCAGGCACTGGGCGGGGCTTCATGCATGGGGCAAGGCTTCAGGCACGGGGCTTTCCTTCAGGCATGGGCCTTGCCTGCAGGCAAGGGGCTTGAGTACAGGCACCTGGAGCTGTTTCAGGCAAGAGGCATGCCTTCAGGCACAGGGAGCGGCTTCAGGCACAGGGAGTGGCTTCAGGCACAGGGAGTGGCTTCAGGCACAGGGAGCGGCTTCAGGCACAGGGAGAGGCTTCAGGCACGGGGCGCACCTTCAACCATGGAGCTTGTCTTCAGGCCCTGGGAGCACCTTCAGGTACAGTGAGCGGCTTCATGCACAGGGCGCAACTTCGGAAACGGGGAGACTCTGTGTTCTTCAGGCACAAGGCACGCCATTAGGCACTGTGCTCACCATCAGGCAAAGGGTGCACTCAGGCAAGCAGTGCGTTGTCGCCCATGGGGTACTCTCTCAGAGAGTGCCTGTGCCTTTCAGGCAAAGGGAGTGCTTTCAGGAACGGCGAGTGCCAACAGGCATGGTGAGTGGTTTCAGCAACTGGAGGATCTGTGCTGGGAGCACTGGGGCCTGGAGGCTCTGTGCTTCGAGTATGGAGCCTGAAGGCTGCTTGGAATTCTGCGTCTCCCTCTCTCTCTGTCCTTTCCCTGCAGTTCCTTCAGGCACTGGGAGTGCTGCCTTCAGGGACTGGCAATGATGACTTCAGGCACTGGGATTGACAACTTCAGTCACTGGGAGTGACGACTGCAGTCACTAGGAGTAACTGCAGACACTGAGTGTGACTTTGACTTCAGTCACTGAGAGTGACTGTGACATGAGTCACTGGGAATGACTTTGACTTCAGTCCCTGGGAGTGACGTCAGGAGTGACTTCAGTCACTGGGAGTGACTTCTGGAGTGACTTCCGTCAGTGGGAATGACTTCTACAGGGACTTCCTTCACTGTGTGTGACTTCACGAGGGGCTTCCGTCACCGGGTGGGAATTCGCGAGGGACTACCATCACTGGGAGAGACTTCAGTCATTGGGGGTGACTGACTTCAGTCACTGGGCTTGCACTCAGGCACTGTGCATGCCTGTGCCCTTCAGGCAGGGGGCTAGCCTTCAGGCACAGGGTGAGAATTCAGGCATGGGGCAAGCCCTCAGGCATGGGGCCTGCCTTCAGGCAATGGGCGTGCCTTCAGGCACTGGGTGGGGCTTCATGCATGGGGCAAGGCTTCAGGCACGGGGCTTTCCTTCAGGCATGGGCCTTGCCTGCGGGCAAGGGGCTTGAGTACAGGCACCTGGAGCTGTTTCAGGCAAGAGGCATGCCTTCATGAACACGGGTGACTTCAGGCACATGGAGCGTTTTCAAGCACGGGGCGCATCTTCAACCATGGAGTTTGTCTTCAGGCACTGGGAGCATCTTCAGGTACAGTGAGAGGCTTCATGCACAGGGTGAGACTTCAGGCATGGGGAGCCTCTGTGCTCTTCAGGCACAGGTCGCTCCCTTAGCCACTGGGCTCGCCCTCAGGCACAGGGTGCACTCAGGCAAGGGGTGCGCGGTCACCCATGGGTGCGCCCTCAGAGAGTGCTTGTGCCTTTCAGGCAAAGGGAGTGCCTTCAGGAACGGTGAATGCCTTCAGGCATGGTGAGTGGCTTCAGGAACTGGAGGCTCTGTGCTGGGAGCACCGGGGCCTGGAGCCTCGGTGCTGGGAGCACAGAGCCTGGAGGGGCTGGAAGGGATTCTGTGTCTCCCTCTGTCTCTGTCCTTCCCTGGGAGTTTCCGTGCTGAGACCACAGAGCCTGGAGGCTGCTTGGAATTCTGTGTCTCGCTCTCTCTGTCCTTCCCCTGTGATTTCTTCAGGCACTGGGAGTGCCAACTTCAGGCACTGGCAGTGAAGACTTCAGGCACTGGTAGTAACCACTGCAGTCACTAGGAGTAACTTCAGACACTGTGTGTGACTTTGACTTCAGTCGCTGTGAGTGACTATGACATCAGCCACTGTGAGTGGCTTTGACTTCAGTCCCTGGGAGTGACTTCAGTCCCTGGGAATGACTTCGGGAGTGACTTCTGTCACTGGGAGAGGGACTTCCAGAGGGACTTCCGTCACTGGGAGTGAATTCGCGAATGACTTCTGTCACTGGGAGTGACATCGGGAGTGACTTCTGTCACAGGGAGTGACTTCAGGAGAGACTTCCCTCACTGGGAGTGACATAGTGAGTGATTTCCATCACTGGGCATGACTTCGGGAGAGGCTTCCATCACTTGGAATGACTTTGGGAGTAACTTCCTTCACTGGGAGTGACTTTGACTTCAGTCACTGGGAGTGACTTTGGGAGTGACTTCATGCACTGGGCATGACTCAGTCATTGGGGGTGACAGACTTCAGTCACTGGGCATGCCCTCAGGCACTGGGCATGCCTTGCCATTCAGGCATAGAGCAAGCCTTCAGGCATGGTGCGTGCCTTCAGACAAGGGGTGTGCCTTCAGGCACTAGGCGGGGCTTCATGCATGGGTCTTGTCTTCAGGCACTTGGAGCCCCTTCAGGTACAGTGAGCAGCTTCATGCACAGGGCGCGACTTCAGGCAAGGGGAGTTCTGTGCTCTTCAGGCACAGGGCGTGCCATCAGGCACTGGGCTCGCCATCAGGCACAGGGCGCCCTCAGCCCGGTGTGCGCCGTCAGGCATGGGGCGCGCCTTCAGGGAATGCCTGTGCCCTTGAGTCAAGTGGAGTGTTTTCTGGCATGGGGCTTGCCTTCAGGCATGTGGAGCATCTTCAGGCATGGGGTGCGGCTTCAGGCACAGAGAGCTCCTGTGCCATTCAGGTAAGGGGAGCACATGTGCCTTTCAACAAGGGATGCCCCATCATGCACAGGATGCTCATTGAGACTCACAGCATGCCCTCAGGCATGGGGTGCGCCCTCAGTACCTCTGCCTTTCAGGCAAAGGGAGTGCCTTCAGGCATGGTGAGTGGCTTCAGGAAGTGGAGCTGTGCAGGGAGCACAGGGCCTGGAGGCTTCATGAGATTCTGTCCCCCTCTCTCTCTGTCCTTCCCCGGGAGGCTCTGTGCTGAGACCACAGAGCCTGGAGGCTGTTTGGAATTCTGTGTCTCCTTTTCTCTGTGTCCTTCCCCTGCAGTTCCTTCAGGCACTGGGAGTGACGACTGCAGTCACTAGGAGTAACTGCAGACACTGAGTGTGACTTTGACTTCAGTCACTGTGAGTGACTATGACATCAGTCACAGGGAGTGACTTTGACTTCAGTCACTTGTCGTGACGTCAGGAGTGACTTCAGTCACTAGGAGTGACTTCCGGAGTGACTTCTGTCACAGGGAGTGACTTCAAGAGGGACTACCTTCACTGGGTGTGACTTGGCAAGGGACTTCGGTTTCTGGGAGTGACTTTGCCAGTGACTTCCATCACAGGGAGTGACTTTGTGAGAGACTTCCCTCTCTGGGAGTGACTTTGGGAGTCACTTTATTTACTGGGAGTGACTTTGACTTTAGTCACTGGGAGTGACTTTGGGAGTGTCTTCACTCACTGGGCAAGACCTCAGTCATTGGGAGTGACTGACTTCAATCCTTGGACATGTCCACAGTGCCCTCCAGGCAGGGGGCTAGCCTTCAGGCACAGGGTGAGAATTCAGGCATGGGGCAAGCCTTCAGGCATGGGGCAAGCCTTCAGGCATGGAGCGTGCCTTCAGGCAAGGGTGTGCCTTCAGGCACTGGGCGGGGCTTCATGCATGGGGCAAGGCTTCAGGCACAGGGCTTGCCTTCAGGCAAGGGGCTTGAGTACAGGCACGTGGAGCTGTTTCAGGCAAGAGGCATGCCTTCAGGAACAGGGAGCAGCTTCAGGCACAGGGAGCTTCTTTAGGCACGTGGCACACCTTCAACCATGGGGCTTGTCATCAGGCACTGGGAGCACCTTTAGGTACAGGGAGCAGCTTCATGCACAGGGCGCAACTTAAGGCACAGGGGGAGTCTGTGCTACAGGCACGGGGCGCCCTCTGGCGAGGGGTGCTCTGTCAGGCATGGTATGCGCCTTCAGGGAGTGCCTGTGCCTTTCATTCAAGGGGAGCGCCTTCAGGCATGGAACATGCCTTCAGGCACAGGGTGTGCCTTCAGGCACTGGGAGAGGCATGATGCATGGGCGCTGCTTCAGTCAATGGGCTTGCTGTCAGGCAGTGGGCTTGCCTACAGGCATACAGAGCTCTATCAGGCATGGGTCGTGTCTTCTGGAACAGGGAGTGGCTTCAGGCACAGGGAGCATCTTCAGGCAAGGGGTGCACCTTCAGCCATGGGGCTTGTCTTCAGGTACTGGGAGCGCCTTCAGGCACAGGGAGCAGCTTCATGCAAGGGGCGCGCCTTCAGGCAAGGGGAGCATCTGTGCTCTTCAGGCATGGGGCACGCAGTCAGGCATGGGGCGAACCATTAGGCATAGGGAGTGGCTTCAGGCATGGTGCATGGCTTCAGGCATGGGGCGCAGCTTCAGGCAAGAGGAGGTCCTGTGCCATTCAGGCAAGGGGAGCGCCTGTGACACTCAGGCACGGAATGCCCCATCCTGCGCAGGGAGCTCAGTCAGACTCAGGGCATGCCTTCAGGCATGGGGTATGCCTTTAGAGAGTGCTGGTGCCTTTCAGGCAAGGGGAGTGCCTTCAGACAAGGGGAGTGCCTTCAGGCATTGGAGGCTCTGTTCTGTGAGCACAGAGCCTGGGGGTTCTGTGCTGGGAGTACAGAGCATGGAGGGGCTTCTTGGGATTCTATGTCTCCCTCTCTGTCCTTCCCCAGGAGGCTCTGTGGTGAGAGCACAGAGCCTGGCGCCTGCTTGGGGTTCTGTGTCTCCCTCTCACTCTGTCCTTCCCCTGGAGTGTCTTCACGCACTGGGAGTGCCAATTTCAGGCACTGGGAGTGATGACTGCAGTCCCTGTGAGTGGAGACTCCATTCACTGGGAGTAACTGCAGACACTTAGAGTGACTTTGACTTCAGTCTCTGGGAGTGACTATGACATCAGTCACTGGGAATGACTTTGACTTCAGTCACTTGGAATGACTTCAGGAGCAACTTCAGTCACTGGGAGTGACTTCGGGCGTGACTTCAGTCACTGGGAATGACTTCGAGAGGGACTTCCCTCATTGGGAGTGACTTCGGGCATGACATTTGTCACTGGGAGTGATATCTGGAGTGACATCGGTCACTGGCAGTCACTTATTGAGTGACTTTCATCACTGGGAGTGACTTCGGGAGAGACTTCCATCACTGGGAGTGATTTTGGGATGACTTCCTTCACTGGGAGTGACTTTGTCTTCAGTCACTGGGAGTGACTTTGACTTCATTCCCTGGGATTGACTTTGGGAGTGACTTCATTCACTGGGCATGACTTCAGACATTGGGAGTGACTGACTTCAGGCACTGGGTATGCCCTCAGGCACTGGGCATGGCTAACCCTTCAGGCAAGGGGCGAGCCTTCTGGCATGGGTGGAGACTTCAGGCAAGGGGCGAGCCTTCAGGCAAGGGCGAGCCTTCAGGCAAGGGCGAGCCTGAAGGCATTGGACCTGCCTTCAGGCATGGGACATGGCTTCATGCTCCGGGCATGGCTTTAGGCAAGGGGCTTGCCTTCAGGTAAGGGGCTTGTCTTTAGGCATGGGGCATGCCTTCAGGCACAGGGAGCGGCTTCAGGCAAGGGGCTTGCCTTCAGGTACTGGGAGCATCTGTGCCCTTCAGGACACTTTCCATGGAAAGTAATACTGCACCACTTCTGTCCCCACATGTGTGTGGTCATATCAGATTTAGGAATTTTGTCCTCATTGAGAGAGAGAGAGAGAGAGAGAGAGAGAGGGAGAGAGAGAGAGAGAGAGAGAGAGAGAGAGAGAGAGAGAGAGAGTCTTAGCTAGTGTTTGGGTTTGGGCCAGGGACTTAGATAGGGCTGAATGGACAGGAGACCCGTGATCACCCTGGAAGGCTGAAGTGAGGGCCCATGCACTAATGCGTGTAAGGTTTAGGATTATGGTAAGAGTTGGTGTGAACTTTAGGTTGAGGGGTATGGTGCGGGTCAAGGTTACTGTTAGGTTTAGGTCCCAGGAGGTTCTAGGCATTGAACCCCTAGCAGTGCAGTGGTCTCCACATAGGGTTGAATGGAGACTGCATGAAAGCCTCTAGTTCAGGCTTCGTCTTTCCATGCCAGAGCCAGCCTCCCGTGTGTGCCACTCTTCAGTTGGGCCTCAGCACCCACCCTGTGCAACTCCATGCCGGCAGTGGAATTGACATGATGATGTTCCAATTCCATACCGAATAATACTTCAGGGGTCTGGGCCCTATGGGCGTGGTGTTCTCAGAATTAGGAACTCTATCCCCATTGGGAGAGAGCCATCGCTAAGGTTAGGGTATGTTCCAGCGCCATAAGCACGGCTGAAGCGACACCAGTCCGTTGAGCTACATAGGGGGCTGAATAGGGCACATGCACAGTTGCAGGTCAGATGTAGGGTTACGGTTAGAGTTGGTGAGGTGGGTGTGTATAGTTATGTTCATTGTTATAGTTCTGTTCATAGTTATGTTCATGGTGAGGTTGGTGTGTATAGTTATGTTCATTATTGGGTTTGGGGTTAAGTCCTAGGTGGCTCCTAGCGATAAGCCAACAGCAATGCAGTGAGCTTCCCGGAGGGCTCAGTGGAGGGCATATTGCAGGTTGTCCGTCATGCTTAGTCTTTGTTTGCCAGGGCAAGCCTCCATCGTGGGCCATTCTTTGAGCCTCAGTAAAACCACTTCTGCAGCAACATCTGGGCTTTGGATATTACATGGTGATATTCCACATTCCACGCCGAGTAATACTCCTCCTCCTCTGGACTCCATGTGTGTCGTATCCTCAGACTAAAGAATTGGGTCACCATCAGGAGAGAGCCTTAGTTTGAGTTAGGGTTTGCTTCAAGGCCATAAGCATGCTGAAGCAACACTACTCATGTTATCTACATGGGGTGTTGGCTGAGGGACCATGCGCATGTGAGGGCTGGTGTAGGATTAGCGTTAGAGTTGGAGTGAGGTTTAGGTTGAGGAGTACTGTGAGGGTCACGGTCAGGGTTAGGGTCCAGGAGGCCCTAGGTGCTGAAACCCAAGCAGTGCAGTGATCTCCCTGGAGGGCTGAGGGAGGTCGCATTGGAGGGTGCCGGCCAGGCTTAGTCTTTAGGGGCTAGGGCCAGCCTTGGATATGGACCACACTTTGGTTGGGCCTCAGCCACCCCCTTGTGCAGCTCCCTCTGGGCTTTGGCAATTACCTGGTCATGTTCCACGTTCCATGCCGAGGAATCCGGCTCCTTTTCTGAACCCCACATGTGTGGTTTGCACAGAAGTAAGTATTGGGTCACCATCGGGAGACAGCCTAAAATGGAGTTCGGGTTCGGTCCAGGGACGTAAGCAGGGCTGAAGCGACAGCAGTCCCGTGATCTCCCTGGAGGGCTGAAGTGAGGGTCCCTGCGAGGGTGCGGGTCAGTTGTAGGTTATGTTTAGGGGTGATGTTTAGGTTGAGGTGTACTTTGAAGGTCATGGTTATTGTTAGGTCTCATGAGGCTCTAGGTGCAACAACTCCAGGAAGGATATGGTCTCCAAGAGCGGCTGAGTGGATCCCACATGGGATTGTGCTGATCAGGCTTTGTCTTTGAGTGCCCGATCAAGCCTCCTGTGTGAGTCACTCTTCAGTTGGGCCTCAGGAACCCCCTTGTGCAGCTACTTGTGGGTAATGGAAATGACACGATTATGCTCCAAGATGCATGCCGAGGAATCCTGCAAAGCTTTGGGCCCCATGTGTGTGGTCTCTCAGAGTTAGGCATTGGATCCCCATCGGGATTCAGCCACAACTAGGGTTAGGGTTCGGTCCAGGGAGGTAAGCAAGGCCGAAGCAACAGCAATCCCGTTACCTTCATGGAGGTTTCAATGAGGGCCCATGCGCGGGTGAGGGTCTGGTGTAGGGTGTCAGGTGAAGCCTTAGAGCTGGGGTGAGGTTGAGGTTGAGGAGTATGTTGATGGTCACGTTTACGGTTTGGGTTAGATTCCAGGAGGTACGAGGTGCTGTACCCCAAGGAGTCCAGTGGTCTCACTGGAGGAATCAGTGGAGGGCAAATGGTAGGTTGCCCTCAGGCTTAGTCTTTGGGTGCCGAAGCCAGCATCAGTTGTGGGGCAATCTTCGGATGGGCCTCAGCAAACCCTTTGTGCAGCTTCCTCTGGGCTTTGGAAATTACCTGTCGATGTTCCACGTTCCATGCGAGTAACGCTGCAGTGCTTCTGGGCCCCATATGCATGGTGACTGAGACTTAGGAATTTGTTCCTCAATGAGAGAGAGTCATTACTAGGGTTAGGTATCGGCCCAGGGATGTCGATAGGGCCAAATCCACATGAGTCCGTGATCATTCTGGAGGACTCCATAGGGCCCATGCTTGGGTGCGGGTCATGTGTAGGGTTAGTGTTAGAGTTGGTGTGAAGTTTAGGTTGAGGTGTATGGCGAGGGTCAAGTTTAGTGTTAGGGTTAGGTCCCAGGAGGTTCCAGGCAATGAATACCTAGCAGTGCAGTGGTCTCCACAGAGGGCTGAGTGGAAGCTGCATGCAAGTCTACAGTTCAGACTAATTCTTTGCATGCCAGGGCAGCATCCTATGTGTGACACTCTTCAGTTGGGTCTCAGCAACCTCTTTGTTCAGCTCCATCCCAGCAGTGCAAATGAAATGATGATGTTCCAATTCCATCCTGAAGTATACTGCAGGGGTTTGGGCCCTATGTGCATGGTGTTCTCAGAGTTAGGAACTGTATCCCCATTGGGGGGAGCCATAGCTAGGGTCAGGATTCGGTCCAGGGACATAAGCAGGGCGAGGTGACACCAGTCCCATTATCTACATGGAGGGCTGTATGAGAGCCCATGCAGGGGAGCAGGTCAGGTGTAGCATTACCTTTAGAGTTGGGGTGAGGTTGAGGATGATGTGTATGGTTCTGGTCAATATAATGGTTAGGTTTTGTCCCAGGTCCCCCAGACGCTGAAGCACCAGCAGTGCTGGTCTTCCTGCAGGGTTCAGTGGTGAGCACATGGGAGGGTGTAGGTCATGCTTAGTCTTTGAAAGCCAGTGTGAGCCTCCTTTGCGGGCCACACTTTGGTTGAGCCTCAGGAACTGCTTCTGAAGCAACATCTGGGCTTTGGATATTACATGGTGATATTCCATGTTCCATGCCGAGGAATCCGCCTCTTCTTCTGGAAGGGAGGTATCCTCAGACTTAAGAATCGGGTCACCATCTGGAGAGAGCTTTAGATAGAGTTCGATTTCAGACCAGGGCCATAAGGGGGGCCACAGCTACCCCATTCCACTTACCTCCATGGGGTGATGAATGATAGCCAGTGTGCAGGTGAGGGTCAGTTGTAGGGTTAGCGTTAGTGTAGGAATGAGTTTGAGGTTCAGAGTATGGTGAGGGTCACGGTTAGTGTTAGGGTTATTGCCCAAGTAATTCCAGGCGGTGAATCCCTAGCATCGCAGTGGTCTCCACAGAAGGCTGAGTGGTGGCTGCATGGGAGCCTTCAGTTCAGACTTATTCTTTGTGTTTCAAGGCCAGCCTCTTGTGTGTGCCACTATTCATTGGGTCTCAGTAGCCTCCTGGGGCAGCTCCACCCCAGCAGTGGAAACGAAATGATGATGTTCCACTTCCATACCGAATAATACTGTAGGGGTTTTGACCTATATGCATGGTGTTTCAGAATTAGGACCTGGATATCCATTGGGAGAGAACCACGGATAGGGTGAGGTTCTGTCCAGGGACATAAGCAGGGCTGAAGAGACACCGGTCCCGCTATCTCCATAAGGGCCTGTATGAGGGCCAATGCACGGGTGAGGGTCAGGTGTAGGGTTAGCATTAGGGTTGGGCTGAGGTATAGGTTGAGTAGTATGGGGAGGGTCACGGTTGGGGTTAGGGCTAGGTTCCAGGAGGCCCAAGTTGCCGAATCCATGGCAGTGCAGTTGTTTCCCTTGGGGACCCAGAGGAGGGTGCATGGGAGGGTGCCGGTCATGCTTATTCTTTGGGTGCCAAGGCCAGCCTCTTGTGTGGGCCACTCTTCAGTTGGTTCTCAGCAACCCCCTTGTGCAGCTCCCTCTGGGCTTTGGAAATGGCATGGTGTTGTTCCCCGTTCCATGCCAAGTAAGCCTGCACCGCATCTGGGATACATGTGCGTGGTTTTCTCCGAGTTAGGAATTGGGTCCCCATCGGGAATGAGCCATAGCTAGGGCAAGGGTTTGATCCAGGGAAGGGATGTAAGCAAGGCCGAAGGAACAACAATTCTTTACCTCCATGAGGGCTGAATGAGGGCTCATGCACGGATGCGGGTCACGTGTAGGGTTAGCGTTAGACTTAGGGTGAGGTTCCGATTGAGGAGTATGGAGTGGGTCATGATTAGGGTGAGGGATAGCTCCAAGGAGTCCCCAGGTGATGAACCCCATGCAGTGCAGTGGTCTCCTGGGATGGCTCAGTGGAGGGCACACGGGAGGGTTCTGGTCAGGCTTAGTCTTTGGTTACCAGTGCCAGCCTTGCATGTGGGCCACTTTTGGGCCTCAGCAAGCACTTTGGCACCTCCCTCTGGTATTTGGACATGACATGGTGGTGGTCCATGCTCCATGTGGAGTAATCCTGCACCGCTTCTGGGCCACAGGTGCGTGATATTCTCTGCATTAGGAATTGGATCCCCATCGGGATAGAGAAATAGCTAGGGTTAGAGTTAGATCCAGGGACATAAGCAAGGCCAAAGCAACAACAATCTATTTATCTCCAGTGAGTATGAATGAGGGCCATGTGCGGTAGCTGGTCAGGTGTAGGGTTAGTGTTAGAATTGGGGTGAGGTTTAGGTTGAGGAATACAGCGAGGATCATGGTTAGGGTTAGGGGTAGGTTCCAGGAGGCGCTTAAGTGCAGAAACCTAAGTAGTGCAGTGGTCTCCTAGAGGGTTGAGTGGAGGGCGCAAAGGATGGTGCCATTCCTTCTTAGTCTTAGGGTGTCAAGGCCACCCTTTGGTGTAGGACACTCCTTAGTTGGGCCTCAGCAGAGCCCTTGTTCAGCTCCCTCTGAGCTTTGGAAATGACATGGTGATGTTCCAGGTTCCAAGCCGAGTGATTTACACCATGAGCGTGCTGTTGTCAGTCATTGGAATTGGGTTCCCACGAGGAGGAGACTTAGCTAGGGTTAGGGTTCAGTGCAGGGACATCACCAGGCCAGACTGACTCCAGTCTCGTGAATTTCATGGAGGGCTTAAGTGAGAAACCTTGCGAGGGTACGGGTCTGGTATAGAGTTAGTGTGAGAGATGGGTTTCAGTTTAGGTTGAGGGCTAGGTTCAGGGTTCTGGTTACGGTTGGGGTTAGGTCCCAGGAGGCTCCAGATGCTGAACCCACAGCAGTGCAGTGGTCTCCCTGAAGTACTGACTGGAGTACACAATGGATGCTGCGGGTCAGGGTTAGTCTTTCGGTTGCCAGGCCAGACAAGTGTTTCTGGCACTCTTCGGGTAAGCCTCAGGAATGCTCTCGGGCACAACGGAGGCTGCCGGTCAGGATTAGTCTTTGGGTTCCAAGGCTATACAAGTGTATTGGACACTCTTTGGGGGAGACCTCAGGAATCCTCTTATGCAGCAGCAGCTGGGCTTTGGAAATGACATGGTGATGTTCCACATTCCACGCCGAGTGATCCTGCACTGCTTCTCAACCCCATGTGCATTCTGTTGTCAGACATTGTAATTGGATACCCATGGGGAGTGAGTTATAGCTAGGGTTAGGGTTCAGTGCAGGGATGTGGCCAGAGCCAAAGGACTCCAGTCTCGTGATCTCCCTCGAGGGCTGAAGTGAGGGCACATGCGCTGGTGTGGGTCTGGTGTAGAGGTATTGTGAGATATATGGTCAGGTGAGATTGAGGGTTATCATCAGGGTTATGGTTAGGGTTAGGGTAGGTCAAAGAAGGATCCAGGCGCTGTACCCACAGCAGTGCAGTTGTCTCCCCGAAGGGCTGAGTCAGTGCACAATGGAGGCTGCTCATCAGAATTAGTCTCTGGGTTCCAAGGACGGACAACTCTGTAAGGTCTGGTGTAGATAGGTGGGTCTAGTGTGATAGAAACTGTTAGATTTAGGTTGAGGGTTATGGTTAGGGTTACGGTTAGGTTTACAGTTAGGTCCCAGGAGTCTCCAGGCATTGAACCCACAGCAGTGCAGTCGTCTCCTGGAAGGGTTGAGCGGAGTGCACAATAGAGGCTGCCAGTCAGGAATAGTCTTCGGTTTCCAAGGCCAGACAACGGTATTGGGCACGCTTCAGTTAGGCCTGTTGAATCCTCGAGTGCAGTGGCAGCCGGGCTTTTGAAATGACATGATGATGTTCCACATTCCACACCAAGTATTCCTGCACTGCTTCTCAATTTCATGTGCGTGCTGATGTCAGACTGTGAATTGGGTCCCCATGGGGAAGGAGCCTTAGCCAGGGTTAGGGTTCGGTGCAGGGAAGTCACCAGGGCCAAAGCAACTCCAGTCTAGTGATATCCCCCAAGGGCTGACCTGAGATCCCATGCGAGGGTGTGGCTCAAGTGTAGGGTTAGGGTTAGAAACAGGGTTACGATTAGGTTGAGGGTTATGGTTAGGGGTACAGTTAGGGTTTTCTTCGTTCCCAAGGCTCCATGCGCTGAACCCACAGCAGTGCAGTTGCCTCCACAAATGACTGAGTGGTGTGCACAACGAGGCTGCGGGTCAGGATTAATCTTTGGGTTCTAAGGACAGACAACTGTATCTGGTCTGGTGTAGATAGGTTTGTCTAGTGTGAGTGTTAGGGTTAGGTTTAGGTTGAGGGTTAGCATTGGGTCCTGGTTAGCATTAGGGTTAGGTCCCAGGATGTTCCAGGCACTGAAACCATAGCAGAGCAGGTGTCTCCCCAAAGGGCGGAAGGGCGTACACAAGGGAGGGTGCTGGTCAGGCTTAGTATTTTGGTTCCAAGGCCAGACAACTGTATGGGCCACCCATCGTTTAGGCCTCAGGAATCCTCTTGTGCAGCTGCAGCCGTGCTTTGGAAATACATGGAGATGTCCACATTCAATGCTGAGTGTTCCTGAACCGTTTCTGGTCCTGGTGTGTGTGCTGTTATTAGTCTTTCGATATGGATCCCCATGGGGAGAGGGCCTTAGGTTATAGTTTTAGATTTAGCGGGTAGAGTTAGAGCGTTAGGATGAGGGTTTTAGGGTTAGAGTTAGAGGCTGACGGTTAGAGGGTTAGGGTAAGGTTAGGGTTAGTTAGGGTTATGTTTATGTTTACGGTTAGTTAGAGGTAGGACTAGGGTTAGGGGAAGGGTAGGGGCAGGATTTAGCATTAGGGTTATGGTTAGGGTTAGGTGTTAGGTTTAGGTGGTGGGATTTTGTTTAGTGATAGGGTTAGGAATTGGGCAAAGTGTAGGTCATGCTTGCATCCCCACTTTGAGCGGGAAGGTGTTCATGCGTGGACACCACCCTCCATGTTCAAGGGATTGTGTTCTTGCTATCGCCCCAGTCTCTCTGCACTGTAGGTTGTTCTTGCCTTGCCCATTCCAGCTTTGCTCTGGTGTTTTTCACACTGTCACCCCACCCCCTCTCGGTATGGTAAGAATTCACGTTCCACCCAATCGCTTTTGGTGCAAGGGGTGTGTTCACACATGCGACCCTCCACACCCTCTCCGTGCGATGGTGCAACCCATGAGCCTCACCGCTCCTTAGATTGGGATTACTGATGCCAGTATTAAATCTGATACTGATGCCAGTATTAAATCATGAATATCTCTTTTCTCTTTCACAACTGAAGAAGTAGGCGTTTCTTAAGGTAAGGTTTATGGTTAGGATTAATGTTAGGTGTCAGTTAAGGTTTAGGGCATGGTGCAATCCCTCTTGGTGTGGGATGGCTTCACGAATGTGTCCCATCTGCTTCCCTTTATCCGTGATGTAGCAGTGATATTCCTTGTAATTCAGATGTTTTCCTTGGCCCCTGGATGTCTCTGAGTTAAGCGTCCCACTTCATCTTGGTTCATGATCTCTCGGTTTCTGGTCTTGAGCCCTGGGTAGCTTCTGTGCTGATTGCTGGGAATCTGGAGCCTGCTTCAGATACTATCTGTCTGTCTCTCTCTCTCTCTCTCTCTCTCTCTCTCTCTCTCTCTCTGCCCATGCCCCACTTGTGTGCTTTGTGTCTTTCAAAAATTAATGTACCTAAAATCATTTGCAATCCGACATTTCCTGGATGGCTCTTTTCACTTTCATTGCTGAAGTAGCAGGCGTCTGTCTCGTTCATTGTTCTTTTGTTATCTTTGGCATAGCTGACAACATATACGACATTTCCCCAGCCAGCATCGGGGATGCACAGCATTTCTTCTACTAGCCGGACACCTCTCATCCACTGTAACACTGCATTCCTCTAGAGCATCCCACATGCTCTCGGAAACTGGACTGTAACTGTGGATGGTAGCAGTGTCCCATAGTCTTCTGATGGTATTTCAGGAGGTTTTTCATTCGTATCTTTGGTTACCTGAGTGTCTTCTGACATCTCTCATGTTTCCACTAGGCCGCCGCTATGATGCTCCACAGGGAACCTGAAGCACACAGGGATTCAGGAGCAGACCAACTACCGCTTGGCTCCCACAAATGGTCGCCTTGGAACTCTTTATGGAAGAGGAGAAAACACCCACCACCACCGTTTCATAACCCTGCACCGAATGTGGAGACAACAATCACCTACCCCCAAAGGAACTCTACCAGGGTACATGTATCAAACCTAAGGTGTTGGTTATGTATTTTGGGTCAATAAGTGAGGTTGTACTTTTGACTGGTAAGTGTACATCTAAATCCCTCAGAGGGGATATTCTCTGAGGTCACCCCAACCTAAATTGTTGGCCCATGGGGAGATGTGTTGTCCCTATTGACTGTATTGATGTTGTCTCTGTAGGCCAGTGAATTAAAGCTCCATAGGGTCTTGTCCTGTTCTTGCCTCTTCACGGGAATGTCCATTTCACCTATTGAAAAAGAGCAAGTGAGTAGTGTTGCCACTATTAAATCTGACGTTTCATGAATGAGTCTTTTCACTTTCATGGCTGAAGAAGCAGCATCTCTTATAATGAGGGTTAGGGTTTGGGTTACCCTGAGGATTAGGGTAAGGGTTAAGTCATGCTTGCATCCCCGTTTTGGCAAGGGAGGAACGTCACACCTGACCCCCGCCACCGTCCTTGCGGAACGGTGTTCAGGCATGCAGCCTGCCTCCCCTCCACAAGGGAGTAGTGATGCCACTACTTAATGTGTTGTTTCATGAATGGCTCTTTTCCCTTTCACAGCTGAGGAAGCAGGCATTTCTTAAGGTAGGTGTTACGGTTAGGATTGCCGTTCATGGTTAGGGTAAGGGATAGGCCATGCCTGCACCCTCCGTTGGAGTGGGAGGGCGTTCACACATGAGCCACACCCCCCTCATCTCGGGAGGGTGTTCACCAATAGGAACCAGTCCCCTTCAGCGGGGATGTTGATGTATGCGCCTGCACCCATCTCGTGTGCGAGGGTGTTCATGCATGGACACCACAACCCTTGGCGAGGGAGGGCATTTGTCCATGCACCATGCCCTCCTTGGCTCAGGAGGTGTTCACGCATGAGCACAGTGACCCCTTGGCTTGAGAAGGTGTTCAGGTAGGTGCATGAACCTGCCCCCCAGCGTGGGAGGGGGTTCACGCATGTGCCCTCCCCCCTCAGGCGCTGGAGGGGGTCACCTGTGCATAGCACCACTAGTCAGCAAGGGAGTAGTGATGCCACTATTAAATCTGACATTTCATGGACGGCTGCTTTCACTTTCACAGCTGAAGAAGCATGCTTCTCTTAAGGTCAGGGGTAGGGTTAGCATTACAGTTAGGGGTTAAGATAAGGGCTAGGTCATACTTGCTCTCCCCCCTCAGCACGGGAAGACTTCACGCATCACCCCACTAACCTGAGCAAGGGAGAGTGTTCACCCTTTCACCCCAATCCCTGAGAGTGGTAAAATATTGAAGCACGTGCTCCACTCCACTTCCGCTGGGGAGGGCTTTCACACATGCGTGGATCCCCCTTTCGGGACACATTGTTCACGTATGTGCATGACCACCTGTCGGGTCAGGAGGGTGTTCACTCATGGGCACACCCCACCTCTGCATGAGAGATGGTTCATGCATGTGTCTTGCTCACCTCAGCAGGGAGGGTTTTTACGCATGTGCACAGCCCCACCTTGGTGTGGGAGGAGGTCACCCATGCAGAGTGCCACCCTTCAATCAGGGAATAGTGATGCCATTATTAAATGTGACGTTTCATGAATGGTTCTTTTCAATTTCACAGCTGAAGTAGCAGACAACTCTTAAGGTAAGGGTCTGGGTTAGCATTACCATTAACAGTTAGGGTAAGGGTTAGGTCATGCTTCCACACCCACCCCCTCGTCTCCAGAGTGTATTCACGCAATAGCACCACCCCTCAATGTGGGAGAATATTCATGCATGTGTCCTGCCCCCTTCAGGGTGGGAGGGTGTTCACACACGTGCCCCATCCTCTTCAGCTTGTAAGTGCGTTCACGCATTCTCACATTTGCACCACCCGTCCCAAGGTGAGGGAGGGTGTTGACACCTGTGCCCTGTCTCCCTCGGCATGGGAGGTGGTTCACACATGCTCCTCATCCCCTCGGTGATGGAGGGTGTCACCCATGAACAGTGCCACCACTCGGAGAGGGAGTACTGTTGCCGCTATCAAATGTGACCTTTCATCAATGATTCTTTTCACTTTCACAGCTGAAGAAGCATGCATCACTTAAGGTAAGGGTTAGGGTTAGCATTACATTTAGGCTTTAGGGTAAGGGTTAGGTCATGCTTGCTCCCCCTCTCTGCACGACAGGTGTTTCACTAATACTCCATGCCCCCCCTGGCACAGATGGATACAGCCCTCCGTCCGTGTAGAAGGGTGTTCTCACGCACAACCCTCCTTGTTGACGGAGGGCGTTTGTGCACGCACCCTGCCCCATTAGTGCGGGAGTTTGTTCTCGTGTGTGTAAGGCCCCCTCCTGGCGGAAGGGCGTTCACCCATGTGCACCATCCCCCCACTTTGGCATGGGAAGGTGTTGACCTATGTGACGTGACACGTCAGCATGGGGGAATATTCACGCATCTGCCCCGCCCCCCTCTGCCTAGGAGGGTGTTCATGCATGAGCACAGCCACCAGTCAGTGAGGGACGGTATTCATGCATGCACACAACAACCCCTCCATGAAGGAGGGCAGTCACATACGCGTCATGCATCCCTCCACAAGGGAATGGTTCAAGCGTGTGCCGCATACGCATTTTGGCACAGGAGGGTGTTGACCTATGCACCTTACCCCCTCAGCACTGGAGGGTGTTCATAGATGTGCACAGCCTCCGTTGTGGCGAAAGTGTGAACCCCGGCTAGGGGAGGGATGCCATTCGCACGTAGGCCCCGCCCCATACCCCTGGGTGCTGTTCACACATGTGCACAGCTCTCCCTACTGGCGGAAGAGTGTTCACACATGCGCAAAACTCCTGCTCCAAGAGGTAGGGCGTTTCCACATGAGCACAATCCCCATCAGTGAGGGAGGGCATGCATGCATGCTCCTTGCCCACTACCACAGGAGGCTGTACAGGCATGCGCACAGCCCCCCCTACTGGTGTATGTTCACGCATGCACACAGCTCCCCTCAATGAGGGAAGGCATTTGCACATGTGCCCCCTTCCGCTGGGCAAGGAAGGGTGTTCAGGCATGCACAGAACCACTACCTCAGCCAGGGAGGTCGTTGGTGCATGCGCCCTGCCCCACTTAGCACAGGAGGTGGTTCAGGCTTCCGCCTGGCCCCCTGTCAGCATGTGAGTCGGTCACCCATGCACAGCGCCACCCCTCAGGGAGGAAGTACTGATGTCACTATTGAATGGGATGTTTCATGAATGGTTCTTTTCACTTTCACAGCTGAAGAAACACAGCTGAAGAAATGCGGCCAGGGAGGGCGTTGACGTATGCTCCCTGCTCCCCTCGCCAGGATGCTGTTCACGCAGGTGCAAAGTCCCCCTTCCCTGCCAAAGGGGGTTCAGGCATGCCCACAACCCCCGCTCTGTGAGGCAGACCATTTGTATAGGCACACAACCCTCCCTCGGCAAGGGACAGTGTTCATGCTTGGCCCCACTTACCTCGGTGGGAAGGGTGTTCACACATGCACATAACCCCCCTCAACATTGGAGGGCGTTCAAACATGTGCCCCACCCCACTTGACGCCAGAGGTGGTTCAGGATTCTGCCTTGCCCCTGGTTGGTGTGTGAGATGGTCACCCATGCACAGTGCCACCTTTTAGGGAGAGAGTAGTGGTGTCACTATTAAATGTGATATTTCACGAATGGTTCTTTCACTTTCACAGCTGAAGAAACACACATCTCTTAAGGTAAGTGTTAGGGTTGGCACTGACATAAGGGGTAGGGTAAGGCTTAGGTAGTACTTCCTCCACCCTGGGTATGAAAGGTTTTCAAGCATTATCTTTCCCCCCCTTTGGACAGGAGGGGGTTAACACTTGCGCCCTCCCACATCAAGGGAGGGGGTCACCATTGCACCACTGTCTCTGTGATGGAGGGGTGTCACTCATGTTCTTTCCCACACCTTGGCATGGGAGGGGATCATGCATTTGCCCCTTCTGCACCCCTTCATAGGCGATGTAGCCTTGATGTTCCTTTTAGGCCAGACGTATTTTGCACTGCCTTGGCCGCTCAGTGGATTAAGTGTCCCACTTCAGGTCATAGTCTCACGGTTTGTGGTTTTGAACCCTTGCTTCACCTCTGTGCTGATGACTCTGAACACGGAGCGTGCTTCAAATACTGTGTCTCACTTTCTGTCTGCCCCTTCCCCACGTGTGTTCTGTCTGTCTGTCTCTCTGTCTCTCTCTCAAAAAAACAGTGAAGCTAAAAACATTTTAAAGCAGCTCCATCAGTCTACTTGTCTTCTTGCCCTATATCCGCCTCTTCACGGGAAGGTCCATTTCACCGATTGGAAGAGACTAAAACCCTCGTGTGGCCATTCAAATGAGTCACTATTTAGGAAACAAGTGATTATGCTACTTTTCCACGGTCAGGATACCATGGCCATTTCATGAATGTCCCTAGGCAGGCGGGGCCTCTAAAACTAGAAATGCTAGAGGTGATTTTACTGGTAAACAGGTGGGGTTTGTGTTCGCTGAGTTCCTTTTACTTCGTTTCATCTTTCCTTGATTGCCTATCTGTGTTGGGTCAACAATTGGTTTGATATTGACTTTACAGTTAGGTTATTTTTATCTCATGGTTAACTGTCCATGGTTATCTGCTCTGATAGAGCTTAAGCAAGTACAAATATTTCGCGTGGCACATACTAGCATTAGTGTTTCCTGTGCACCTGCAGCTGTTTCTCCCGGCCCACGGGGAGCAATCACTTCCCATCCAGCACCACCTGCTTTGTCTTCCTATGCCTAGCAGTGCACGTGCCGGTGCCTGCAGAACTTCCCTTGTTTCTCTGTCAGCTGAGTCTGAATGGGCTTCCTCTCCCACTCGTCCCTACTTCTCATCTCTTTAATGGATGACACACATAGCTGAAGGTCACAGTGAAGTCTCAAACTTCAGTATGTGGATTACGTGGCACCATTTTACGGTCTCACTTGATTACCCCCTTTCTTTAAAAATTACTTCCTTCCTCCTCCCACCGTCTGGGCCGCTGCTCACCAGTGTCTGTGTTGGTAGGTCCTCATCTTCTTCCTGTCCCCCATCTGCTTTCCATCCGCCCTTACTCTGTGGTGATCTCAGCTAGCCTCAGGCTTCTATATGCCAGCATCTGGGGCCTCTAAGTCTTTATGTGCTGCCCACAGCTGTTCATGTCTCCAGACACCTGACTCCAGCTCTGCACCACACAGGTGCTACCCTCCCCAGACTCTGCTACCTCCCTGTAGGCTTCTCCTATTCCCCTCCCCTTTTTTACTGGGCTGCTGCCACACTGGCCCCTCCCTGTTCCCTGAGCTTGTCAGGCACATACTCCTGCTTCAGGTCTTTGCACTCACTTTGCCTCTCTCTGTCGGGGAAAGACTTCCACGTGCCAACAAGACATACTCCCTCATTTCTGTCATAACCTTGCTCTGACATCACCTGCTCAGTGGAGTCTCTGCTAGCTCTCTATGTAAAACTGAAAACTGTTCCTTCTCCGACCTGAACACCCCATATCCCTTTCCTGCATTCTTTTTCTTCCTGGCCCTTGGCACCATCTGTTTTTCTTTCTTGCTTGCTGGATGTCGCCTACTGTAGTCCCTGTCAGATTATCGGCTCCATGGGATCCAAAGACCAAACTAGCTTTGTTTAGGGCTGGTTCCTTAGGGCCCTCGAACAGTGCCCAACTCCTTCAAAGGCTCACACACTATTTGCTGAGCAAGTAAATATTAGGATTTCTTATTATTTTGCTGGGTCCGCCATCACAATGTACCACAGACTGGGTGGCTTAAGCAACAGAAATTGATTTATTTATTTTCTCACACTTCAGATCAAGGTGTGGCCAGGGTGGGTGTCCTCTCTCCATGACTGGTGGATGGCCTCCTTCCCACTGTCTTCACGTGGTCTTCCTTCTGTGTGTGTAGTTGCCCACTCTCTTCCTATAGGACACCG
This sequence comes from Prionailurus viverrinus, assembly GCF_022837055.1. NCBI lineage: Eukaryota > Metazoa > Chordata > Mammalia > Carnivora > Felidae > Prionailurus > Prionailurus viverrinus. The sequence goes on along the minus strand of NW_025927644.1, from coordinate 266,849 downwards.
GTTATCAGACTAGAGTCCCTCCCCACAAATGAGCTCATTTGACCTCCACTTTACCTTTCAAGATCTGGTATCCAAGTACAGTCCCATGGGTAGTTAAGACTTCAATGTATGGATTTTGGGGGCAAATCCATTCCATCACAGGTTTCTGTCTGTTGTACCTAGTCACTACCTACGTGGGTTTTTTTTTTTTTCTCTATGCCCTTGTGCCCGTTATTTGCTCACACAGTGCTAATCCCAGTTTGCCCTTAGCCCAAGTTATAACTCTATTTATTTGTATAGACTTGCATCTTCCCTCTACCTCTATACTCCACGTTCCTGGCTGGCACTGGAATTACATCTTTAGCACGGACATCATAACCTCCAGGTGAGGTAAGTATGATTATTTTCATTTTGAAAATCAACAATCTGAAGCTCAAAAGAGAGTAGGTCATGTTTCTGAGATCACAGTACTAGTAAGTGCTGTCCTTTGGAAAACTTTGTTCTTATGGGCTCCAAAGCCCACTTTCTTTCATCTACAATATGTCCCCAAGATGAACGGGGAAAAGCCATACTTCAGCCTGGTATGATATAAGCAATGGTACGTGTAAAGCTGGTGCAACAATTCAGGAAATGGGATTAAGTCTAGTATCTGAGTAATTATACCCACAGGTTGAATTTCATTCTCACATCCTTTGATTTTTTACTGCTATAATTTCTGTTATCCTTAATGATTATATAAACGTATTCTTCCCTTTGCAAAATTTAGCCAGTAAGAATACTGAGTGAGTTTGTTTCCTTTGTAACAGGTCTGAGTTATACAATGAATTCATAACGTCAAGATAATAGCGGTTATTTTTTTCCTACAATATGGAGGAAAAGGTCATTGCCTTTGTTGTAAGAGTTTACCATGTGTTCTTGGTAACATGACTGAGCTGTATTGGTGAAAACACGTTGTAGATTTTGAAAGTAAGTTATTTATAGTTAAGAGAGTATCGCTCTTTCTTTGGGTGCAGCTGATTGTTTGAAATAGAACTTAGGATTTTTCTGCATAGATTGTCTATTTCAGAATGATCTTTGTTTTAAAAAGTATGTTATATTTGCATTCATGCAAGTTGTACCATCATTAAATTGACAGGAAAGCAGCTGTTAATAGTTGTCATTTGGACATGTAGATGGAAATCCTAAGGGTCATGGTGTGACTCCTTACATGTGTTGAGCTCTGGTTTCATTTGGCATTTCCAAACCATTGCCATGACCTTATGAATGTTGATCAAGTGGCCATATAATGGTTGTTTTAAATTGGCATCAGGGGTGTAGAGATGATTCTTAAGTTGTGTATGAGGAAGCTGTTGGTTTCCTGCTTCTATGTCTGTGTAGCTCCTAAAAATAGAAGACTAGCGCATCTTATCAAAATTACTTTTGTTCAAAGTCATTGCAACTTGTGAATGAGCTAAAGGCTTAGATAATAGTCAGTACTTTTGGAGTCTGATATTTGCAAATTTAAAATAGGTCTTCGGGTATCTGTGTGGCTCCGTTGGTTAATCCTCTGACTTTGGCACAGGTCATGATCTCACTGTTGGTGACTTTGAGGTCCATGTTGGGCTCTGTGCTGGCAGCTGGGAGCCTGGAGCCTGATTGCGATTCTGTGTTCCCTCTCTCTGCCCTTCCCTGGCTCATGCTCTTTCTCTCTCTCTCAAATATAAACTTAAACATAGAAAATAGGTCTAGAATAAATCTGTAGACCATAACATATTTATAGTGACTGCTGATTGAAACAAAGAAATAGCCTGAAATTCCAAAAATACATTACTGTTGTTTCCCTAGGCTCCCATTAAATGCCAGGTTGACCATTAAGCTGAATACAATCAGTAATCTTTTAGTAACTTGGAAGAGATGAGCATACTATCATAGCTAGTAAGGTTTGGAATATGTCGTTTTGGTAGACCTATTTTCTTTAATGATGAAAAAATTGATTTGAGGTCTCTTTTATTTGGGTATTCAGGATTAAGAGAAGTTACCCAAGGCAAATGAATTAAGACCATTTTAGAACTGACCTGGACTTAAAAAACCAGAGACTGGAGTCATGATAAAGATAGTTTGAACATGCCATTTCATCAAATAAAAAAAAATACAGCTCCTGAATGACAACCATCACGTTGGAGGAGAGTTTCTGGTGTTCCCTCCACAAATGGTGCATGATTTTCAGTCAAGGATACAGCCTCACTGACTACTTTTACTGACATGATGGTTCAGATACCAACAATGTTGTCTGTTGGGATTGTCTTTTACAAAACTGATATCCTTTCAGTTTTCAGCTTAATTAATATACTAAGGAGAAAAAAATGTTTCCCTCTTTCTGAAAAATAATCCCATTTGTATTTAGAGTTATCATTAAACATAGTATTTCAAAAAATGGCTAATAAATTGGAAGTCAATATAAATTTGCTTGTGAAGTTATCAAATGGAAAACTGTTGCCAAAGCAGTTATTTTATGTTTTATAGGAAAACTAATCTTTTATGTCCTTACTGCATTTATGTTATATCCTATTCACTTTTGTTTCATGCTATTTGTGTGTGTGTGTGTGTGTGTGTGTGTGTGTGTGTGTGTGTGTGTGTTTGCAACTAAGTGAAATGTGCAATATTTGGTCATTTAAATAGATTCACTAATTTAGGCAAAGTCAGCCATAAACAAATGCAATACATTATGTCCAAAGTAGTCAAGCAGATTTTGCATCATGAGTAAAACTTGCTTTATGTTAAATGAATTTGCTTTTCTCTTTTCTTTTTAACAAGCCAAGTCAAAGGTGAATATATTCTTTCTGCTCACCTTGAGGCAGGGCAAGAGCAGATTTGTGTCAGAGCGCACTGTCCATATTTATGAGAAACTAGAGAAATTAAGAAAGCCACTTAGGTACAAACCTTAGTGAGGACTCATGACTGATACCTTTTCAACAATATTCTGTTGGGATGTCTTTTATTAACTGGGTTAATTTTTTTTAATTGTTAGTTAATTTATTTTTAAAATTTACATCCAACTTAGCATAATGTGGAACAATGATCTCAGTAGTAGATTACTTAAAGTCCCTTACCCATTTAGCACATCAGCCCTCCCACAGTCCTTCCAGTAACCCTGTTTATTCTCCACATTTAAGAGGTTTTCTTTAATGTTTTTGACCCCCTCCATGTTTTTATATTATTTTGCTTCCCATCCCTTATATTCATCTGTTTTGTATCTTAAAGTCCTCATATGTGTGAGGTCCTATAATATTTGTCTTTCTCTGACTAAATTCGCTTAGCATAATACCCTCTAGTTCCATCCATGCAGGTTAAATGGCAACATTTTATTCTTTTGGATTGCTAAGCAATACTCTATTGTGTGTGTGTGTGTGTGTGTGTGTGTGTGTGTGTGCGCGTGTGTGTGTGTGTGTGTGTGTGTGTGGTGTGTGTGTGTACACCACATCTTCTTTATCCATTCATCCATCGATGGACATTTGCGTTTTTTCTATACTTTAGCTGCTGTTGATGGTACTTCTATTACTTTGGGGTTCACCTTTCCCTTCAAAATAGCACATCTGTATCATTTGGATAAATACCTAGCAGTGCAACTGCTGGGTTGTAGGGTAGTCCTCTTTTTCATTTTGTGAGAAACCTACCTACTGGTTTCCAGAGTGACTGTGCCAGTTTGCATTCCCGCCAGCAGTGCAAGAGTTCCTCTTTCTCCGCTTCCTCACCAACATCTGTTGTTGCCTGAGTTGTTAGTGTTAGCCATTCTCACAGGGGTGAGGTGTTATCTCATTGTGTTTTTGATTTGTACTTCCATGATGATGAGTGATGTTGAGCATTTTTTCATGTTTCATTTGGCCATCTGGATGTCATCCTTGGAAAGTGTTTGCTCATGTCTTGGCTCATTTCTACACTGGATTACTTGTTTTTTGGGTATTGAGTTCAATATGTTCTTTATAGATTTTGCATACTAATCCTTTATCTCATATGTCTTTTGCAAATATCTTCTCCCATTCTGTTGGTTGCCTTTTAGTTTTGCTGATTGTTTCCTTCACTGTGCAGAAGCTTTTTATTTTGATGAGGTCCTAATTGTTCATTTTTGCTTTTGTTTCCCTTGCCTCTGGAGACTTGTTGACTAAGAAGTTGTGGAAGCAAACATCAAAGAGGTTTCTGCCAGCTTTCTCCTCGAGGGTTTTGATGGCTTCCTGTGTTACATTTAGGTCTTTCATCCATTTTGAGTGTCTTTCGTCCATTTTGAGTGTGAGAAAGTGGTCCAGACTCATTCTTCTGTATGTCGCTGTCCAGTTTTCCCAGCACTCTTGCTGAGGAGACTGTATTTATTCCATTGGATATTCTATCCTTTTTGTCAAAGATTAGTTGGCCGTACGTTTCTGGGTCCATTTCTGTGTTCGTATTCTCTTCCACTCATCTGGGTGTCTGTTCTTGTGCCAAGAGCATACTGTCTTGGTGATTACTGCTTTGTAATACAGCTTGAAGTCCAGGATTGTGATGCCTCCTACTTTGGTTTTCTTTTTCAAGATAGCTTTGGCTATTCAGGGTCTTTTCTGGTTCCATACATATTGTAGGATTCTTTGTTGTAGCTCTGTGAAGAATGATGGTGTTATTTTGATAGGTATTGTGTTGACTATGTAGATTGTTCTGGGTACTTTTGACATTTTAACACTATTTGTTCTTCCTATCCAGGAGCATGCAATATTTGTCTTTTCTGTGTGTTTGCCATCTGCAATTTCTTTCATAAGCTTTCTATAGTTTTCAGTGTATAGATTTTTCAACTACTTGGTTAGATTTATTCCTAGGTATTTTATGGGTTTTGGTGCAATTTTACATGGGATCGATTCCCTGATCCCTCTTTCTCTTGCTTCATTGTTGGTGCGTAGGAATGTAACTGATTTCTGTGCTTTGATTTTATATCCTGCCAGTTTGCTAAATTCCTGTATTATTTCTAGCAGTTTTTTGTTGACTATTGTGGGTTTTCCACATAGAGTTTCATGCCATCTATGAAGAGTGAAAGGTTGAGCTCCTCCTGGACGATTTGGATGCCTTTTATGTCTTTGTGTTGTTTGATTGCTGAGGCTAAGACTTCCAATATTATGTTGAATGCCAGTGGCGAGAGTGGACATCCTTGTCTTGTGCCTGACCTTAGGAGGAAAGCTCTCAGTTTTGCCCCTTTGAGGATATATTAGCGTCGGGTCTTTCATATATGCCTTTTATGATCTCGAGGTATGATCCTTCTATCCCTACGTTCTTGAGGGATTTTATCAAGAAAGGATGCTGTATTTTGTCAAATGCTTTCTCTGCATCTATTGAGAGGATCATGTGGTTCTTGTCCTTTCTTTTATCGATGTGATAACTCACATCGATTGTTTTGTGGATATTGAACCCGATTTGCATTCCAGGTATTAATCCCACTTGGTCGTGGTGAGTAACGTTTAAATGTATTGTTGGATCTGGTTGGTTCATATCTTGTGGAAGATTTTTGTATCCATGTTCATCATGAAAATTTGTGTATACTTCTCCTTTTTAGTGAGTCTTTTTCTGGTTTTGGAATCAAGGTAATGCTGGGTTCAGAGAAAACGTTTGGAAGTTTTCCTTCCATTTCTTTTTTTGGGACAGCTTCAAGAGCATAGGTGTTAACTCTTCCTTAAATGTTTGGTAGAATTCCCCTGGAAAGCCATCTGGCCCTGGGCTCTTTTCTTGGGAAATTTTTGATAACTAAGTCAATGTCTTTACTGGTTATGGGTCTGTTCAAATTTTCTATTTCTTCCTGTTTCAGTTTTGTTAGTTTATATATTTCTAGGAATTTGTCTCTTTCTTCCAGATTGTCCATTTTATTGGCATATATTTGCTGATAATATTCTCTTATTATTTGTATTTCTGCTGTGTTGGTTGTGACCTCTCCTCTTTCATTCGTGATTTTATTTCTTTGGGTCCTTTCCTTTTTCTTTTTGATCCAACTGGCGAGTGGTTTATCAATGTTATTAATTATTTCAAAGAACAAGCTTCTGGTTTCATTGATCTGTTCTACTCTTTTGTGTGTGGGTGGAGGGTGGTTATTTGTTGTTGTTTTTTCTGTGTGTGTTTTTGTTTTTGTCTTCAGTTTCGATAGCATTGATTTTTGCTGTAATCTTTATCATTTCTTGTCTTCTGCTGGTTTTGGTTTTATTTGTTGTTCTCTTTCCAGCTCTTTAAGGTATAACGTTGGGCTGTGTATCTGAGACCTTTTTACCTCTTTTGGAAGGCCTGGATTGCTATAAACTTCCTCTTAAGACTATCTTTGCTGAATCCCAGAGGCTTAGGGGTGCGGTGTTATCCGTTTCGTTGGCTTCCATGTATTTTTTAATTTTCTCTTTAACTTCTTGGTTCACCCATTCATTCCTTTTTTTTAATTTTATTTTTTATGTTTTAAAATTTACATCCAAATTAGTTAGCATATAGTGCAACAATGATTTCATGAGAATATTCCTTAATGCCCCTCACCCATTTAGCCCAACCCCCTCCCACATCCCGTCCAGTAACACTCTGTCTGTCCTACATAGTTATGAGTCCATTCTGTTTTGTCCCCCTCACTGTTTTTATTTTATTTTTGTTTCCCTTCCCTTATGTTCACATGTTTTGTCTCTTAAAGTCCTCATGTGAGTGAAGTAATATGATTTTTGTCTTTCTCTAATTTCACTTAACATAATACCCTACAGTTCTAACCACGTAGTTACAAATGGCAAGATTTCAGTCATATATATATATATATATATATATATATACACACACACACACATATACATATATATCACTCATATATATGTGATATATATATATATATCACCTATACATATCAATATATGTGTGTGTGTGTATATATGTGTGTGTGTGTGTGTGTGTGTATATATATATATATATATATATATATATATATATATATATATATCACTTCTTTATCCATTCTTCCATTGGTGGACATTTGGGCTCTTTCCATACATTGGCTATTGTTGACAGTGCTGCTATAATCATGGGGGTGGTGCATGTGTCCCTTCAAAACAGCACACCTGTATCCCTTCAATAAATGCCTAGCAGTGCAATTGTTGGGTCGTAGGGTAGTTTTGTTTTTAGTTTTTTGAGGAAACTCCATACTGTTTACAGAGTGGCTGCACCAGCTTGTATTGCACCATTCATTCTATAGTAGTATGTTCTTTAGTCTCCAAGTGTTTGTTATCTTTCCAAATTGTTTCTTGTGGTTGAATTTGAGTTTTATAGCATTGTGGTCTGATAATATGCACGGTATGATCTCGAACTTTTTGTACTTGTTGAGGGCTGATTTGTTTTCCAGTATGATATCTATTCTGCAGACGTTCCATGTGTCCTGGAGAAGAATGTACATTCTGCTGCTTTAGGATGAAATGTTCTGAATATAACTGCTAAATCCATCTGGTCCAGTGTCTCACTCAAATCCATTGTTTGTTTGTTGATTTTCTGTTTAAATGATCTTTCTGTTGTCATAATGGGGTGTTGAAGTCCCATACTATTATGGTTTTATTATCAATGAGCTTCTTTATATTTGTGACTAATTGATTTATATCTTTGGGTGCTCTCACATTGGGAGCATAAATGTTTACAATTGTTAATTCTTCTTGGTGGGTAGACCCCCTCAATTAAGATACAACACACTTATTCATCTCTTGTTACAGTCTTTATTTTGAAGTCTAGATTGTCTGATATGAGTAAGGCTACTCTGTCTTTCTTTGGCTATCATTAACATGATACAAGGTTCTGCAGCCCCTTACTTTCAATCTGAAGGTGTGTTTAGGTATAATATGGGTCTCTTGTAAACAGCATATAGATGGACCTTGCTTTTTCCCCACCCTGTTACCTTGTGTCTTTTGATTGGAGCATCTATGCCATTGACGTTTAGAGTGAGTACTCACAGATATGAGATTATTGCCATTATGTGTCTTGTAGCGCTGGATTTTGTGGTATTTGTTTGTGCTATCCAGTCTTTGGTACTTTTGGTGTTTTTTTATTTTTATTTTTATCTTTTCTCCCCTCAGGGAGCCCCCCTGAATATTCCTTGAGGAATTGCTTAGTGGTCACGAACTCCTTTAAGTTTTATTTGTCTGGGAAACTTTTAATCTGTCCTTCTATTTTGAATGACAGATTTGCTGGATAAGGAACTCTTGGCTGCATAGTTTTCTGATTCAGCACATTGAGTATATCTTGCCACTCCTTTCTGGCCTGCCAAGCCTCTGTGGGTAGGTCTGCTGCAAACCTGATCTTTGTTGTCTTCCCTTGTTGGTCAAGGACTTTTTTCCCTTGCTGCATTCATGATTCTTTCCTTGCCTGAGTATTTTGTGAATTTGAATATGATATTCCTTTTACTGGTGGATTTTTGTGGAATCTTATGAGAGTCCTCTGTGCTTCCTGGACATTAATGTCTGTGCCTTTTCCTAGGTAAAAAAATATATATATATCCGCTATGATTTGCTGACTTAACACTTCTACCCCTTTGTCTCTCTCTTCATCTTCTGGGAGCCCTCTGATTCTGATGTGTCCTTTTTAATGAGACAGGGTTAGGTGTAGGTTGAGGGTTATGGTTAGGGTTAAGGTTAGGGTTAGACTTAGGACCCAGGATGCTCCAGCCACTGAAACCCCAACAGTGCACGTGTCTCCACGAAGGGCTGAGTGGAGTACACAAGGGAGGGTACCAGTCAGGATTAGTCTTTGGGTTCCAAGACCAGACAAATGTATGGGACGTTCTTCAGGTAGGCCTCAGAAATACTCTCTTGTAGACACACTCGTGCTTTGGAAATCACATGGTGATGTTTCAGGTTCCATGCCAAGTGTTTCTGCACCTATTTTCGAACCCGTGTGCGTGTTGTAGTCAGACTTTGGAGTTGGGTCCCATGGGGAGAGAGCCATAGCTACGGTTAGGGTTCGGACCAGGGACATCGACAGGGCTGAGGCGACACCAGTATCATGAATTCCATGGAGGACTGAGGTGACGGCACATGCACAGCTGTGGGCCTGCTGTAGAGTTAGTGTGATAGATAGGGTTAGGAGTAAGTTGAGGGCTAGGGTTAGGATTATGGTTAGGGTTAGGGTGTGTCCCAGGAGACTCCAGGACTGACCCCACATCAGAGCAACTGTCTCCCCGAAGGGCTGAGTGGAGTACACAAGGGAGGATGCCGGTCAGGATTAGTCTTTGAGTTCCAAGGCCAGACAAATGTATCGGTCACCCTTCAGGGAGGCCTCAGGAATCCCCTTGGGCAGCTGCAGCCAGGCCTTTGAAAGGACATGGTGATGTTCCAGGTTTTTTGCCGAGGGATTCTGTACCGCTTCATGCACCCAGACACGTGGCGTTTTCAGACTTTGGTATTGGGTCCCCATGGGGAGAGACCTTAGCTAAATTTGGGGTTCGATTGAGTGACATCACCAGTGCCAACGTGAATCCAGTCTTGTGATCTCCATAGAGGGTTGTATTGAGGGCCCATGCGAAGGTGCAGGTCATGAGTAGGCTTTGAATTGAGATAGGGTTAGGGATCTGTTGAAATCGTGGCTAGTGTTAGGGTTAGGGTTAGTTCCCAGGGGGATCCAAGCGCTGACCCCACAGCAGTGCAGTTCTCTCCCTGAAGGGCTGAGTGAGGGCACAGTGGATAGTGCTTGTCAGGATTAATTTTTGGTTTCAAAGGCCAGACAACTGTATGGGCCACTGGTCGGGTAGGCCTCAGGAATTCTCAGGGGCAGCTACAGTGGCGCTTGGAAACAACATAGTGATGTTCCAGGTTCTATGCCAGGTGATCTTGCACTGCTTCAGGACCCCAGGCACGTGGGGTTGTCAGACTTTGATATTGGGTACCCATGGGGAGAGAGCCGTAGCTAGGGTTAGGGTTCGATCCAGGGACATCGCCAATGTTGACGAGACCAGTCTCGTGACCTTCCTGGAGGGCTTAAGTGAGGACCCATGTGACGGTGCGCTTCAAGTGTATGCTTAGAGTTCGTATAGGGTTTGGGTTCGCCTGAGGGTTCTGGTTAGAGTTTCTGTTAGGTTTAGGTCTCAGGAGCCTCTAGACACTGAACCCAAGGTAGTGCAGATGTTTCCCCAAAGGGCTGAGTGGAAGACACAAGGGAGGGTGCCGGTCATGCTTAGCCTTTGGATTCTAGGCCACACATATATATGGGCCACCCTTCGGGTAGGCCTCAGTAAACCTCTCTTGCAGCTGCAGTCACCCTTAGAAAATGACATACTGATGTTCCACGTTCCATGCCGAATATTTCTGCACCGATGTTTGAACCCTTGAGCGGGCTGTTGTCAGACTTTTGAATTGGGTCCCCATGGTGACAGATTCTTAGCTAGGGTTAGGATTCGGTCCAGTGAAATAGACCCGGCTCCAGCGACTCCAGTTTTGTGATCTCCCTCAAGGGCTGAAATGAGGGCACATGGGAGGGTGCGCATCAAGTGTATGGTTAGTGTTAGAGAATGGGTTAAGTGTAGGGTGAGTGTTACAATTAGGGTTATGTTTAGGGTTAGTGTTATGTCCCAGGAGGCTCCAGGCACTGACACCACAGCAGAGCCTCGTCTCCCCAAAGGGCTGAGTGAGGGACATGAGGGAGGGTGCTGGTCAGGATTAGTCTTTGGGTTCCAAGGCCAGATGAATGTATGGGCCATCCTTCGGGTAGGCCTCAGGAATCCTCTTGTGCAGATGCAGTCGCGCTTTGGAAACGACATGGTGATGTTACACGCTCCATACCGAGTATTTCTGCACCGATTCTTGAACCCGTCTGCGTGGCATTGTCAGACTTTGGAATTGGGACCCCATGGGAAGAGAAGCGTAGCTGGGTTTAGGATTGGGTCCAGCAAAGTTGCCAGGGCTGAAGCGACACCAGTGTTGTTAACTCCATGGAAGATGAAGTGAGGGAAAATGTGTGGCTGTGAGTCCACTATAGAGTTAGTGTGCTAGATAGGGTTAGGTGTAGGGTGAGGGTTATGGTTTGGGTCATGGATAGGGTTTGTGTTAGGTCCCAGGAGACTCCAGGCACTGAACCCACAGTTGTCTCCCTGAAGGGTTGAGCGCACTACACAAAGGAGGGTGCCGGTCAGCATTAGGCTTTGGGTTCCAAGGCCAGAAAAATGTTTTGGCCACCCTACACGTAGGCCTCAGGAATCCTCATGCAGCTGCAGTCGCGCTTTGCAAATGACATGGTGAATTTCCATGTTCCATGCCGAGTATTTTTGCACTGATTGTCGATCTCATGTGTGTGCTGTTGTCAGACTTGAAATTTATTCCACATGGGGAGAGAGCCTTAGCTAGGGTTAGGGTTCTGTCCTGGGAAGTCACCAGGGCTGAAGCGACTCCAGTTTCATGATCTTCCTAGAAGGCTGATTGAGGGCCATGCGAAGTTTCAGGAGAAGTACAGCGTTAGGGTTAGAGATAGGGTTAAGTGTAGATTGAGGGATATGGTTTGGGTTACGGTTTCGGGTAGTGTTAGGTCCCAGGAGGCTCCAAGCACTGATTCCACAAGAGTGCCATTGTCTCCCTGAGGGGCTGAGTGGTGCCCCCAGGGAGGATGTCAGTCAGGATAAGTCTTTGGGTTCCAATTCCAGACAAATGTATGGGGGACACTTCGGATATGCCTCAGGAATCCTCTCGTGCAGCTGCAGTCGTGCTTTGGAAATGACGTAGTGATAGTCTCTTGAATAACTGGTGCTGGGAAAATTGGATATTCATGTGTATAAGAATAAAGGTTAGCACCGTATGTTACACCACTTCTAAAGACTGAAAGGAAGAAACATAGAGAGATGTGGTTATAGAGAAACAGTGACAAAGAGGAAGGTAGACACCTGCTCGAGGTATGTGGATGGCGTTAGATGCATCAGGGGAGAGGGGATGTATGAGGTGGCTCTGAGTGCTGGGGAAAAAAGGGCTTGTATCATGGTCACCAGAGTTCCATGACCCCAAGACTCCAACATCCCTGGGTTCAAGCTCTGCAGAAGCCATTGGAATTGAACAGATGGGTATCCCTCATTTCTTCTGGAATTGTGAGGCTCAGCCTCATGATCTGTCATGGAGAGGGATGTCTTGAGGGAGATTGTGCTGCTCTTTGGCAGGTATACTCCAAGTCTGCCCTGTGGGGAGGTGTCCTGGGGCCATCTCTCTCACTGCCCCAGGCCCTGTTGGATTTCCCCCCTCCCCCACCAGCTGGCCTTCCTCAAGTTCTGAACCCAGGCATCATGTTGTCCCCAGGTCCGGAAGTCTGTACCTGGCATAGGTGGACTGCTGATATTGATTAAAAAAAAATTGACAATAAGGTCCATATCCTCCCTCTGGGACCAGCGATGTGCATCCCAATCGTGGGTTGCTATCCTCCTGTCCACAACTAATCTGAGGATTCCAGAAGGTAGGTGAACACTATAAAACACTCTAGTCTTCTCTTACATGAAATTCAAAGACATTTTCTTGTCCAAGCTTTCTTTTAATTCTGAAGAGATGGCAATTAGTAATTGAAGGCATAATGGTCCTATAGGATATTTACCCCTATGACTGGTGGACATTATTTCATCCATCCGTGTCCCTAAAGCACATTTCATTGGAAATATTAGCCAAGGATACATACTGTAAATTCACAACTGATTCATAGCTCCCTGCAAGTTTCATTCTGACCTTGTCACATATGTCATCAAAGATATTATTAGTGACTTTTCAGATAAGCTCCCCACATCAAGATGGTGATGTTAGAGAATCTGGTATAAATGGAATTTCACAGATTCCAAATTAGGAATTATTTTCATTTTTAATGTTTCTTTTTTCTTTTTTTGAGAGAGCCCAAGCTGGGGAGGGGGGAGAGAGTGGGAGATACTGAATCTGAGGCAGGCTCAAGGCTCTAAGCTCTCAGGAAAGAGCCTGACGCGGGGCTCAAACTCATGGACTGCAAGATCACGTCTTGTGTCAAAGTTGGACGCTTAACCGACGAAGCCACCCAAGCGCCCCAGGAATGATAGTTTATTGGCAAAGAAGGAGAAATTAAAGATAGTGTAAAGGATGTCTATTTTTAATTGAGATATTGTTCACACATTTGTTGTATGAGTTTTAGGCATACATTGTAGTCATTCCATATGTCTATGAATTATATTGTACTTAAGCACAAGTGTAGCTATCCTGTGAAAGCATGCAACAGTATTATTACAGGATTGACTCCATTACATTGGCTGTCCCTTGTATCCCTAGGACTCATTCATTCCATAGCTGCTGCCGGTATCTCTCTCAAAGGGGTTCATTCTTTATCTAACCTAAGTATTTTGGTGGTAAACGCAATTACCACTTGCTCAGCAAGTGTAAATTGGCGGTCTATTTTTCTGTGAACATTGCTTAAACCATTACAAATGATGTCATTACGTTAATAAATTCGGTTTCTTTCTTCACTCACAAGAAAGGAGGAGGAAAATATTTCTTTGTGTCCCAGGCCCTGTCATTAAAACCTTTCCCAATGTGGACAACAGGTTTAGTTGCCCAGGCACCTTCAGTGTCTCAGCTGAGTGACCAGGGCCTTGCACATTTCAAAAATTCCCATGATGGCCAACAGAGAGAGCTCGAGCACCACAGACCCGGAGAGGCAGGTTCCTCTGCCCAGGCAGTGATGGCCAGCAGAAGGTGTACCATCGGCTTTTCTGACCCAGGGCACCTGAGAGCAGGAAGGGCTTTGATTGCTCCCAGAGTACTCAGAGCCTCTTCAGCTGCCTGAGTACAGAGAGCAGAGCTGCATTTCCAGCAGGTTTTGCCGCCCGCCCCAGGGGAGATCTTGGGAGCTTTGTAGCAACTTGGCATCTCCTGAGTCGCCAGAGAGAATTTGTCTTATTGTACTGAGTGCTGAGGAATGGGCGCTGGGTGGCTTCCCTGGGCAAGCTGGTTGCTGAGCTGCACAGACCCTTGCATTTTCTGGGCTGTTCCCGTGTTTCATTCCTGCCCTTCCTGGACAGTATTTGAACAAGACATATTTTACTAAAGGTCTTGTGGATTGCGGAGTCCCACGACATCACCTCATCGATGCAGTCGATGGTTTGTTCCAGATTCAGGCTTGTTTCCGGGAAGAAACCCTGACAGAAATTCAGAAGAACAGGAGCTGAATTCCGTTAGGACATGAATACATGAAATGCTCGTCTTGGGAACTCCTAGAAGAATGAGCTGGGACCCATTTTCCGAGTCCTGCTAGAACCAGAGACCAAGGTAAGGGCACAAACTGTCCCCCACATCATACATGCTTTTTAAAAAGTTGCATGGTTATTTTTCCAACCTAATTAAGTGATTGCAAATTACAGAAAACCTGGTAGATACCTGTCATTAACGTACGTTATCTTTAATTTAAATTGCAGTGAGTGAAGATACAGTGTAGTATTAGTTTCAGGTGTAAAATATAGAGCAACCCTTCCACACGTCATCCGGTGCTCATCCCAGGTGCACTTCTTAATCCCCAGCAGCTGTTTCACCCATTCCCCACCTTGCTCTGGAAGCCCTCAGTTTGTTTCCCAGTTAGAGTCTGTTTGTCACTGCCCACCCCCCGCTTTGTTTTGTTTTATTTCCATGTGTTAGTGAAATCATTGGGTATTTGTCTTTGTCTGAAAGGCTTATTTCACCCAGAATAACATTCTCTCACTCCATCCAGCTCATGGCAAATGACAAGATTTCATGTTTTTACGGCCTAATAATATTACATTCCATAGACTACATCTCAATTTATTCATCAGTTGATGGATGCTTGGATAGTTTCTGTAATTTGGCTGTTGTAGAAAATACTGGTGTAAACATCATGGTGCATGTATCCCTTTGAAGATTTTGTATTCTTTGTGGAAATACCTTGTAGTGAAATTGCTGGATCATAAGGTACTTCTATTTCCAGTTGTGGTTTTTTTTGAGAAATCTCCATAATGTTTTCCAGACTGGCTGCCCCAGTTTGCATTCTTACCCACAGTGCAAGAGGGTTATTCTTTCCCCACTTCCTTGGCAACACCTGCTGTTTCATCCTTCATTGATTTTCGTCATTGTGACAGATGTGCTGTGTTATCTCATTGTACTTTTGAATTGTATTTCCCTGAAGATCCGTATTGTTGAGTATTTTTTCATGTGTCTCTTGGCCAGGTATATGTCTTCTTTCGGGAAATGTCCATTCGTGTCTTCTGCCCATTTTTAATCAGATTTCTCATTGTTTGGGTGCTGTATAACTGTATATTTTGGGCACTAACCCTTTATCTGATGTCGTTTGCAAATATCATTCTGTAGGTGTTTTAGTTTTGTTGATTATTTCCTAGGTGATGGAAGGTTTGAATTTTTATGAAGCCTCATTATTTTTGCTTGTGTTTCCCTTACCTCTAGAGATATATCTATAAAGACATTTGCACAGGCAATGTCAAATAAGATACTACCCGTGTTATCCTCTGGGATTTTTATGGTTTCCGGTTTCACATATAGGTCTTTGTCCATGTTGGATTTATTTTTGTGTATGTTGTAAGAAAGTGGTCCTTGGGGCGCCTGGGTGGCTCAGTCGGTTGAGCGGCCGACTTCGGCTCAGGTCACGATCTCGCGGTCCGCGAGTTCGAGCCCCGCGTCGGGCTCTGGGCTGACGGCTCGGAGCCTGGAGCCTGCTTCCGATTCTGTGTCTCCCTCTCTCTCTGCCCCTCCCCCCTTCATGCTCTGTCTCTCCCTGTCTCAAAAATAAATAAAGGTTAAAAAATTTTAAAAAAAAAGAAAGTGGTCCATTGTTGTTTTTGTTTTGTTTTGCAGGATGCTGTCCAGTTTTTCCAAAACCATATGTTGAGGAGCCCTTTTCAAAGTTTATATACTTATTTTTGAGAGAGAGCATGCAGAAGAAGGGCAGAGAGAAATGGAGACAGAGAATCCTACGCATGCTCTGCACTGCCCTGAGATCATAACCTGAGCTGAATTAACAATCACACCCTTTGTTGACTGAACCACCCCTGTGTCCCAAGACTATCTTGTTTTCCATTGGATGTTCTTTCCTGCTTTGTTGAGAATTAATTGACCATATAGGTGTGAGTTCATTTCTGCGTTTCTATTCTATTGATCTATGCCTCTGTGTTTTTTTGTTGTTGTTTTGTCAGTACCATACTGTTCTGATCAGTACAGCTTTGTAATATTACCTGAAGTCTGGAATTGTGATGTCTCCAGCTTTGCTTTTCTTCTTCAAGTTTGTTTTGGCTGTTTGGGGACTTTTGTTATTCCATACAAATTTTGAGATGATTTGTTCTTGTTCTGTCACAAATGTTTTTGTTAGTGTGATAGGGATTTCATTATATGTGTAGATTGTTTTGAGAAGTGTAGACATTTTAACAGTATTTTGTGCTTCCCATCCATGAACATGAAATGTATGTCCATTTCTTTGTGTCCTCTTCCATTTATTTCATCAGTGTTTCATAGCCTTTAGAGTACAGGTGTTTCACCTCTTTGGTTAGGTTTATTCCTGGTTTCTTGTGGTATTTGTGAGCCTGTCAATGGGATTGATCCCTTACTTTCTCTCTGTGTTAATTCATGATTTGTGTTAGAAATGCAATACATCTATGTTGCTTGATTTCTGTATATTGTGACTTGTGGAATTCATATATCAATTCTAGCAATTTTTAAGGGAATCTTTCATGTTTTTTTATAGAACACATCATGTCAGTTCCAAATAGTGAGTGTGCTACTTCTTCCTTGCCGATTTGGATGCCTCTTATTTCTTTTTGTTGTCTGAGTGCTGTGGTTAGGGTTTCCCGTACTGTGTGGAAAAACAGTTGTGAGACGTGTCATCCCTGTTTTGTCCCTGACCTTAGAGGAAAAATTTTCAATTTTTCCCCATTGAGGATGAGATGAGCTGTGGGTTTTTCCTAGATGACCTTTATTATGTGCAGGTAGGTTGACTCTCAATGTACTTTGCTGAGGGGTTTTATCATGAATGGATGTGACATTTTGTCAAATAGTTTTCCTGCATCTGTTGAAAGCATCGTATTGTTCTTATCCTTTCTTCTATTACTGTGGTGCATCATGTTGATTGATCTGTGAATGTGGAACCACCCTTGCAGCCTAGGAATATATCCCACTTGATTATGGCAAATGATTCTATTAATGTATTGTTGACTTTAATTTGAAGGTATTTTAATAAGAATTTCGGCATACATACCCATCAGGCGATTGGGCTGCAGTGTTATTTAAAAATTTTTTAAACATCTTTTTAAATGCTTATTTCTTTCCTTAGATAGAGTACATATAGTGAGGGAGGGGCAGAGAGACAGGGAGAGAGAGAATCCTGGCCATGCACCACACTGTCATGGCAGGGTCCAACATGGGACTCGAACCCACGCACCGCAAGATAATGTCCTAGTCCGAAATTAAGAGTTGGACAGTAAACACCCCGAGTCACACAGGCACCCCGCCATTTTTTGGTTTTAGTGGAAGCTTCATCTCGTTTTGGTATCAGGGTAATGATGGCCTCATAAGATGAATTTATAAGTTTTCCTTCTTTTTTATTTTTCGGAATAATTTGAGGAGAATACATATTACCTCTTTCTTAAATGGGTGGTAGAATTCATCAGTTAAACCATCTGGCCCAGAACTTTTGTGTTGGGGGGAGATTTTTTTTTTATTACTGATTTGATTTCTTTCTGTTTTCAGATTTTATGTATCTTCCTGTTTCAGTTTTGGTAGTTTGTGTGTTTCTAGGAATTTGTCCATTTTTCTCAGTGTGCAATTTGTTGCATATAGTTGTTCATAATATTAACTTCTAACTGTATTTTTGTGGTGTGGACTGTTATTTCTCCTTTCTTATTTGTGATTTTATTTATTGGAGTCCTTTCTCTCTTCTTACTGAAAAGTCTGCCTAGAAGTTTTCATGTTGATTACTGTTTTCAAAGAACCAGCCCCTGGTTTCATTGATTTTGTCTAGTGTCTTTTTGGTTTGAATATCCCTTATTTCTGTCTGAATCTCTATTACTTCCTTTCTTCTGCTGTTCTTCTTCTGATATGTGACCCAGAATATGATCAATTCTGGAGAATGTACCATGTGCGCTTGAAAAGAATATGTACTCTGCCATTTTAGTATGGAGTGTTCTAAATATATCTGTTAAACCCATCTGGTCCAGTGTGTCATTCAAAGCCATTGTTTCCTTGTTGATTTTCTGTTTACAGCTTCTGTCCTTTCATGTGAGCGATGTGTTAAAGTCCTCTACTATCATTATATTATAAATAATCAGTTCCTTTATGGTTGTTGTTAAATATTTTATATACTTGGTGATCGCATGTTGGGTGCATCAAAATTTACAATCATTGGATCTTCTTGTTTCATTGTCCCCTTTAGTATGAGATAGCATCCGTTTTCATCTCTTGTTAAAGCTGTATTTATTTATTTATTTATTTATTTATTTATTTTAATTTAAGTCATAGTTGACATACAGTGCACTCTCGGATTTGGGAGCAGAATTTGGTGATTCATCCCTTACATACAATACCCAGTGCTCATCCCAACAAGTGCTCTCCTTAATACTCATCCCACATCTAGCCCAGCACTGACCCATTTCCCTCCATGAGCCTTCGTTTTTTTTTTTTCTCTAACATTAAGAGAGTCATGTAGTTTGTTACCACTCTTCTCGTTTCCTGCCCCCTTCCCATGTTTTCATCTGTTTTCTTTCTTCAATTCCACATGAGTGAAATCATGTATTTGTCTTTCTCTGATTGACATATTTCACTTAGCATAATACATGCTAGCTCCATCCACATCATTGCAAATGGCAAGATTTCATTCTTCTTGAAGTTGAGTTATATTTCTTTGTATATACACATGTTTGTATATATGAACGTACACATATGTACATATGTATATATCCGTATACATACATACACACACACACCACAACTTCTATATACCTTCATCAGTTGATGGATACTTGGGCTTTCTCTATAGTTTGGCTACTGTTGATAATGCTGCTATAAATACTGGCTTCATGAAATGTCATTATTAGGTATTTACCCAAAGTGTGCCAAAATAGAGTCTCGGTTTTAAAGGTTATTTTGCCTGATATCAGTATTGCTACTGGCTTTCTTTTGACATTATTGGCATAATAAATGTTTCTTCATCCTCTCACTTTAAATCTGAAGGTGACTTAAGTCCAAATAAAGCTTTGTAGGCAGCATCTAGATAGGTGTTGTTTTTGTTTGTTTGTTTGTTTGTTTGTTTGTTTGTTTTGTCCATTCTGACTCCCTATCCAATGTCTTATGATTGGAGCATTTAGTCCATGTACATTTAGAGTGATTATTAATAGGTATATATTGAGTGCCATTCTACTAGTTGTTTTGCCATTGTTTCTTGATGTTTTCTCTGATCCTTTCTTGTCTCTAACACTTTTAGTCCTAGATTTCCACTCAAAGAGCCCGATTTAAATATTCTTTTCTTTTGACTGGTAGTACATTTCTTTACTTCTTTTTCATATTTCTTTTTTTTTAATTTAAGCCCACGTTAGTTACTTTATAGTGGAATAAAGTTTCAGCAGTAGAATTTAGAGATCCATCAAGTACAAAATATACCCAATACTCATCCCAAGTGCGCCCGTAATGCCCATCACCCATTTAGCCCATACCCCTATTCAGTAACCTTCCTGGAACCCTGAGTTTCTTCTCTGTATTTCAGAGTCTCTTATCGTTTGACTCCCTCTCTGTTTGTATCTTATTTTTGCTTTCCTTTCACTACGTTCATCAGTTGTATTAAATTCCACAGATGAGAGAAATCATATGATGTGTGTCTTTCTCTAACATATTTTGCTTAGCATAATCAAGTCTGGTTCCATCCATGTTGTTTCAAATAGCAAGATTTAATTCTTTTTACCGCGGAGTAATATTCCATTGTATGAATATACCACATCTTCTTTATCCATTCATCTGTCAATGGTCATTTGGGCTCTTTGCATAATTTAGTTATTGTTGATCATGTTGCTATAAACATTGCAGTGCATGTTCCACTTGGACTCAGCGTTAGTGTATCCTTTGGATAAATACGTAGTAGTGCAATTGCTGGGTCCTAGTGTAGTTCTATTTTTAGTTTTTCTGACAAATCTCCATACTATTTCCAGAGTGTCTACATCACTTTGCATTCCCACCAGCACTTCAAAAGCGTTTATTTCTCTGCATCCTTGCCAACATCTGTCTTTTTCGGAGATGTTAATTTTAGCCATTCTGATAGGTGTGTGGGGATATCTCATTGTGGTTTTGATTTGTATTTCAGTGATGACAAGTGAGATTGAGCATCTTTTCATGTGTGACCAATCTGGATGTCATCTTTCTTAAAGTGTCTGTTCATGTCTTTTGCCCATTTCTTCACCGGATTATTTGGTTTTTGGGTGTTGAGTGTGATAATTGTTTATAGATTTTGGATACTAACCCTTTATCTGATATGTCACCTGCAAATATCTTCTCCCATTTCATTCAGTGGCCTTTCAGTTTTGCTGATTCTGTCCTCTGCTGTTCAGAAGCTTTTTATCTTGAGGTCCTAATAGTTCATTTTGGTTTTTATTGCCCTTGCTTTGGAGACATGACAAGCAAGAAGTTGTTGTGGCCAGGATCAAGGAGGTAGATTATCTGTTTTCTCCGCTAGGATTTTGATGGTCCCTTTCTTACATTTATATCTTTCATCCATTTTGAGGTGTGTGTGTGTGTGTGTGTGTGTGTGTGTGTGTGTGTGTGTGTGTCTGTGTCTGTGTGTGTGGTTTAAGAACATAGTCCAGGTCCAATCTTCTCACTGTCCAGTTTTCCCGGTACCATTTGCTGAAGAGACTTTTGTTTTTCCATTGGATATTCTTTCCAGTGTTATCAAAGATTACTCAGCCATATGTTTGAGGGTCCATTTATGGGTTCCCCATTCTGTTCCATTGATGTCTGTGTCCGTTTTTGTGCCCGTACCATACTGTCTTGATGATTGCGGTTTTCTAATACACCATAAAGTCCAGATTTTAATGTCTCCAGCTTTGTTTTCTTTTTCAACATGACTTTGGCGATTTGGGGTCTTTTCTGGCTCCCTACAAATTTTAGGGTTGTTTGTTCTAGTTCTGTGAGGAATGCTGGTGTTGTTTTGATAGGGATTGCATTGAATGTGTCAATTGCTTTGGGTAGTATTGACATTTTAATAATATTTATTCTTCTCATCCATGAGCATGGAATGTTTTTCCGTTTCTTTGTGTTTCTTCCATTTCTTTCATAGATGTTGTATGGTTTGTTCCTTTATTTTTTTAATCTTTGTTCATTTTTGAGAGAGAGAAAGAGAGAGCACATGAGCAGGGGAGGGGCAGAAAGAGAAAGAGAGGGAGGCACAGACTCTGAAGCAGGCTCCAGGCTCCGAGCTATCAGCACAGTGCCCATCACGGGACTCAGACCCACAAATGCGGGATCATGTCCTGAACCGAAGTTGGCACTAACCGACTGAGCCACCCAGTCGCTCCTCTATTGTTTTAAGTGTACTGATCTTTTACCTCTTTGGTTATGTTTACCCCTGGGTGTTTGATGGTTTTCAGTGCAGTTGTAAAGTACATCAATCCTTGATTTCTCTCTGCTGACTCATTATTGGAGTATAGAAATGCAATCAACTTCTGTATATTGATTTTATATCCTGAGACTTTCCTGATTTCCAGTATCAGTCCTAACGGTTTTTCCATGGAGTCTTTGGGATTTCCTTGGAAAGTATCACGTCTGCGAAGAGGGAAAGTTTGACCCTCCTTGCCAATTTGGATGCCTTGTATTTCCTTTTGTTGTCTGCTTGCTGAGGTTAGAACTTCCAACAGTTTGTGGAATAACAGTGGTGAGAGTGGACATCCCAGTCGTGTTCCTGACCTTAGGGGGAAAGCTCTCAGTTTTTCTCATTGAAGATGATATTAGTTGTGAGACTTTCATATCTGGACATACTGATATTCAGACAAGATCTTTCTATCCTTCCTTTCATGCGTGCTTTTTTTTTCATCAAGAAAGGATGCTGCATTGTGTCAAATGCTCTTTCTGCATCTATTGAGAGGATCATATGGTTGTTATCCTTTCTTTTCTCAATGTGATGTATCACATCAGTTGATTTGCAGATATTGAATTGGTGGTGCATCCCAGGAATAAATTCAATTCATTGTGGTGAATAATTATTTGTATGTATTCTTGGATCCGGTTCGCTACTTTTTGTTGAGAATTTTTGCATCCAGGTTCATCAGGGAAATTGGTCTGTAGTTTCCTTTTTGGTGGGATCTTTGTCCAGTTTGGACTCAAGGCCAAGCTGGCCTCATAGAATGAGTTTGGAAGTGTTCCTTCCATGTCTCTGGCCATGACCTTATCTTGTTCTTTCATTTGGGATGCATTCCTCTTGTCTTGGCATTTTGGCTGAGTATTTACCTTCTCTGTGTTACAAAAGTTCATTATGTTAGCTGCCTGTGAGATGAATGGCTTTATGAAATGGAGGTCATCTAGTGTCCAGGGCCTGACACATCAGGGAGTGTCTGTGGTGTGTGTCGCGTACACTGTTTTGTGTTCTGGCTGCACTTTCCTTCAGGCCAGTTGTATGGACAATGTATGGTCCTTGGCCAGAATGTGCTGAGTTTTATCTAGGTCAGCTCCGATCTGCTTCTTAAATGAGACTTGAAATGACTGCCACTCGAAGTGAAGCTCTGCAGAACTGTCTGGTCAAGAGAGGTGGTGTGGTCATGAGCTTCCGCTGGTCTCCTGGGGAAGGGGACACTCCATTGGGACTTAGGCAAGCCTGATTGACCTAGAAGGCCAGTCTCACCAGAGCACAGGAATGTGGGGTTGGTGTAAGCATCTTAGGCAGCCAGTGTGGGGATGACATTGTTTCCAGCAGATGGCTCTGTGTCTATGCTGTGGGGAAGAGGAGGAAAATGGTCCCGCACACCTCCTCTGTCCTACCTCCTTTGTCCCCTTGTTCTGAACACTGCCTCTCAGGGATACTCTCCATGATGAGTGTATAATTGCCCCACTGTTTGCACCAGGTGGTGTACAGGTCACTGTTTCCATGCCATCTGCCTGTAAGTAGTTTGCTGCCTTCTCTCAAGGATTAGACCAGTGCCCTCAGGGCTGTATCCCAGCCAAGCCTGCTAACCTTTGAAACTCCACATTCTCGGGGTCTGGATCGCTTGGTTAAGTGTCCGAGTCTTGATCTTGGCTCAGATCATGACCTCGTGGTCATGGGCTTCTCTCTCTCCCTCTATTCCTGCCCCTCCCTTGCATGTGCTCTCTTTCTCTCTCTCTCTCTCTCAAAATAAATAAACTTAAAACAAATTTAGTGGCATGGAATACCTTATTTAGGCGAGATTTCCTCCTTGAGGGAATGGCAGGGGTCTATCAGTTAAATTTCCAGCAATGACTAGGAATTTCATTGCTGACTGGGTAAAGGTTACATTCCTACAGGAATGAGTTTAGGGTTAGTGACATGAGGCCTTAACGTAAGGAACTCCATGATGGTCCTGTGAGTTTTCTTTACGTTCCAAACCCATATTTTTTCACATCAATTTTTTTATTAAAAACATAACCCTAAGTAATATTTTAGCCATCTACTGCTGGCCCAATGATCATATCCTGTAAATCTGTGACCATCTCCTAATCATAGATGGAGATCAACTCTGTGGCTCTAAGATTTTTGTGACTCTAAATTATATTGATGTATGTTACTAAGATCTTTGTGAGTCTAGGTTACTGCTGGCCTCCTGAAATCTTGACCGAGGGACACCCAGCCAGGTTTCTGAGCCATCACTTAGGCACAGAAGCACCCTTTCCAAGTCACCTCTTCCTAAAGCGTGTCTTTCCTTCTGGTACTTCTGGGTCTTACCCTTTTGCATATCACATGCTGTGATGGACAACCCCTCATGAAAACCTGTCAAAGTGGACGAGAGAAACCTGCTTGCCTGTGACTGCCACTTCATGGTCACATCTTTTCTTTCTGAAACCCCTTGAACACCCTATCATTCTTCCAGCCTTTGAACATCTCTTCGATTTGAAAATATTTCAGTCTCTTGTATTCCTGCTAAAAAAAATATGCGTGAAAATATTAAAGCAAGGATTCTTTACAATAAGTGAGCCAGTCACAATGATCCATCTGGCCGTGTGTACGTATGTTTTCTTTTTTGGACACTGTTCAGGCATGATGTGAAGTACATCCTGTAAAATCTGAGTATCATTCATTATCTAGGATAACCGCCTTTATGGAAAGCCATTTAATGACATGTTCATTCCAGATCCGAAAAACACTTAATTTACATACCACATAATACAGTGGTGTCTACATATGTTATTACCTTAAAATATGTAAAGTGGATGTTTCTATGAAGTGTATATCGTGCATTGAGTTTTCTGTACCATGAATGCTATTATTTAAATTACACAATAGTAAGAACAACAAGAATAGGTACATGGCCATCACTAGTAACTAATACTAGAACTAGTCATATAATATTAGGTGTTGAAAACATAAAACCATGATTACTAATCATCTTTTCAATCGTGGTGGGTTTCTAGTTACCAGAAAAATTGGGAAGATATTATTGAGTCTCCACATACATCAGAGTGTTTTCTGACTATTGATGTCCTCTAAGTTGATACATGATCACAATCAATATCCCAAAGAGATATGGTACTATTAACTAACTTTGTATTTGTATTCAGATTGCTTCAGTTTTAACCTCTTCTGTCCCAGACTCATCCCAGCTGGCACATGACAGTCATCCTGTCTCCTTCGGCTTCACTTGGCCATGGCGATTTTTAGATTTTTCCTTATTTTTCATAATCTGCAAAGTTTTGAGGGTATGTTTGTAGAATGTATTTTGTAGAATGATCCTTGGGTGGGATATGTCTAACGTTTGTACAAATGCTTAGGCTGACTACTGTGTTTTGGAGCAGAAGATCCAGAGGCATAGTTCCATCCATAATTATCACTTCACATAAAGGTTGTTTACTCTGAAGATTTGGGTCTTTTGTGGTTCTGTACAAATTTTAGGACCGTTCTAGTTCTATGAAAAATGTTGTTGCTATTTTGATGGCGATGGCATTAGTTGTGTCAGTTGCTGTGGGAAGTATAGACATTTCCATGAAATTTGTACTTCCGATCCATGAGTATGGAATATCCTTCCATTTTTTTGTGTCATCTTGTATTTCTTTCATCACTGTTTTATAATTTTCAGAGTATAGGTCGCTCACCAGCTTGGATAGATTTATTCATAGATACCTTATTATTTGGTGTACAACTGTAAATGGGACTGTTTTCTTAATTTCTCTCTCTACTGCTTCGTTATTGTCTAGAAAGGCAACAGATTTCTGTACAATGATTTTGTATCCGGTGACATTGCTGTATTCATTTATCACTTCTAGCAGTTATTGGGTGGACTCTTTAGGGTTTTCTATATATAATGTCATGTAATCTGCAAAGTGTGAAAGATTCACTACTTCCAGATTTGGATTAGTTTTTCTTTTCTTTTCTTTTCTTTTCTCTTTTCTTTTTTTTCTTTTCTTTTCTTTTACTTTAATTTACTTTATGTTGTTTTCTTTCGTTTCGTTTTGTTTGATTTATCTGCCGGCTGTACCTTGGACTTCCAATGCTATGTTTATTAAAAGTGGTAAGGGTAAACATCCTTGTGTTTTCCCTGACCTTATAGGAAAAGCTCTCAGATTTTCTCCATTAAGGTTGATTATAGCTGCAGGGTTTTCATAGAAAACATTTATTGCATTGATGTATGTTCCCTGTAAACCTACTTTGGGGGGTTATAATCATGAATGGATGTTGTAGTATGTCAAGTGCTTTTTCTTCATGTATTGAAATGACCGTATGGTTCTTTTCTTTTAACGTTTATTAATTTTGAGAGAGACAGAGTGTGAGCAGGGAAGGGGCAGAAAGAGAGTGGGAGACACAGAGTTCGATGGAGGCTCTTGGCTCTGAGCTTTCAGCACAGAGTCCGATGTGGGACTTGAACTCACGAGGCATGGGGTCATGTCCTGAGCTGATGTCGGACTGCTAAAGGATTGAGCCACCCAGGTGCCCCGATCATATGGTTCTTGTCCTTTCTCCTGTTGTTATATTGTATCACATTGATTGATTGGCAAATACTGAACCACCCTTGCAGCTTGGGAATAAATCCCACTTAATTGTGGGATATATTTATAGTTGTTATATCTCCTTTTGGACTGTACCCTTTACTGTTATATAACGTCCTCCTCTGTCTCTTGTTATGTACTTTAAGTGTATTTTTTCTGATACAAGTATTGTTACTCTAGTTTTTTTTTTCATCTGTTCTTACACCCTATGTCTCTAGATTGGAGCGTTCATTCCATTTACCTTCAAAGAAATGATTGCTATGTATGTATGTATGTATGTATGTATGTATGTATGTATTGCCATTATATTACCTGTTTTCTTGTGGTTTCTAATGATTTTCTCCAATCCTTTCTTGTCTGTCTTTCATGTTTTGCTTATTTTCTTTAGTGAAGTATTTTAATTTATTTATCTTTATTCTTAGCATATTTGTGACTGGATTCTGATATATGGTTACTGCTGGGTTATGTATATAACCTCTTCTGCATTTAGCAGTTTGTATTAAGCTGATGGTCATTTACCTTGGAACCCATTATTTTCTCCTCCCTAAGTTTTTGGTAGATGTTATTATATTTCAAATCCATATCTGTGAGTTCCTTAACTATTTTTTACAAAAATATTCATGTTTTACTTGATTTGTGTCTTTTACGTCTATAGTGTCACTTTTGGTCTCTCCTTTCCACTCAAAGAGTCCCTCTTCATATTTCTTGCAGGACTGGTTTAGTGGTACAAACACCTTCAGTTTTTGTTTGGGAAAGTCTGTGTCTACTTCCATTCTGAATGATAGACTTGTTGGATAGAGTATTCTTGGCTGCTAATTTTTCCATTCAGCACTTTGAATATGTGATGTCACTTGCTTCTCGCTTGCCAAGTATCTGTTCAGAAATCTGGTAGCTAGCCTTATGGGTCTTCCCTTCTAAGTGAAGGTCTCTTTGTGTTGCTGCATTTAAGAGTTTTTCTTTATTGTCACTGTAATTTGCAAGTTTGCTTACAATATGTCTGCATGTTGGCCTGATTTTCTTCATTTCGATGTGAATTCTCTAGCCTCCCGGATGTGGACGTTTGTTTCCTCCCCCAATTAGGGCATTTTTCAGCTATTGTTTCCACAAATAAATTTTCTGCCCCCTTTTCTCTTTCTTCTGCGACTCCTACAATATCAATATTGTTATCTTTGCTGCAGTCACTGAGTTCCCTTAGTCTCATCTCACGTTGCAGAATTCTGTTCTCTCTCTTTGGTTCAATGTGATTCATTTCCATTACTCAGTCTTCGATGTCACTGGTTTGCTCCTCTGCTTCTTCCATCCCTTTGTTAGTTCCAGCAAGCGTGTCTCTCTTTTATTGTGTCATCAATGTCTACTGTACTATTTCTTATCTCTAGTCAGGGGTCTCACTCTTCTACTCATTTCACAACTCTAATGAGTATCCTTATGATCATTGCTTTCAAATCTGTATCAGGTATGTTACCTACATCTCTTTGGCTTAGATCTCTGGTTGTGACTTTCACTAGGTCTTTCATTGTGGAAAAACATCTCTGTGTGTCCATTTTGTCTTTTTCTCTGTCTCTGTTTCTCTGTGTTAAGAAAGTCAGCTGTACCTTCTGCTCTTGAAACTAATAACGTTATGAAGAAGAGGTCCTGGAGAACTCAACAGTGCACGTCTCCATTTATAGGACCGGACCTTCAGGAGGCTATCGTATGGGTACTGTTCACAGCCTGCTGTTGTGTCTGGGTTACTTTTCCTTTTAGTGCAGGTGTCTGCACTGATTGCATGCTGTTGTGGGCTGTGCTTCGTCTCATTGGTTTTAGTGGGACCCAGGCAGGCCAGCTGTGGGGTGGTAGGCCTGCTGGATAACTTGGGCACAGGGCAGGAATGTTAGCAAAATTTCACAGGGCTACAAGTCCTATGCCAGATTTCCCTATGTTCCTTGTTGGCTGGGGGCTGTGGACCAGCAGTAGAAGCTAGGGGCTTGAGGATATGCACAGAGCATGTCTGTGCCTGGGGACATGTGGCTTAGTGAGACAGATGAGGGTGCATGGATATGTACAGCTGGGTGAGGTGCAGACGCGCACAGCATGTTGTGGCAGCTATGCATGCAGCTTGTCAGACAGGGTGCCCTTGTGGTTTGAAAAATGTTTGGCCTGAGACCAGCAGGCTTGGTTTGGTGAGTCCCCTAGTGAACCCTTGGGACTAGCACACTGATAATGGGTTAGTTAGCAAGTGTCTGTGCAGCCTCACCCTCTTGTGGGTGCTTCTATGCTTATTCTGGGAGGCTGGGGGAGAAGAATAGTGCCTGTGAGCTCCCTCGTTGTTGGAGAAGTCCTCCAACACACTCCGGAATCAGCATGAATACATCTGTCTCCTGTTCCCTCAGCATTGTGCAACATGCCATGTTTACATTGCCTCTCTACACACGCAGGGATCTGGCTATCACTAATCCTCCTGGATCTCCCAGTGCTGGGTCATTGGACCTCCAAAGCTCCTGTATATGAACACAAAGGCATTCAGCCCCTCTAAGTTCTAATGCCCAATGTTATGGAGATTAGTCTTTCCTGTATGACCTCCCTGGTGTGGGGCTCACTTTTTCTGCCCCTTCTGCAGGCAGACAGCCTCCACCTTTCTGACATTCCTAACCTTTCTGATGCAGCTTCTCTCTACTTCGGTGTGGAGTTTGTTCTGCCAGTCTTTGGATCGCTCTTTGGTTCATGGACTTGGATGTGGATGTTATGCAGTTGAAAACATGGGACAGGGTGAGCTCAGGGTCCTCTTATTTTGCTATTATTAATTTTTTAAAAGTCTTATGATTTTGGATTTTTGAGACATGAGAAGACAGACTCATATCACACATGCACTTCAGGATTGGAAAGTAACTTTCCCACATTTGCTTCTATTATTTTATGTTTTGAAACTCTCTTTAATGAGGTATAATTACATCTAACAAACCTCAAGTTAAAGGGTATACTTTGATGAGATTGAGGGTACAGGACCATGGGTACAGCACCATGAAATCATATGGTTTCTCCCTAAACCTTCCATCATGATCTCTTTGTGTCTAATGCTAATGTTGCTTTTGAAGTAAGGACTACTTTTTTTTTCCCCCACGTTTTCACATATTGCCCAGGTGTCTGAAAGCTGGCATTGGGGTATCTCCTTTTCCAATAGTCTATATTCCCATAAGTTTTGCAGTCGGTTTACCTTTGGACTTTTGCTTCTATTGTATCTCTCTGTATGTTCACATACTCTTGTTGCAATACTTTAATGATGAGGTCTTCATCATCGCTTTAATTTTCACTAAATGGTATGAGCTGCAGTTCCACTTATGACAGAATGCACAGGCTTCCTATGATATGTATTCAAGAGCAAGGCAGATATCCTGAGCACTTGAGCTGAGAATGTCACCCTGTCTTTTGCCGGCCCTCTTCCCTTCCCTGCGAGACAAGAATCTCCTTTTGTTCACACAGAAATGTGGGTAAAGTCAGTAGAAAACATTGCCTTCTCTCCTCTTCCCTTTATCTCTCAAAATCCTTGCCACTATCTTCTGCCTTTCCCTTTCTCTGACTCAATATCCCAGGCCCACAGTTTCACTCCAGCCATGATCAGGGTGTCCTCCAGCTGCTGGCCTCTGCCCTGTCCATCCCTCAGTGAGAAATCTGGAGTAGGATTATGCATTTCACAAAACTGATCAAGAAATATGTGATCCTCAGAGACCTCCTGCACAAGGTTGCTGTCCGTGGAGACATGGTATCCTGAGGGAGGATCTGATTCCATGTGTGGCCTCCTCACTCATCTCCCACAGTCACTGCTGGTCCCTGATCCTTACCCACCATTACAAATCAGCCATATGCTAGGGTCAGGTACCTGTCTATCTGACCCCAAGCACCAGGAGTCAGTGAATATTTCTAAAATAAATGAGCACAGGCACCCCATGCATCTAGATATAGGAAGTTACCATCACCCCAGAAAACTCCCTCGGGCTCCTCTGCAAAAAAGGCGATCTTGCTACTATCCTACACCACTGCAACTTCTGCTAGTTTGTTACCTGTGTGTATAGGAACCACATTGTGTACATTCGATGGGGGGTGAGAGTAGGTCTTCCTAGAAGCAAACACTGAAACAGAGACAGAACAGTGAAAGTACTATTAAGGGATACTAAGAAAAACAAAGTGGAGAGCTCAGGGTTAGCAGAGAAAGCATGCAGGCAGATCTGACACATTTTTAAGATATATATAATCAACATACTCTGTCACCTCACACAGTCCTCTTCAAATTTCAAAATAGCTGTCGTATAAGGCAGTGAGATTTACGAGATTTGGGGTTATTTCCCTACGGTCTTATGTTTTCCTACATGCATTCCCTCTTCAGTACTTCATCTGTGGCCTCAGATGAACACTTTAGTGTGGATGCATCTGCGAGTCTATATGTAATGGAATATGATTGTCTTCAGATCTCAGATGTAGAACTCTGATATACACATTCTCGTAATTATCTTTTTCTTTCTTTGTCTGGCAGGGCCTGAATCTTAATACAATAAGTGTGCCATTGTCTTCTTTAAAGTGGCGATCCCCAATCCCTGGGCGGAGGCGTTAACCGCCTTAGTTTAATGAACTTCTGTGACCATCTTTTTTTGATGATCATTTGTGTGGCGATATCTTAATTGAAACTGTGAGTAGAGTGAGTGGATATTTCCCAGACATTTTGCAGATGCATTCTGTATTCAATGTCTTCTTTTCATTATGTCCTTAGAAACAAATATTACCCCTCTTTCACAGATAACCCATCTCAGGCTCTGTGTAGGTCCCACTGAGAATTGGTATTCTGGCTGAGATAGCAGGAACACAGGGAAACCCTCGGGATATTGTGAGAGAAGTTTAAGGAGATAGATGCAAAGCCATAGTCAGGTTATGTCAGGGGTCCAGCAGGGGTGGCATCTGGGCATCCCTGAATTGTAGGTTTACCCAGGCTAAAGGCCAATGCAGGCACTCAGCTGATCTAGATCCTGTCTTCACTTTTAGTCTCACTGAAGGATATGAACTTATGCAGACAAGCATTTCCTTAAGACCAAGTTAAATTTTCTATATATCCAGGGCATTTTTTCACCCATAAATATCCAGAACCTTCAGACAACGCAGGGAGACAACAACCTTTTTAGATGATCACCTGGGTGCACTTTGACAAATATGACATTTTGGAGAGGAACCTTGCATTGTGCACTGAGAGTGATCCCACATAGTAGCTCCGTGTGGAACTCGTGCTCCCTGCTCAGGCTGTGGTCAGGAATGGGCTGCAACTGCATCTCACTGAACCCAGGACCCTCCCCTCTGCACTTCCTCAAAGTCTGCTTACTGTCCTCTAATTTCTCAAATTTCTATTCCTGTGTGATTCAAGTTTCCCCCACTCCTTCACTGGTGCTTTCAACATGGTGACCACAAGGTCTATGTCATATAATGCATGTGCCCCATTTCACACAGGACACCTAAGTCACCTACACTTAGGGGTGCATCTCATCCTTCACAGAACTCAAAGCATTGTGTCTGTAAAATATGCACCAGTACGCCCGATACATCTGTCTTTGTGTAAAAATCCTCTTTCTTGTTGACAGGAGAAACCTAAAGCTGACCTCATCACGGGGAAATGATACAGTCCATTGAACATATGTCCTGAGAAACTTGAGATATGTTACAAAGTCCTCAGGCAGTTTTGCAGTTGAATTGCCAAGCCCTAACAACCATCTCTACATTTTTCCCACAAAGTGTTTCACGAAGTAGATGAATATGCTTTAGAAATCCCTAACCACTTCAGTTTATCTACCCAAATAGAGGAGGTGGAGGATGGGGGGGGGGTGGTTCATAGCCCATGACTGGTGATGAAGGACTGTCCATGGGGTTAGGGTTAGGGGTTAGGGTTAGCGGTTTGGGGTTAGGGTTAGGGTTAGATTAGATGGTTAGATTTAAAGGGTTGGGATTACGGTGAAGGTTAGGTTTAGGGTTTAGGGGCTAGGGTTGGGGAGTAGCTTTGGGTTAGGGTAGGGTTTAGGTGTTAGTGTTAGTATCAGCATTAGCTTCAGGGTCAGGGTCAGGGGATAGGGATTAGGATTTAGGTTTTATTGTTTAGAGTTTAGGTTTTAGGTTTTGGGGTAGGGGTTAAGTTTTCGTGGTTACGTGTTAGTGGTTAGGTTTTAGGGTTATGGTCAGGGTCAGTGTTTGGTTAGGGTTAGTGTTTAGTATTTATGATTTGGGGATTAGGGTTAGTGGTTAGTGTTCAGGTCTAAGGTTTAAGTTTATGGTTACAGTTAGGATTTGGATTCGGATTTGGGGTTTAGCGTTCAGCGTTTCGGTTAGGGTTTGTATTATTGTTGTGGATGGTGTTAATGTATATTAGTGGCATGGTTTGGGTTAGGGATAGGATTTAGGGCTAGGATTAAGGTTTGGGTTTGGGTTAGAGTTAGGGTTAGTAGTTAGGATTAGGGTCTAGGATATTGCAGGGGCTGAACCCACAGCATTGCAATTGTCTACCCTAAGTGCTCAGGTGAGGTTCCAAGGTCGGTTGCCTGTCACGATTAGTCTTTTGGTTCTAATCCAGACAACTGTATGGGAGAGTGGTCTTGTAGGCCTCAGGAATATTCTCAGGAAGCTGCAGCCAGGTTTTTGAAATGACATGGTGATGTTCCAGGTTCTAAGCCGAGTGATCCTGCACCACTTCTGGACCCCAGGGCGTGGTGTTGTCAGACTTTGTTATTGGGTCTGAATGGGTAGAGAGCCTTAACTAGGGTTATGGTTTGTTACAGGGACATCACCAGGATGTAAGCGACTCTAGTTTCGTGATCTCCCTCTAGGACTGAATTGAGGACCCATGCGACGGTGCTTTTCAACTGTAGGTTTAGGGTTGAGATAGTGTTAGGATTCAGTTGAGGGTTCTGTTTAGGTTTAGGCATGGTTTAGGGTTACGTTCCAGGAGACACTAGGCGCTGAAACCAGAGCAGTGCAGTTGTTTCCCCGAAAGTCTAATTTGAAGGAACAATGGATGGTGCCGATTAGGATTAGTCTTTGAGTTCCAAGGCTAGACAACTGTATGGGCCACTAGTTGGGTAGGCCTCTGGAAATCTCTCTGGATCTTCAACCGGTCCTTCAAAAGAACATAGTATATTACATGTCCTATGCGGAGTTATGCTGCACCGCTTTTGTTCCCCAGGCATGTGGTGTTGTCATACGTTGTTATTGGGTCTAATATCGAGAGAGCCTTATCTAAGGTTAGGGTTCTGTCCAGTGACATTTCCAGCTCCAAGCGAAACCAGTCTCGTCATCTCCCTCGAGGTCTGAAGTGAGGGCCAATATGACGATGCGGAGCAACTATAGGGTTTGGGTTCGAGTTAGGTTCGGTTTCAGTTGAGGGTTAGAAGTAGGGTCAGATTTTGTTCCCAGGAGGTTCAATGCGCTAAACACATAGCAGTGCACTTGTCTCCCTGAAGGGCTGAGTTGAGGGCACAAGGGAGGGTGCCGGTCAGGGCTTGTCTTTGGGTTCCAAGGCCAGACAACTCTATGGGCCACTGGTCGGTTAGGCCTCAGGAATACTTTTGAGTACCTGAAACCCAACCTTGGAAACGACATGGTGATGTTCCAGGTTCTATGTGGAGTGATCCTGCATCGCTTCTGGACCCCAGGCGCATGGTGTTGTCAGATTTTGGTATTTGGTCCCATGGGAAGAGAGCCTTAGCTAGGGTTAGGGTTTGGTCCAGGGACGTCACCAGAGCTGAAGCAACTCCCGTCTCGTGATCTTCCTTCAGGGCTGAAGTGAGGGCCTGGGTGATGGTACGGGTCAAGTGTACGGTTAGGTTTCGAGACTGGGTTAGGTTTTGGTTGGCGGTTCTGGTTGTGGTTAGGGTTACGGTTAGGTCCCAAGAGGCTCCAGGCACTGAACCTACAGCAGTGTGGTTGTCTACCCAACGGGCTGAGTTGAGGGCTCAAGTGAGGGTGCTGGTCAGGATTAGTCTTTGGGTTCTTATGCCAGATATCTCTATGGGCCCCTGGTTGGGTAGGCGTCAGGATTCCTCTCAGATAGCTGCAGTCGGGTTTTGGAAACCACATGGTGATGATCCAGATTATTTGTTGAGTGATCCTGCACCATTTCTGCACCCCAGGCACTTGGTGTTGCCAGACTTTGGTATGGGGTCCCCATTGGGAAAGAATCTTAGCTTGTGATAGGTTTCGGTCTAGGGACATCAACAGGGCCAAAGCAACTCCAGTCTTGTGATCTCCCTCGAGGGCTGAAGTGAGGGCCCATGCGACGGTGCAGCTCAACTGTAGGGTTAGTTTTCGAGATAGGGTTAGGTTTTGGTTGAGAGTTCTGGTTAGCGTTAGGTCCAAACAGGCTCCAGGAGCTGAAGCCACAGCAGTGCAGTTGACTCCCCGAAGGGCTGAATTGAGGGCACAGGGAGGGTGCCCTCAGGATGAGTCTTTGGATTCCAAGGCCAGACAACGCTGTGGGACAGTGTTCGGATATTTCTCAGGAATACTCTTGAACAGCTGCTACCGGGCCTTGGAAGTGACATGGTGATGTTCCAGATTCTCTGCTGAGTGATCCTGCACCGCTTCTGGACCATAGGCGCGTGGTGTTGTCACTTTGGTATTGGGTTCTTATGGGGAGAGAGCCTTATCTAGGGATAAGGTTCGGTCCAGAGACAACACCAGAGCCGAAGCGACTCCAGTCTCATGATCTCCCTCGAGGGCTGAATTGAGGGTCCTTGCAATGGTGTGAGTCATGGGTTTGGGTTCGAGATACCGTTAGGTTTCTCTTGAGGGTTCTGGTTAGGGTTAGGGTTCGGTCCCAGGATTCTCCCTGTGCTGAACCCACAGCAGTGCAGATGTCCCCCTGCAAGGCTGAGTTGAGGGCACAAGGGAGGGTGCCACTCAGGATTAGTCTTTGGGTCCCAGGCCATACAATTCTATGGATCACTCGTCAGTTAGGACCAGGAATTCTCTTGTGCACCTGTACTCAGGCCCTGGAAATGACTTGGTGATGTTCCAGTTTCTTTTTTTTTTTTTTTTAATTTTTTTTCAACGTTTTTATTTATTTTTGGGACAGAGAGAGACAGAGCATGAACGGGGGAGGGGCAGAGAGAGAGGGAGACACAGAATCGGAAACAGGCTCCATGCTCTGAGCTGTCAGCCCAGAGCCTGACGCGGGGCTCGAACTCACGGACCGCGAGATCGTGACCTGGCTGAAGTCGGACGCTTAACTGACTGCGCCACCCAGGCGCCCCGTGATGTTCCAGTTTCTATGCTGAATGATCCTACATCGCTTCTGGACCCCAAGCACGTGGTGTTGCGAGACTTTGGTGGGTCCCAATGGGGAGAGAGCCCTAGCTAGGGTTAGGGTTTGGTCCAGGGATATCCCCAGATGCAAAGTGACTCAAGTCTCTTGATCTCCCTCGAGGGCTGAAGTGAGGGCCCATGTGACGGTGCGGGTCAAGTGTAGCATTAGGTTTCAGTTGAGGGTTCTGGTTAGGGGTAGGGTTAGGTCCCAGGAAGCTACTGGCTCTGAGTCCACAGCAGTGCAGTTGTCTCCCCGAAGGGCTGAGTTGAGGGCACATGGGAGGATGCTGATCATTTTTAGTATTTCCGTTCCATTTCCAGACAACTGTATGGGCCATTGATTGTGTAGGCCTCAGCAATCATTTCAGAAAGCTGCAGCCCGGCCTGAAAAACGACATGCTGAATTCCAGGTTCTATCTGGAATGATCCTTCACTGCTTCTGGACCCCAGGTGTGTGGTGTTGTCAGACTTTGGTTTTGGGTGCCCATGGGTAAGAGCCTTAGCTAGAGTATGGTTCCGTCCAGGGTTGTCGCCAGGCTGAAACAACACCACTGTTGTGAATTCATTGGAGGGCTGATGTGTAGCTGTGAGTCTGCTATAGAGTTAGTGTGCTAGATACGGTTAGGCTTAGGGTGAGGGTTATGTTTCGGTTCACCGTTAGTGTTAAGGTCCAGGTGAGTGAAGGCAGTGACTCTACAGCAAAGCAGTTGTCTTCCTGGAGGCCTGAGTGCAGTACAGAAGGGAGGGTTTTTGTTCGCATTAATCTTTGGGTACCAAAGCCAGACAAACATATGGCCCACCCTTTGGGTAGGCCTCAGGATTCTTCTCGTGCAGCTGCTGTCGTGCTTTGCATATGACATGGTGATGTTCCACATTTCATGCCTAGTATTTATGCACCGATTCTTGATCTCATGTATGTGCTGATGTCAGACTTTGTAAATGAGTCCCCCTGGGGATAGACAATTAGCTAGGGTCAGGGTTCAGTATAGGGAAGTCGCCAAGTCCGAAGCGACACCAGTGTTTTGAATTCCATGGAACGCTGAATTGAGGGCACATGCGTGGCTGTGAATCTGGTTTAGAGTTAGTGTACTAGATAGGGTTAGGGGTAGGGTGAAGGTTATGGTTAGGGTTATGATTAGGGTTAGGGTCAGGTCTCAGGAGGCTCTAGGCACTGAACCCACAACACTGGTGTTATCTCCACAAAGGGGTGAGTGGTGTCCCCAAGGGAGGGTGTCAATCAGGACTAGTCTTTGGGTTCCAAGGCCAGACAAATGTAAGGGTCACCCTTCGGGTAGGTCTCAGGATTCATCTCGTGCAGCTGCAGTCACGCTTTTGAAATGAGATAGTGATGTTCCACATTCCATGTCGAGTATTTCAGTACAGATTCTCGAAACCGTGTGCATGCTGTTGTCAGACTTGGAATTGGGTCCCGACGGGAAGAGAGCCTTACCTAGGGTTTGTGTTAGGTCCAGGGAAGTCAGCAGGAGCGAATCGACTCCAGTTTCGTGATCTCCCTCGAGGACTGAATTGAGGGCCCATGCGACAGTTCGGGTCAAGTGTAGGATTTGGGTTAATGTTAGGGTTAGGTGTAGGGTGAGGGTTATGTTTAGGGTTACGTTAGGGCTGGGGTTAGGTCCCAGGAGTCTCTAGGCACTGACCCCACCACAGAGCAGTTGTCTCCCCGATGGGCTGAGTGGAGTACACAAAGGAAGGTGCCAGTCAGGACTAGTGTTTGGTTTCCGTTGCCAAACAAATATTGGGCAAGCTTATATAGGCCTCAGAATCCTCTCGTTCAGCTGCAGTTCCTCTTTGAAAATGACATAGTGATGTTCCACGTTCCACATCGAGTATTTCTGTACCGTTACTCGAACCCATGTGCGTGCTCTTGTCAGACTTTGCAATTGGGTCCCCATGGGGACAGAGCCTCAGTTAGGGTTAGGTTTCGGTCCAGGGGAGTCACCATGGCAGAAGCCATAGCAGTGTTGTGAATTCCATGGGGGGCTGAAGTGAGGGTTGTGCGTGGCTATGGGTCTGGTGTAGCTTATCAAGGTTGATAGGGTTAGGTGTAGGGTAAGAATTATGTTTAGGATTAGGGTTAGGTTTAGGTCCCAGAAGACTCCAGACACTGATCCCACAGCAGAGCTGGTGTTAACCCGAGGGGCTGAGTGGAGTACCCAAGAGAGGGTGTCGGTTAGGATTAGCCTTTGACTTCCAAGGCCAGAGAAATGTATGTGTCACCCTTCGTGTAGGACTCAGGAAGCCTCTCGTGCAGCTGCAGTCGCGCTTTGGAAATGACATGGTGATGTTCCACGTTCCATGCCAAGTATTTCTTCACTGATTCTCGAGCCCGCATGCGTACTGTTGTCAGACTTTGGAATTGGGTCCCCGAGCCTTAGCTAGTGTTAGGGTTTGGTCCAGGGAAGTCGCCAGGCCCGAAGCAACTCCGGTTTTGTGATCTCCCTCGAGGGCTGAATTGAGGGCACATGCGAGGGTGTGGTTCAATGTAGGGTAGGGTTAGATATAGGGGTAGGTGTAGGGTGCGGGTAATTGTTAGGGGTACAGTTAGGGTTATGGTTTGGAAATAACATGGTGATGATATATATTCCATGCCAAGTATTTCTACACCTGTTTCGAACCCTTGTGTGTGCTATTGTCAGATTTTGGACTTGTTTCCCCATGGGAGAGACACTTAGATAGGTTCAGGGTTTGGTCCAGGAATGTCACCAGGGCCAAAGCAACTCCAGTGTTGTGAATTCCATGGAGCTCTGAAGTCAGGGCACATGCGCAGCTGTGGGTCTGGTGTAGACTTAATGAGATAGATAGGGTTCAGTGTAGGGTGATATTTATGGTTAGGGTTACTGTTAGGTTTAGGTTTAGGTCCCATGAGACTCCAGACACTGACCCCAAACAGAGCAGGTGTCAACCTGAAGGGCTGAGTGTAGTACACAAGGGAGGGTGCGCATCAGTCTTCGTAGTTGGGTTCCAAGACCAAACAAATGTATGGGCCACCCTTTGGGTAGGCCTCAGGATTCCTCCCCTGCAGCTGCAGTCGTGCCTTGGAAGTGACATGGTGATGTTCCAAGTTCCATGCCAACTATTTCTGGACCAATTCTTAAACCAGTGTGAGAGCTGTTGTCAGACATTGGAATTAGGTCCCAACGCATACAGAGCCATAGCTAGGGTTAGAGTTCATTCCAGCAGTGTGGCTATGGCCGAAGAGACTCCAGTCTCGTAATCTCGCTGCAGGGCTCAATTGAGTGCCCATGCGAGTGTGCGGGTCAAGTGTAGTGTTTGGGTTAGAGATAGGGTTAGGTGTAGGTTGAAGTTTACGATTAGGGTTAGGGTTAGGTCCTAACCCAGCAAGCTCCAGGCACTGAACGCACAACAGAACAATTGTCTCCCCGAAGGGCTGAGTGTAGGATACAAGGGAGGGTGCCTGTTAGGATTAGTCTTTGGGTTTCACAGCCAGGAAAATGTATGGGCCACCCTTTGGTTAGGCCTCAGGAATCCTCTTGTGCAACTGCAGCTGTTCTTTTGAAATGACATGGTTATGTTCCACGTTCCATGCTGAGTATTTTTGCACCGATTCTCGAACCTTTGTGGGTGGTGGTGTCAGATTTTAGAATTGGGTCCCCATGGGGAGAAAGCTTTAGGTAGGGTTAGGGTTCAGTTTAAGGAAGTCGACAGGGCTGAAGCGACTCCAGTCTCATGATCTCCATCGAGGGCTGTGTTGAGGGCCCTAGAAAAGGTGGGGGTCAAGTATAGGGTTCAATTACAGATAGGGTTAGGTGTAAGTTGAAGGTTATGTTTACGGTTATGGTTAGGGTTAGTTTTAGGTCTCAGGAGGCTCCAGGAACTGAACCCACAACTGTGCAGTTGTCTCTCCGAAGGGATGAATAGAGTACATAAAGGAGTGTGCCGGTCAGTATCACTTCATAGGATCCAAGGCCAGAGAGATGTTTGGGCCACCCTTGGAATAGGCCTCTGGAATCCTGTCGTGCAGCTGCAATCACACTTTGCAAAAGATATGGTGATGTTCCATGTTCCATGCCGAGTATTGTTGCACCGATTCTCGAACCTGTGTGCGTGCTGTTGTCAGACTTTTGAACTGGGTCCCCATGGGGATAGACACTTAGCTAGGGTAAGAGTTCTGTACAGGGAATTGCTAAGGCCGAAGCGACACCAATGTTGTCAATTCCATGGAGGGCTGAAGTGAGGGCACATGTGCGGCTGTTCATCTGGTTTACTTTTCATGTGCTAGATAGGGTAGGTTGAGGGTTATGTTTAGGGTTATGTTTACGGTTAGTGTTAGGTCCCAGGAGGCTCTCCATCCATGTAGTTTCAAATGGCAAGATTTTATTTTTTTTGATGGCTAAGTAATATTCCATGGTGTGTGTATGTATGTAGGTGTATACACACACACGCACACACACACATAAACATACTATGTATGTATGTATGTATGTATGTATGTATGTATATATACCACGTCTTTATCCATTCCTCCATCGATGGACATTTGGGCTTTTTCCTTACTTCAGCTATTGTTGATAGTACTGCTATAAACTTTGGGGTTCACGTGTCCCTTCGAAGTAGCATATCTGTATCCCTTGCATAAATACCTACTAGTGCACCTGCTGGGTTGTTGAACAGTCTTCTTTTTCATTTTTTGAGGAAACTACATACTGTTTTCCAGAGTGGCTTCACCAGCAGTGCAAGCCAGTGCACCAGCAGTGCAAGAGTTCCTCTTTCTCCATTTCCTCGCCAACATCTGTTGTTGCCTGTGTTGTTAATGTTAGCCATTCTCACAGGGGTGAGGGGGTGTTTCATTGTGGTTTTAATTTGTATTTTCCTGATGAGGGATTTTGAGCATTTTTTCATGTGTTGGTTGGCCATCTGGATGTCTTCCTTAGAGGAGTGTTTGCTCGTGTCTTTGCCCATTTCTTCACTGGATTACTTGTTTTTTGGTATGTTCTCGAGTTTGGTATGTTCTTTATAGATTTTGAATACTAATCCTTTATCTCATATGTCGTTTGCAAATATCTTCTCCCATTCTGTTGGTTGCCTTTTAGTTTTGCTGATTGTTTCCTTCTCTGTGCAGAAGCTTTTTATTTTGATGAGGTCCTAATACTTCAGTTTTGCTTTTGTTTTCCTTGCTTCCGGAGATGTGTTGGGTAAGAAGATGTGGATGCCAACATTAAGAGGTTTTTGCCTGCTTTCCCCTTGAGGATTTTGACGGCTGCCTATCTTACATTTAGGTCTTACATCCGTTTTGAGTGTGTTTTATGTGAGAAAGTGGTCCAGGCTCATTCTTCTGCATATCACTGTCCAGTTTTCCCAGCACACTTGCTGAGGAGACTGTCTTTATTCCATTGGATCTTCTTTCTTTTGGTCAAAGATTAGTTGGCCATACATCTGTGGGTCCAATTCTGTGTTCCTGTTCTGTTCCATTGATCTGAGTGTCTGTTCTTGTGCCAGTACTGTACTGTCTTGATGATTACAGCTTGGTAATACAGCTGGAAGTCCAGGATTGTGATACCTCCTACTTAGGTTTTCTTTTTCAAGATTGCTTTGGCTATTCGGGGTCTTTTCTGGTTCCATACAAATTGAAGGATTGTGTTTTGTAACTCTGTGGAGAATGCTGGTGTTATTTCGATAGGCATTCAGTTGAATATATAGATTGCTTTGGGTACTATTGACATTTTAACAATAGTTGTTCTTCCTATCCAGGTGCATGGAATATTTTTCATTTTTGTGTGTTTGTCATCTTCAATTTCTTTCATAATCTTTCTATAGATTTCAGTGTATAGATTTTTCACCTCTTTGGTTAGATTTATTCCGAGGTATTTTATGGGTTTTGGTGCAATTGTAAACGGGATGGATTCTGTGATTTCTCTTTCTGTTGCTTCTTTGTTTGTGTGTAAGAATGCAACTAATTTCTGGGCATTAATTTTATACTCTGCCACTTTGCTGAATTCATGGATCATTTAACAGTTTTTTGGTGGAACCCTTTTATCAAGAAAGGATGCTGTATTTTGTCAAATGCTTTCTCTGCATCTATTGAGTGCATCATGTGGTTCTTGTCCCTTCTTTTATTGATGTGATTAATAACATTGATTATTTTGTGGATATCGATCCAGCCTTGTATTCCAGGTTAAATCCCACTTGGTCGTGGTGAATAAAGTTTAAATGTATCATTGGATCTGGTTGGCTAATATCTTGTGGAAGATTTTTGAACCCATGTTCATCATGAAAATTGGTCTATACTTCTACTTTTTAGTGGGATCTTTGTCTAGTTTTGGAATCCAGGTAATGCCGACTCATAGGAAGAGTTTGGATGTTTCCTTCCATTTCTATTTTTGGGACAGCTTCAAGAGAATAGGTGTTAACTCATCCTTAAATGTTGGGTAGAATTCCGCTGGAGAGCCATCTGGCCCTGGGCTCTTGTTTTTTTTGGAGATTTTTGATTACTATTTCAATTCTTTACTGGTTATGGGTCTGTTCAAATTTTCTATTTCTTCCTCTTTCAGTTTTCATAGTTTGTGTATTTCTAGGAATTTGTCCATTTCTTCCAGATTGTCCATTTTATTTGGTATATAATTGCTGATAATATTCTCTTATTCTTGTTTGTATTTCTCCTGTGTTGGTTGTGATCTCTCCTCTTTCATTCTTGATTTTATTTATTTGGGTCCTTTCTTTATTCTTTTTGATCCAACTGGCTGGTGGTTTATCAATTTTATTAATTATTTCAAAGAACTAGCTTCTGGTTACATTGATCTCTTCTACTGTTTGTGTGTGTGTGGGGGGGGTTGTTGTTTGTTTTTGTTTTCAGTTTTGAAAGCATTGATTTTTGCTGTAATCTTTATCATTTCTTGTCTTCTGCTGGATTTGGATTTTATTTGATGATCTTTTTTCCATTACTTTAAGGTATAAGCTTACGTTGTGTATCTGAGACTTTTCTTCCCTCTTTAGGAAGGCCTGGATTGTTAAACTTCCTCTTATGACTACCTTTGTTGCATCCCAGAGGTTTTGGACTGTGGTGTTATCAGTTTTATTGGCTTCCATGTACTTTTTAATTTTCCCTTTAACTTCTTGGTTCACCCATTCATTCTTTTTTTTTTTAATTTTAGTTTTTATTATTTACAATTTACATCCAAATGAGTTACCGTATAGTGCAACAGTTATTTCATGAGTAGATTCCTTAGTGCCCCTTACCCATTTAGTCCATCCCCCCCACAACCCCTCCAGTAACCCCATGTTTGTTCTCCATATTTATGTGTGCTCTTCTTTTGTACACCTCCCTGTTTTTATTTTTGTTTCCCTTCCATTATATGTTCATCTGTTTTGTGTCTCAAAGACCTCCTATGAGTAAAGTCATATGATATTTGTCTTTCTCTGACTACTAATTTCACTTAGCAGAATACCCTCTAGTTCCAACCATGTAGTTACAAATGGCAAGATTTCATTCTTTTTGATTGCTGAGTAATACTCCATCACACACACACACACACACACACACACACACACACACCACATCTTCTTTATCCATTCACCCATCAATGGACATTTGGGCTTTTTCCATACTTTGGCTATTGTTGATCGTGGTGCTATAATCATGGGGGTGCATGTGTCCCTTCAAAACAGCACACCTGTATCCCTTAGATAAATGCCTTGTATTGCAATTGCTGTGTCGTAGGATAGTTCTCTTTTTAGCTTTTTGAGGAGCCTCCGTACTGTTTTCCAGAGTGGCTGCAGCAGCTTGCATTCCACTATTCATTGTTCCATAGGATGTTCTTCAGTCTACAAGTATTTGTTATCTTTCCAAATTTTTTCTTGTGGTTGATTTAGAGTTTCATAGCATTGGGGTCTGAAACTGTGTATGGTATGATCTCTATCTTTTTGTATGTGTTGAGTACAAGTAAACATAAAATTATTTATGTTTATTTATTTTAGAGAGAGAGAGACGGGCAGAGAGAGAGGGAGACACAGAATCCAAAGCAGGCCTCAGGCTCTGAGCTGTCAGCACAGAGTCCGACACAGGGCTCAAACTCACAAACCATGAGATGACGACCAGAGCTGAAGTCAGATGCTTAACTGAATGAGCCTCGCAGGCACCCACTTTAGTGACATTTTAAATGACACCGTTCAAAGTGCACTTGCTACCTTGCAAACTCAGAGAGAGAGAAAGAAATGTGAAGAATCAGGAAGTAGTTAAGAGTTGGCTGCTGAGTTTTACCGTAATTTGGCTTTGGAGGGTTTTTGTTCATTGGGTGTAGTGAGCACAGCATATTTGCCTGCCATTTACCACAGTAGACAGCGGGCCTCTGGGAGCCAAAACTCTTTCTGACCAATGAGTTGGAATTTTACTAGGACCGCCAAGATGAGATTTGCTATTTCAAGGACTAGGAGTTATCTTTTATTTTCACAACTCAGTAATTATCACATCATTCAACTCTGCCCTCCAAGATATGTAGAAAATACCCAAATATAGTTGAGAGAGAAAGGGTGATAGCCAAAGTGTATAATCCTTTCCCTTTAAAAAATATGTTTAAATTATGCTTTATGATTTTTTTTAATTTTAGTGAGGGGGCATGCAAGTGGGGGAGAGGGAAAGAGAGAGAATCTTAAGCAGGATTCACTCTCAGTGTGGAGCCCAACACAGGTCTGGATCACATGATCCTACAATCGTGACCTGACACAAAATCAAGAATCTGATGCTCAACTGACTGAGCCACCCAGGTGCTCAATAGTCTCTTTCTCTCTGAATGCTGA
The DNA here is from genome assembly GCF_022837055.1 of Prionailurus viverrinus. NCBI lineage: Eukaryota > Metazoa > Chordata > Mammalia > Carnivora > Felidae > Prionailurus > Prionailurus viverrinus. The sequence goes on along the minus strand of NW_025927644.1, from coordinate 222,690 downwards.
ATAGTAAATTTTCAACGTGAATGGGGGATAAACAGGCATACATACATACATACATACACCGCTAAGAAAGCCATGAGTTGTTAGACATGAACTATTTCCATCATCTTTGTCTTCTAGTTATATTCATGCCTCTAGTGTTTGTTGATTGCAATGCACGATCTTGCTGTGTGAGGTACAAATTGTTGTGTGATCAGTTTTCCGTGAAAGTCTTTCCTCATATCTGTCTTAACCACAAGGTGCCAATGTTGAATTTGAGGATGTAGAGCTAAGAGCCTTGAGGTCCAATAACTGTCAACTAGAAGTTATATTTTCTGTTGGGGAGAAATCCCCATATGATGGCAATGACTTTGCATTGGTAAGGGAAAGAATACTTTCATGCCTTCATGGTTCTTGCGCTTTTTGTGTCTCACCAAAATCAAGACTCAGGTCATGTGCATGTTTATCAAGCAAACACCTTTTTTTTTTTTTTCCAGAAAATAAAAACGCCCTGGAAGACAAGTGTAATGCACTGAGGTCTGTGAAAGCCACAAAGGAAGCAAAAGTCAAACAGCTGAAAGAGAAAGCACATAACCTGGAAGAATTCTATGAACAAAGAAAAGTGCCTACAAAAAAAGTAAGATGGGGGCGCTTGGGTGGCTCAGTCGGTTGAGCGTCCAAATTCGGCTCAGGTCATGATCTCACAGTCCATAAGTTCAAGCCCCATGTCAGGCTCTGTGTTGACAGTTCAGAGCCTGGAGCTTGCTTTGGATTCTATATATTCCTCTGGCCCTACCCAACTCTCACTCTGTCTCTATCAAAAAAATGAATAAACGTTAAAAAAATTTAGAAAAGTAAGATGTTCATGTGAGAACTGTCACAAGGACCGTAATGTATGGGAGAACAGGGCAGCCAGTAGAGATAATTGTATTTCTTTTGGAACTGGGTCCAGAGTATTTTTGCCCAATGCATTCAGTAGAATTGGACCTTCCCTTCCTACCTTGCTTTTTGTAACGTAACCTGCATTTTCCTTTCTCCTAAGTGCTTGCCACACATTGTGTTATCTTTTGGGGGCGGCAGAGGGAAGGTACCATCATTAATAACGTTAATACCTGGATTCACTCTGGATCCATCTGCACTGTCCTATAGATTTCAATCGCATCACACTGTTTTGTCACCCAGCAGTTAGGTCATTTTTGTTCAGGACCAGACATGGGTCAAAAGTGTGTGGGGAAAAAAATGAATTCTCTTGCTGCAGAAACAATTGAAGTTGCTTTCTGGAAAGTGGGTAGGGGTACCAGCATCCATTATGCCAGTGAGATTGCTCACTGCAGGCCCAATCCCTAAGAACGTCAAGTTGTTTCCTGTCCCCTGATTTTTCAAGTGTAACTTTTCTGAGTCTTGGCCAAAGCCCGCAGCTTCACTAGGGATCATCTTTGCTGGCCTCCCCTGAGGGATGGCTTTGTCCTGGGCTTCCTTCTTCTCCATCTTGGTCTTGTGTGTCTTTGTGGGGTTGTCAGATACTTGGTGCATTCAGTCCCATGTTTCCTCCTTTGTACAGTATTTCCTTTTGTTCTCAGGAGGAGATGGGGGACTTTAGAGTCCCTCACTCGTGTTGGAAAGTGAAGACTTCTCTTCCCTGGAGACTCACCTTTATGTTCGTCCTTCCCACAGCTGGGGTTAGGGCTTGCTCTCACTGGCATCTTGTTTTTGTTAACTCGTAAGCTCTTTCTGTGAGTGGGTACAGCAACCTGACCACCTCTCTATCTTCAACCCCTTACAACAGAGCCACTACATTACAACCACGCCAGCAAGCATTTGCCCAAGGACTGCCTGAGAGACCAGAAGGAAATGCATGTGCCTTTCTCTGTCTAGTGCTTTTGTGTCATTTGCTAAGAGATTTTCAATTTTGCGTATGATTCTTGAGGACATCAAGTGTCAAGTTGAAACCATCTCAGTCAACACCACAAAGAAAATGGTCTGAGGGCAACACAACAACCCAGCCTTGCCAAGCGTTGCCTTCTGCTGCCTTCACTATCAATGGAATGAGTCTTGTTAAAGTAGATTTGGCTCCATGAAGTTGAGAGTTTTCCACCTGAAATCTCTTTCCTGGAAGTAAACCCAGACTGTTTGACAGTTCATATCAGGTTGTACGTCAGGAGATGAGGTTGTTCTAAGAATGGCCTTTTGAAGATGGAGGCAGGGGTTGCAGTCCTGAACGCTAGCGATGTCTGGGAGTGAGCTGCAATGTTAGTGAAACCATATTCTGGAAGGTCGTCTTTCAGGTGATTGCCTGTGTCATGGTACAACTTTTGGACTGAGAATCAGGGCTCCCCATGGAGGTGTAAGACTAGTGATGATCCCTTGGTTCATCCTAATGGGTACAGTTGGTCAGATACGGTTTTTCACTCACTGATGAAATGGGTCTTCGCCATATCAAACAAAAGACCAACTCTGGGAAGGCACAAAGTACAATGTTATTTGATGACTTTATGATAAAGGAGAGGAAACGAGAACTAGAAAGACAGTTCCAATAGTAGAGACGTGGCAGCAGACAGAAGTTGAATTTTCTTGAACTTAAATGGAGTGTTCACTTAATTTCTCTGATTCGGTTGTCAGTCTGTGCATTTATGGGAGAAGTGGGGGAAGGGATATTTGCATAGGCCTTCAAGAGTGCTGGGAGGTAAAAAGGGAGAACCTCTGGACCTTGTTCCTGACTGTGTATGTATCTTTCCCATCTTAGGAAGCTGAAAATGACACTGTGAACTGGCGGCAAAGAAGAATCAGCTAGCAGCTGCAGGTAAAATTTGAAAATAGCTACAGAAGGGGCGCCTGGGTGGCTCCATCATTTAAGCATCCAACTTCAGCTCAGGTCACAATTTCACAGTCCGGGAGTTCGAGCCCCGTGACAGGCTCTGTGCTGACAGGTCAGAGCCTGGAGCCTGTTTCAGATTCTGTTACATCACTCTCTGTCCCTCCCCCACTCATGCATGTGCTCACTCTCTGTCCGTCTCAAAAATAAATAAACATTAGGAAAAAAATAGCTACAGAAGAAATAAACAAGTACAAGTGAGTTCAGCTAGTAATTACCAGGAGCTCATGAAACGGCTGTTATTTTTTGGTTTTTAATCTTTTTGAAAAGTTTGAAGTCAACATATGCATAGAGTATTAACAGATAAAAAAGGTAAGTTTTAGAAGGAATAAAATAATTAAGGTTCTAAACATTTGAAGATCTCAAGTAGTGAGCAGACTGTGTGGAAACTTTGTCCATGCTACCATTCCTCGGGGGTGGTGTCAAGTGTCATCATCTGTAGGAAAGCAGTGTGTCGTACAATGAATCATACCCATCAACGTGGTAGTGCCATTTCATGGCCCTTGTCTTTGCAACCCTGGGAAACATGGTGAGGATAAAAGTTATAAAAGAATAGATCTTTATGATAAAAGACACTTGTCACATGATGAATTAGAGAAAGATTGAAAATGGGAAGGAATTCCATGAACTCTGAACCCTACAGGCATGGGATAATGAGTAAGGAAAGGATGTAACAATAGCTTTGATCCTACTGTACATTGATAATCACGGGCAAAGTGTTTCATGTGTAAGAATAAATTGTATCAGGGGACAGATATGAGGTTGTTGGGATCGTGGGCAGCTTATTTAAAATCATACCCAATATTGGGCCTTATCTGACAAGAGCAATTGTAACTCACAGGCCACAAATTGAACAAACACGGGAACAGCTGCAGCAGGCAGAGCTCACCTTTAGATACCAGGTAACCTGAGTTCTGCCTGACATACTGAACCCTTAGCACCTCACGCAGGTAAGTGTAGTGGCCCTTGGAATCCCTCACCACGGGCTTTTCATTGTTGGCTTTTCCCGCTTGCAGTTCATGAGAAGAATGCTCAGGACAACTAGGTAAGTGTTTTCTTGTTTCCTCCTCTTTCTTTGGTGCACAGTGTGGCACCACCTTCCGACTGAAGGTGGATGTGTTTTTTCTCCCCCAGATCAAGACTCAGATCTGGGACAGGGAGATGGCAGAGCAGGGCAGGGAGGTCGCTTACTTGAAATACAGGTGTGGTCATTTGACTTGCGTTTTTATGCGTGTTTCCAGGGATGACACCTGCACTGTTAGTTGTCTAGTAGACGACGTGGTGTTGCAACTCTTATACAAGTCCATTATTTTTCTGTATCCAAGACTGGACGGGGATGGAACCAAAGAGGCTGCCTGAGGGATACACGAGGCAGAAACCAATCACTGCAAGAACCCTCCAAGGAGAGGTAAGGAGCACGTTGTGATGTGCCGCAGTCCAATTTCTGCTGTGCAGCCTGTTCCTGTGTGTGATCATCGTGTGGTCTGGAAAGAATCACACGCACTAAGGACGGCAGGTGGTCTGAAGGGGTGACAGAAGGATGTTGTCCTCTGGTGCCACAGACAGTGAGGCACTTGTCCCTGTGACTGGTAGAGCTCATGCCCCTCCTCTGATGGTGACCCTCCCACCTCCTCTAGCATCCCCCTGTCTGAAGAGCCTGGAAACTTTCTTCCCACCCGGATACAATGTGAAGACTTTAGTTTATTTGAGGAGAAGGTCCTTTATTCACTAGTTTGAAGAGTCTTTCTTTTTGTTTGTTTTGGGAACTGTAGCCCTACATCCCGCCATTCAAGTTCCATAAAGCTTAGCTTAGTCCTCTGATGGTATCAGTGCAACTCTGCAGCTTCACTGCTAACTTCTCGCAGTTTTCCTTTTCTCAATAGTGTCAAATTAGTCTTTCCTTACATAATAACTGCTGTGGAAGGCAGCTTGTAGATAAGCTGGGAGATTGAACAAATTGCCTGAAGAAATGCACCCTTGTTGAGGACTCATTGAGGATATACACCAAACCAGTGTTCTCAGTGTTATTCTTTTTTGTTAAGTTTATTTATTTTGAGAGACGCATAGACAGAATGCCAAGCAGGCGTCACACTGTCAGTGAGGAACCCAACGCTGGGCTTGAATTCACAAGCTGTGAGATCGTGACCTGAGCCAAAATTAAGAGTCGGATGCTGAATCCAAGCATCCTCAGACTAATTCCTGATCTGTAATGAAATCGTGATTTCCCATGATGTATACTGAGAAAACTGTTTTACTGGTGAATTCTAAATTGCTAGTTGCACCTGACCTGTCCACAGTTACGTGATTAATGATGAAACATCATGAACTAGGGCACCGTGAGGTCTTTATCAAGGTGAGGGGACGGTTCTCCCCTTTTTCCTTGGGGGTCACCTGAGGCATTTGGGATACCCTCTGCCTCTGGTCAGGGACCTGACTGTAGGGAATAGTTTAAGATATTTGAGGAATGAGTTCAGGGATTGTTTTCATTCCGCACTGTTCTCTAAAAGCAGAATAAACCTCTGTCCCTTCTAGGGTCTTTAGTAGATCGAGAAACTGCTGAAACCTCTGTGGGTTACAGTGGCTCTGACTGTACCAAGAATGCAGACAAGGGCAAGGTAAATGCTGGGACCATTCTCAGTTGTAACTCTTTTGGGAAACCCTCATCTTTATGTACAGTATGCTCTCCTGGCCTTGTCTCGTTTTGCATGTTGTGTGCTATGTCTGTTTGTTCTTTCTTTTCCAAATGCACACTCATAACCCAGGAGCCCACAGGCTTCTCAATTTTTAGTCTGTCAGCTTTCTGTGGTACGTTTAGAAGCCAAAAGCGCTTAGAGACTGAGTACCTTAAGGTTTTTCTGTGAGTTTCAGGAAATAATGAGAGGAGGATGAGTGCACACTCCAAACCGATGTCTCCCGGCCTGGGTGATCCCTTCCAGACCTCACCTCTGTGGGAACAGTGTGGCTGCTGTGTCTTCCTTTCTTGATTCTGACTAGGAGATGAACCTGTTAGAAACGACATCATGACTCCAACTTTCTATTATGTGCCCTGTGCCATTTAGAGTGGTCATAGAGAAAGCCAATATCATCACTCATCACCTTTCCGTCTTTGTTGGTAAATGACTTGTCTGGAATCCTCCAGCTATGCCTTAGGTAAATACAATTTGCACACTGTGTCCTTCAATTGTGTTTCTATGAGCAGTTTCTGGTTTTGTCCCGTCACTGTTAGAGCTGATATAGTCTCATGATACATACCAGTTTTATACCAAAACACTTGCATGAAATCTGTTATGTGAATTTCTCCCTCTTTTTTTCCATTGCACATAATGACTCTGTGTCCTGTAGTATGCTTAAAGTCAGAATTCCCTACGAATTAAGATGAACACATCTGAGCTTTGTAGACATTCACCACAAGTAACTTGTTCTTCACAGAAGACTCTCCTTCCCCTGCAAGATTCCAGGCATCCTCCACTCCCCAGAGGTCTCCGAGGCCTTTGACAACACTTCCAGAGGGAAGACTCCTTTCTCAGGGAGAGGAGCAGAGGAGGCACAGTGAGGGTCCGGCTGCAGAATATTTTGCCAGGAGTGGCTGTGATTCCACGAGCAGAATATGAGCCGTGTATTCCCACTCATTTTTTTGTGTGTGTTCTTAATATAGCAAAAGCAGAGCATCTGGAGTCGCTGTAGAGGAGGGATGCAGGGTGAACCTGGACATCGATGGCTGCCTGTCTGGAGAATGCTACTTCATTAGTCTGTAATTACTTCTGTTAACCCTCTAGGACAGGACCCTTGCCATTTTACTTCCGCAGACATGGGCAGTGATGTGTGGTATCCAGTGGCAGGGACAGAGTTTTCAGGTACTGATGCTATTCTCTTGGATCCTGGTGGCAGAGAAGGTGGCAGGTGCTGACACATTTTTCTCTGGGTTACAGCTGCTTTTGGTATTGGTTCTTTTGTCTGGAATATGGATGTAGCTTCACTTCTGTTCTGCAGGGCAGTCTGGATCCTGGGGACCTCCTCCGTTAACTGGACGATTCTGCATGCCCTACCCTGGAGACGCCCCACCCCCATGGACTATTAGGCACATACACCTCCTGAACCTTGGCAGCCCTGGGGCCACCCGAAACCCCTCCACCTGCAACACTTGGTAAGACGATCTGAGCACTAGGAGTTGACTTGTAAAACAAACTCACCTTATTTTGTTACTGTTAGGTCTTGGGCCAAGGTGCAGAGGCGGTACCACAGACCATTGTGATGCAAGGGGAATGTGTCTGCTGCCATTACCATATTCCTCAAGTTTCTCAGGATCTCATCTTTGTCCTTTCCCCCACCATGGGTTGGTACAGGCGTCTCTTGTAGGAAGGAATGGGGCCGTATGCAGAAAATCAGACATAGCGCTTCAGCAGAAATGCCCTGTACACAGTCCACATGCTGGGATTTGTGAGGCATGAGGCACAATGTAACGTACGTCCATCTACTTGTGCCCCCAGCCATCCATAGTTGTTCGATGAGTGATGAATACATCTGAGTCAGGGCTTTTAGGAGTCTTCATCAAGTTATAAGGGATGGTTCTTCAAGTTCTTTTTGGGTATCACCAGAGGCATGTGGGACACCCTGTGCATGTAATTTGGGATCTCACTGGGACAAAGAGTTGAAGTGGTCGGAAGTATGAGGGGAGGGTTTTTTGTTTTGTTTTTGACCTCCAAACAGTCTACTCAAATCAGAATAAGCCTGCATCCCTTCTGGGGCTTTTTGCAGATCCAGAAGTAGGTATCACAACCAAGAGTGACATCGACACTGGCTCTGCCAAAACTGCCGAGAAGCACAAAGTAAATGCTGTGGCCATTTTCAGTTCTAAGTCTTTACGGACTGCCACATCTTTCTGTACAGGACACTCTCCTGCCATTGTCTCTGGTTTGTGTGTCGTATGGTCTGTCTGCTGTTTTTTTTTCCCCCAAATGCAAAACATTTACTGCCGAGTCTACGGGCTTCCCTGTTTCCCAGCTGGCATCATTTTGTGGTAACTTGAGCAGCTAAGCATGCCTAAAGGTGGGGGCCATAGGGCTTTTCTAATGTGTTCCTGGAATAAATCAAGGAGGATGACACCACACTCCACTTGGAAGTCTCCTACCTTGCCTCATTCTTTGTGGATCTCCTCAATGTGGAATCATTGCTCTTGCTGTGTCTTCCTCTCCTGTTTCCTTCTATTGAGGATTTTAACGTGCTCAGAAAAATCTGTGGGTATCGTTACAATTTGAAAATGCGAACTGACTTCACTCCAACTCATATTTTTGTATGTGTCCTTTACAATGGTCTTAGACAAAGTAAATTTCATACCCATCAGCATTTTGGTAAACATGCTGTCCAGAGTCCCTTCAGGTGTGTCCTGGGCACAAATATCTGAACTATAAGAGGTGGCATATTTGTCATGGAAAACATGCACTGGAACTTAAGTTGTGAAGAGAAAAAATCCAAAAGTACCTGTGTGGCAAGTGCCCACGGTGTCCTTCACTTGTGTTCACATGAGCACGTTCTCTCGTGTCCTGTGTCACAGGTACAGCTAAAACATGGAAACTTACACCAGACATCAAAGTGCATTTGTGTTAATTTTGTCTTTTAGAATTTCAGCTCATTTTTCCAGAGAACACAATTCCCCTGCAAAGTGTACTGCACTTAAGCTGAGAAGTACCTCTGAAGTAAAATAAATTAGTTGAACCCAACTAACATGTATAGGTTACCTGTTTCTCTAAGAGCCCACTTTCCCAGGTCCTCTGCAGGTCCTCAGAATCCCCATCTCCCCATGTGTCTCTGTGCCCATGGATAGCACTTCCAGAGAGGAGAAGACCCCATTGTCGGGACAGAAGTAGATTGGGCACAGGCAGGGGCTTAGAGGCAGAGCTTTGAGCCACGAGGACTATGATTCCATGTGTGGACACTGGTATTGTCATTCCTTCTCATTCTGTAGTTCTTCATATACACAATAAACAACCCTTGTGGTGAGGGGGAGAGTGATCCTGGACACAGATGTCTTCCTATCTGGAATATGCTACTTTTTAAAAAATCTTGTAGAAAAAGGGCCCGTGCTGTTTCTACGTTTCCAGACACGTGGGGACACTAGTATTCCCCACCCCAAAGCTGTAAGTGGAACCCAAAGTATGGGTAGAGATTTTGGTGCTGATGTTGCCCTCTTGGAACCTGGTGGTGGGGAAGCTAGTAGGATATGAGCACTGCTGCTTTGGGTTTCCGCTTTTTGCTGGTGTTGGTGCTCTGTTCTGTCCTATGAACATACCTCTCATTTCTTTTCCCCAGGCTATTTTGTATGCAAGAGTCCTGGTCCTTTCCCAGGATCGCCTTGCAGGCTGAACCCCGTGGACCACCCTTCACCACCAGTCATGGGCTATGGGCCAACTCCCCCTCCTCTACCAGCTCCTCCACCTACTCTATTTGTTAAGATGACCTGAACTGGCTGAGTGGCTGGTAAAGTATATTCATCTTCTTCATGATTGACTTTGTGGGAATGATGTAGAGACGGTTGTGAGTCTTGGCAATCCAACTACAAACTGCCTGAGGACACTGTAGCATATCTCAAGTTTCTCAGGCCATACATACAATGGGCAGTGGCATGTCCCTGTAATACAGTGAGCTATACGTTTCTCTTGCCAAATGAAAGAGGAGTTTTTACACAAAAGCAGATGTATCACCAGTACTGGGGCGTATGTTGGAGACACAATGTGTTGGGTTCTGTAATGAATGAGGTGCGCCCCTAACTTTTAGAGCACCAGGTGTCCTGTGTGACAGAGGGACATTCATTAAACGATGCAGACCTTGTGATCACCAACATGGAAACACCAGTGAGGATCCAGGGCAAAACCGGGGGAGCCTTGAATCATACAGGAATAGAAGGGAAGTTGAGCACAGTAAGCAGAGTTTGAGGACGTGCAGAGGGGAGGGTGTTAGGGTCAGGGAGATGCAGTTGGAGGTCATTCCGGCCACAGCCTGAGCAGGGAGTGTGAGGTCCATACAGAACTGCTATGTGGGATCGCTGTCAGTGCAAAGTGCACGCAGGTAATCACCTAAAAAGATTCTCGTCTCCCTGGATTTTCCTGAAGGTTCTGGATATTTGTGGGGGGAAAAGAGCCCTGGATATATGGGGTATTTAACTTGGTCTTATGAAAAGGCTGTATGCCCAAGTTCATATTCCTCAAGAGACTAAAAGTGGAGACAGGGTCTAGATCAGCTGAGTCATCCTACAATTCAGGGCTGGCCAGATGACACCACTGCTGGACCCCTGTCATCGCCCTGACTACAGCTTTGCATCTCCTCAAACTTCGCTCACAATATTATGACAGCTGTGTTATCTGTGAAAACAGGGGTAATATTTGTTTCTAAGAACAAGAGAAAAAGAAGACATTCAGTGCATAAGGCGTCTGCAAAATCTCTGGGAAGGGTCCCCTCACGCTTCTCACAGTTTCCATTAAGATCTCTCCACACAATGATCCTCCAAAAAAGATGGTCACGGGAGTTCATTAAACTAAGACTGTTAACAACTCAGCCCAGGCAGTGGGAATCACTGTTTTAAAAAAGAAGACAATGTCCCTCATTTTTCTATTAGAATTCGGGCCCTGCCACACCATGAAAGAAAAGATAATTATGAGAATGTGTACATTCAGAGACCTAGATCTGAAGACAATCATTTTCTATTACACATCATCTCACAGATGCAGCCACACACTAAAATGTTCATCTGAGGCCACAGATAAACTACAGAAGACAGAATGCATGTAGGAAAACATAAGATCAGAGGGAAATAAACCAAAAATCTCTTTGCCTTGTAGGACAACTCTTTTGAAATTTGAAGAGGACTATGCACGGTGACAGACAATCGTGTTTGTATATACATTTTAAGAAGGTGTCAGATCTACCTGAATGCTTTCCCTGCCCATCCTGTCCCCTGCACTTTGTCCTTCCTACTGTCTCCTAATCTACCTTTCATCGTTTTGTCTCTGTGTCAGCGTCTGCTTCAAGGCCATCTACTCTCGCTCCCCATTGAGTGCACACAGTGGGGTTCCTGTACACACAGGTAACAAAGTGCCAGAAATGGTGGTGAGGGAGGATAGAAGCAAGATCACCCTTTGTGCAGGGGAACCTGAGGGAGTCTCCCGGGTGATGGGAACTACCTATATCTAGATTGATGGGGTGCTTATGCTCAATTATGTTGGAAATATTCCCTGACTCCATGGTGCCTTGGGGTCAGACAGGTATAATGGTGGAGAAGGGTGAGGACCAGCAGTGACTGTGGTAGAGGAGTGAGGGTCAGACCCATGCCCAGGATGCCAGGTCTCCACAGACAGTACCAAGTGTAGGAGGACTCTGGGGAGCAGAGATTTCTTGATCAGACCCATGGACTACATAATCATCCTGCAGTTTCCTCACTGAGCGATGGCCAGAGCACAAGGACAGCAGCTGGAGGACACCCTGATCATCGCTGGAGTGGAGCAGTGGGCCGGGGGGATTGAGTCAGGGAAAGGGACAGGCAGAAGGTAGTGACAGGGAGTCTGAGAGACAAAGAGAAGAGAAGGGACCCTTCTCTGCTGACTTCACCTACATTTCTGTGTGACCGAAACGAGACCTTTGTCTCGCAGGGAAGGGAAGAGGGCTGGCAAAACACCCAGTGACATACTCAGCTCAAGTGCCCAGGGTATCTGCCTTGCTCTTGAGTACCTAACACAGGAAGCACGTGCTTTCTGTCATGATTGGAACTGCAGATCGTAGCATTTAGTGAAAATCAATCCAATTATGCCTCCCTCAGCATTAAAGTACTCCAACAAAATTAAGTGAACACACTGAAAGATACAACGCAGGATAAAGTCCAAAGGTAGATCGACAGCAATACTTACGGGAATACAGTCTATCTGAAAAGGAGGTAGGTACCCTAGTGCAGATCTTCAGACACCTGGCCGATATCTGAAAACGTAAAAAAAATAAAAAAGTCCTTACTCCAAAAGCAACATTAGCGCTAGACACAAAGGGATCATGATTAAGGTTTAGAGAGCAACCATATGACTTCATGGTGCTGTATCCATGAGAACAAGTCTCATCAAATTATACCCTTTAATTTGAGGCTCTTTGTTATATGTACATTATACCTCATTAAAGAGAGTTTCAAAGCACAAAATACTAGAAGCAAATGTGGGAACGTTCCTTTCTAATCCTGAAGTGCATGGATGAGATGAGTCTGTCTCCCATGTCTCAAAAATCCAAAATAATACACTTAAAAAATTAATAATAGCAGACTAAGCAGACCCTGAGCTCACGCTGTCCCATGTTTTCAACTGCATAACATCCACATCCAAGTCCATGAACCAGCGAGGGATCCAAGACTGGCACAACAAACTCCACACCTAAATAGAAGCTGCAGCAGGAAGGTCAGAAAGTTGGAGGCTGGCTGCCTGCAGAAGGAGCAGAGAAAGTGAGCCCTCACACGGGGGAGCTGACACAGGGAAGACTAACCTCCATAACATTTGGTATTAAAACCCAGAGGGGCTGAATTCCCTTGAGTTTACATCCTGGTGCTTTGGAGGTCAGCCGACCCAGCACCGGGTGATCCAGAAGGATGAGTGATAGCCAGGTCCCTGCCTGTGTAGAGACGCAACGTAAACATGGCATTTCACACAATGCTTAGGCCACAGGAGACACATGTATTCATGCTGATTCTTGACTCAGCTGGCCTGCCTGGGTCCCACTGACATCACTGAGAGCAAGCAGAGCCCACAACAGACACGCAATCAGTGCAGACCCTTGCATGCACTGAAAGGAAAAGTAACCCAGACACAACAGCAGGGAGTGAGCAATACCCATACGATATCCTCCTGCAGGTCCAGGGCCTATAAATGGAGACGTGCACTGCTGAGGACTCCAGGACCTCTTTTTCATAAAGGCATTAATTTCAAGATCAGAAGGCACAGCTGACTTTCTTAACACAGAGAAATAGGGCCAGAGAGACAGACAAAATGGACACACAGAGATGTGTATCCACAATGAAAGACCTAGTCAAAGCCACAGCCAGAGATCTAAGCCAAAGAGATATAAGTAACGTACCTGATACAGAATTTAAAGGAATTATCACAAGGATACTCATTGGAGTTGTGAAATGAGTAGAAGAGTGAGACCCCTGACATAGAGATAAGAAATAACACAGTAGACACTGAGGACACAATAAAGGAGAAACATGCTTGCTGGAATGAACAGAGGGATGGAAGAAGCAGGCGAACAAACTAGTGACCTCGAAGACTGAGTGATGGAAATGAATCACATTGAACCAAAGAGAGAGAACAGAATTCTGCAACGTGAGATGACACTAAGGGAACTCAGTAACTACAAGAAACATAATAGTATTCGTATTGTAGGAGTCCAGAAGGAAGAGAAAAGGGGGAAGAAAATGTATTTGAGGAAACAATAGCTGAAAACTTCCCTCATTGGGGGAGGGACACAAACATCCACATCCAGGAGACTAGAGAACTCCCGTCAAAATCAGGCCAACACACAAACCTACTGTAAACAAACTTACAAATTAGGGTGAGAATAAAGAAAAACTCGTAAAAGCAGCAAAACAGTCCTTAACTTACAAGGGAAGACCCATGAGGCTAGCTACATATTTCTGAACAGAAACTTGGCAAGCCAGAAGTGAGTGACATCACATATTCAAAGTGCTGAATGGAAAAATCAGCGGCCAAGAATACTCTATTCAGCAAGGCTATCTTTCAGGATGAAGGAGACACAGACTTTCCCAAACAAAAACTAAAGGAGTTTGTACCACTAAACCAGTCCTGCAAGAAATATTAAGAGGGATTCTTTGAATGGAAAGGAGAGACCAACAGTGACAGTATAGAGGTAGAAGACACAATTCAAGTAAAAAATGAACATTTCTGGAAAAAAATCTATTAAAGACATCAGAGAAATGGATTTGAACTATAATAACATCTACCAAAAACCTAGGGAGGAGAAAGTAATGGGTTCAAAGGTAAATGACCATCAACTTAATACAAACTGCTAAATGCAGAAGAGGTTATATAAACATCTAACAGTAGCCATATCCTAAAACCAGTCATACCTATGCTAAGAATAGAGATAAGGAAATAAAAATATATCACTAAAGAAAATAAGCAATACATGAAAGAAAGGCAAGAAAGGATCAGAGAAACTCATTAGAAACCACAACAAAACAGGCAATAAAATGGCAATACATATATACATATCAATCAATTTTGAGGGAAATGGAGTGAATGCTCCAATCTAGAGAGGTAGGGAGTAAGAATGGATGAAAAAACAAAACAGATTCAGATGCCTACAAGAGACCCACTTTACACCTCAAGAATGATAGTGAGGATAGAGAAACATCACACAAATGAATGTCAAAAGAAAGCTGGAGTAACAATACTTGCATCAGAAAAAAATACACTTAAAAAAGTACATAACAAGAGACAGAGGAGGACAGTCTATAACAGTAAATGGTACAATCCAAAAAGAAGACATAACAACTGTAAATATATCCCACAATTGAGTGGGATTTATTCCCAAGCTACAAAGGTGGTTCAATATTCGCAAATCCATCAATGTGATACAATACATCAACAGGAGAAAGGCTAAGAACCAGATGATCGGGGCATCTGGGTGGCTCATCCTTTAACAGTCTGAAATCAGCTCGGGTCATGACTTCATGATTCCTGAGTTCATGTCCCGCGTCAGACTCTGTGCTGAAAGCTCAGATCCAAGAGCCTCCTTCGAATTCTATGTCTCCCTCTCTCTCTGCCCCTCCCCTGCTCACGCTCTGCCTCTCTCAAAATTAATAAACGTTAAAAGAAAAGAACCATACAGTCATTTCAATACATGCAGAAAGGAACATTTGCAAAGTACAACATCCGTTCATGCATGTAACCCCCTAAAGTAGGTTTACAGGAAACATACATTAACGTCATAAAGGTTAACTATAAAAACCCTGCAGTTATAATCAACCTTAATGGGGAACATCTGAGAGCTTTTCCTGTAAGGTCAGGAAGAAGACAATGATGTTTACTCATACCACTTTTAGTAAACAAATGACTGGAAGTCCTAGCCACATCCAGCAGACAAACGAAACGAAACGATTTGCAGACTACATGACACTATATATAGAAAACCCTAAAGAGCCCACCCAATAACTCTTAGAACTGATAAATGAATTCAGCAATGTCACAGGATACAAAATCATTGTACAGAAATCTGTTGCATTTGTAGATAATACTGAAGCAGTAGAAAGAGACATTAAGAAAACAGTCCCATTTACAGTCATATGCCAAAAATAAGATATCTATGAATAAATCTAACCAAAGTGGTGAGCGACCTATACTCAGAAAAGTATAAAACAGTGATGAAAGAAATTCAAGATGACACAAAGAAATGGAAGGACATTCCGCACTCATGGATCAGAAATACAAATATAGTGAAAATGTCTATACTTCCCAAAGCAATGGACAGAATTCATGGAATTTCCATCAAATTACCGACAGCAGTTTTCACAGAACGACAACAGTCCTAAAATTTGTATGGAACCAAAAAAGCCCGCAATATTCAGAGTAAACAATCTTTATGTGAAGTGATAATTATGGATGGCACTATGCCTCTGGATCTTCTGCTCCAAAACACAATAACTCTGGCTTAAGCATTTGAACAAACGTTAGGCATATCCCAGCCAAGGATCATTCTACAAAATACATTGTACCAACGTACCCTCAACACTTTGCACCTTATGAAAAATATGGAAAAATCTAAAAATTGTCATGGCCAAGTGGAGCCTAAGGAGATGGGATGAGTCTGGGCTAGGAGAGGTTAAAACCGAAGCAATCTGAATACAAATATAAACTTTACTTCATACTACCATATCTCTTTGATACCTTGATTGTGATCATGTACCAACCATTATGACATCAATAGGGAGAAAACAGTCTGATGTATGTGGATACTCAGTATTATCTTCCCAATTTTTTTTGGTAACTAGAAACCCATCATGAGAGAATAGATTATTAGTAATCATGTTTTTTCTACACATAAGAGTATATAACTAGTTCCAGTATTAGTTACTAGTGATGTACATGTACCTATTCTTGTTCTTACTATTGTTTAATTTAAATAATAGCATTCATGGTACAGAAAACTGAATGCATGATAAACACTTCATAGAAACATCTGGCTTTACATATTTTAAGATAATAACGTATGTATATACCACTCTATTATGTGGTATGTAAATTGTTTTTCTGATCTTGAATGAGCATGTCATTGAATGGCTTTCCATAAAGGTGGTTATGCTAGATCATGAATGATTCTCAGATTTTATAGGATGTACGTCACATCATGCCTGAACATTGTCAAAAATAAAAACACACACGCGGACAGATGAAGCATTGTGACTGGCTCACTTATTGTAAAGAACCCTTGCTTTAATATTTTCACGTATACTTTTAGCAGGAATATAAGAGAATCAAATATTTCCAAATCAAGCAGATATTCAAAGACTGGAAGAATGATAGGGAGTTCAAAGGGTTTCAGAAGGATAAGATGTGACCATGAAGGGGGAGTCCACAGGCAAGCAGCTTTCTCTGGTCCACACTGACATGTTTGCATGAGGATATGTGACTTGCCAAAGGGTAAGTCCCAGAAGTACCAGAGGGAAAGACAACGCTTTAGGGCGGGGTGACGTGGAAAGGGTGCTTCTGTGCCTAAGAGATGGGTCAGCAACCTGGCTGGGGGTCCCTGCGTCAAAGATTTCAAAAGGCCAGCAGTAATCTAGACTCACAAAGATCTTAGTAACATAGATCAAAGTAACTTAGAGCCACAAAGATCTTAGAGCCACAGAGTCGATCTTCAACTATGATTAGGAGATGGTCAGAATTTCACAGGATACGATCTTTGAGCCGGCAGTAGATGGCTAAAATATTATTTAGGGCTATACATTTAATAAAAAAATGTATGTGTAAAAATTTGGGTTTGGAATGTTAAGAAAAATCACAGGCCCATCATGGAGTTACTTACGTTAAGGCCACATGTCACGAAACCTAATTTCATTCCTGCAGGAATGTAACCTTTCACCGGTCAGCAAATAATTTCCTAGTCAGTACTGGAAATTTAACTGATAGATCCCTGCCATTCCCCTCACAGAGGCAGTCTTGCCTAAATAAGGTATTCCATGCCACTTTTTTTTTAAAGTTTATTCAAGTTAGAGACAAAGAGAGCACATGCCAGAGAGGGGCAAGACAACAGGGAAAGAGAGAATCCCACAACCAAGAGGTCATGATCTGAGCCAAGATCAAGAGTCAGACACTTAACCAAGCCATCCAGGCACCCCGAGAATGTGGAGTTTCAAAGGTTAGCAGTCTTGGCTGGGATACAGCCATGATGGCACTGGCCTACTCCTGAAAAGAAGGCAGCCAACAACTTGCAGTCAGATGGCATTGAAACAGTGATCTGTACAACGCCTGGTGCACACACTGGAGAGATTATACACTGATCGGGGAGAACATCCCTGAGAAGCAGTGTTCACAATGAGGAGACAAAGAGCTAGGACAGGTGGGCTGCGTGGCACCATTTCCCTGTTCTGCACACCTCCCCCCCAGCAAAAAAAACACAGAGCCATATGCTGGAAACAAGGCAATCCCCACACTGGGTGCCTAAGCTGCTTACACCAACCCCAACTTCCTGTGTTCTGGAGAGACTGGCCTAGGTCATTGAAGCTTGCCTCTGTCGCAATGGACCTGGCCCATTCCCCAGAACACCAGTGGAAGCCCATGACCAGACCACCTCTCTTGACCAGACAGTTATGCTTCACTTCTAGTGGCAATCGTTTCAAGTCTCATTTAACAAGCAGATCGGAGCAGACCTAGATAAGTCTCACCACATTCTGGCCAAGGACCATACATTGCTCATACAACTGGCTTGAAGGATAGTGCAGCCTGAACATAAAACAGTGCATGCAACACACACCACAGACACTCCGTGATGTGCCAGGCCCTGGACACTTGATGATCTCCTCTTCATAAAGCCATTCATCTCAGAGGCAGGTAACACAATGAGCTTTGGTAACAGAGAAGGCAAATACTCAACCAAAATGCCAAGACAAGAGGAATGCATCCCAAATGAAAGAACAAGATAAGGTCATGGCCAGGGACATGGAAGGAACACTTCCAAACTCATTCTATGAGGCCAACATGGCCTTGAGTCCAAACTGGACAAAAACCCCCACCAGAAAGGAAAACTATAGACCAATTTCCCTGATGAACCTGGATGCAAAAATTCTCAACAAAAAGTAGCAAACCGGATCCAACAATACATAAAAAGGATTATTCAGGACAATGAGGTGGATTTTGTTCCTGGAATGCACAATAGATTCAATATCTGCAAATCAACTGATGTGATACATCACATTGATAAAAGAAAGGATAACAACCACATGATCCTCTCCATAGATGCAGAATAAACATTTGACAAAATGCAGCAGCATCCTTTCGTGGTGAAAAAAAAAAAAAAACCTCATGAAAGGAGGGATAGAAGTATCATGCCTCAACATGAGACTATCCAGATATGAAAGTCCCACAGCTCATATCATCTTCAATGGTGACAAACTGAGCTTTCCCCCTAAGGTCAGGAACACGATGGGGATATCCACTCTCAGCACTTTTATTCACCATACTGTTGGAAGTCTTAGCCTCAGCAATCAGACATCAAAAAGAATACAAGGTGTCCAAGTTGGCATGGAGGAATCAATCTTTCCCTGCTCACAGACATGATACTCTCCGTGGAAAATCCGAATGACTCCACCAAAAACCATCTAGGATTGATACAAGAATTCAGGAAAGTATCAGAATATAAAATCAATATGCAGAAGTTGATTGCATTTCTATACACCAGTAATGAATCAACAGAGAAATCAAGGAATTGATGTCATTTACAACTGCACTGAAAACCATAAAATACCCAGGGATAAACCCAACCAAAGAGGGAAAAGATCAGTACAGTTAAAACAATAGAGGGTCTCCTGGGTGGCTCAGTCGGTTAAGTGCTGTCTTTGGTTCTGGGCATGATCCTGCATTTGTGGGATTGAGTCCCTTGACGGGCTCTGTGCTCACAGCTCAGAGTCTGGAGCCTGCCTCAGAGTCTGTGTCTCCCTCTCTCTCTCTGCCCCCCCCCCACTCATGCACTGTCACTTGCTCGCTCACTCTCTCAAATATAAATAAACATTAAAAAAATTAAAAGAACAAACCATACAACGTCTATAAAAGAAGTTGAAGAAGACACAAAGAAACGAAAAAAAAATCCCATGCACATGGATTAGAAGAACAAATATTGTTAAAATGTCAATACTACCCAAAGCAATTGACAAATTCAATGTAATTCCTATCAAAATAACACCAGCATTTTTCACAGAGCTAGAGACAACAATCCTAAAATTGTATGGAATCAGAAAAGACCCCAAGGAGCCAAAGTAATGTTGAAAAAGAAAAACAAAGATGGAGACATTCCAACTCTGGACTTTATTGTGCATTAGAAAGCCGCAATCATCAAGACAGTATGGTACGGGCACAAGAACAGACACATAGATCAAAGGACCAGAATAGGGAACCCAGAAATGGAGCCTCAAACATATGGCTGAATAATATTTCACAAAGCAGGAAAGAATATCCAAAGGAAAAAGAAGAGTCTCTTCAGCAAATGGTACTGGGAAAACTGGACAGTGAGAAGTATGAACCTGGACTATGTTCTTAAACTTCTCTCTCTCTCTCTCTCTCTCTCTCTCTCTCTCTCTCTCTCTCTCTCTGTCACACACACACACACACACACACACACACACACCTCAAAATGGATGAAAGATCTAAATGTAAGACAGGAAACCATCAAAATCCTAGAGGAGAAAACAAGCAACCTACCTCTTTGATCCTGACCGCAACAACTTCTTGCTTGTCATTTCTCCAGAAGCAAGGGCAATAAAACCAAAATAAACTATTGGGACCTCAAGATAAAAAGCTTCTGCACAACAGAGGACACAATCAGGAAAACTAAAAGGAAACTTAATGGAATGGGAGAAGATATTTGCAGGTGACATATCAGATAAAGGGTTAGTATCCAAAATCTATCAAGAACTTATCACACTCAACACCCAAAAACCAAATAATCCAGAGAAGAAATGGGCAAAAGACATGAAGAGACACTTTAACAAACAGGACATCTAGATTGGTCACACGTGAAAAGATGCTCACCCTCATTCCTCATAAGTGAAATACACATCAAACCCACAATGAGATATCCCCTCACGCCTATCAGAATGGCTAAAATTAACACCTCAGGAAACGACAGATGTTGGCAAGGATGCAAAGGGAAAGTTTTTCAATGCTGGTGGGAATGCAAAATGGTGTAGCCACTCTGGAAAATAGTATGGAGATTCGTTACAAAAAACAAAGTAGAACTGTACTAGGACCCAGCAATTGCCCTACTAGGTATTTACACAAAGGATACATTAATGCTGACTCCAAGTGGCACATACACTCCAATGTTTATAGCAGCATTATCAACAATAGCTACATTATGCAAAGAGGCCAAATGACCATTGACGGATGAATGGATAAAGAAGATGTATATTCATACAATGGAATATTACACGGCGATCAAAAGGAGTGAAATCTTGCTATTTTCAACAACGCGGAGTGAACTGGACTTTATTATAAGTAAAATATGTCAGAGAAAGACACACATCATATTAAATTCCACAGATGAGAGAATTCATAACACCGAAGAACATAGTGAAAGGAAAGCAAAAATAAGATACAAACAGAGATGGAGTCAAATGATAAGACACCATTAAATAGAGGGAAGAAGCTCAGGGTTCCTGGAGGGTTACTGAATAGGGGTATGTGCTAAATGGGTGATGGGCATTAGAGACAGCACTTGGGATGAGTACTGGATATATTTTTGTAATTGACGGATCACTAAATTCTAATCCTGAAACTGTATTCCACTATAAGGTAACTAACTTGGGGTTAACTTTTAAAAAAGAAGAAATATTAAAAATAAGTAAAGAAATATACTACCAGTCAAAAGAAAAGAGTATATAAATCGGGCTCTTTTAGTGGAAATGAAAGACCAAAATTGTTACAGATAAGAAAGGATCAGAGAAAAATCAAGATACAATGGTAAAACACCTAGTAGGGCACTAAATATATACCTATCAATAATTACTCTAATGTAAATCGACTAAATGCTCCAATCAAAAGACATTGGATAGGGGGTCAGAATGGACAAAGAAAGAAAAGAAAAGAAAAGAAAAGAAAAGAAAAGAAAAGAAAAGAAAAGAAAAGAAACAAACAAACAAAACAAGGCCTATCTAGGTACTGCCTACAAAGCCTTATTTGGACTTAAGTCACCTGCAGATTTAAATGGAGGGAATGAAAAAACATTTTTCATGCCAACAATATCAAAAGAAACCCAGTACCAATATTTATATCGGGCAAAAAAACTTTAAAATCGAGACTGTAGTTTGGTACCCTTTAGGTCAATACCTAGTAGTAAAATTGCATGCACCCAGTATTTATAGCAGCTTTATCAACAGTAGCTAAATTATGGAGAGCTCAAGTATCCATCAAGTGATGAAGGTATAAAGAAGTTGTGGGGTCTGTGTATGTGTGTGTCTGTGTATTCATGTATATGCATGTGTGTGTGTTTGTATATGTATATACATATGTATATACAATCTAATATGTATATACATATGTATGTACAATCTAATATGTCTCAGCTTCAAAACGAATGAAATCCTGCCATTTCCAACGATGTGGATGGATCTAGAATGTGTTATGCTAAGTGAAATATGTCAATCAGAGAAAGACAAATATATGATTTCACTCATGTGGAATTGAAGAAACAAAACAGATGAAAACATGGGAAGGGGGCAGGAAAAGAGAAGAGTGGTAACATACTACATGTGTCTCTTAATGATAGAGAAAAAAAAGTGAAGGTTCATGGAGGGAGATGGGTCAGTTCTGGGCTAGATGGGGGACCTATCTTAAGAAGAGCACTTGTTGTGATGAGCACTGGGTGTTGTATGTAAGGGATGAATCACTGAATTCTACTCACGAATCCGAGAATGCACTGTATGTCAACTAAGACTTAAATTTAAAAAATAAATAAAGCTGTAACAAGAGATGAAGACAAACACTATCTCATACTAAAGGGGACAACCAAACAAGAAGATCCAATGATTATAAATTTTGATGCCCCAACATGCAACCACCAAGTATATAAAACATTTAACAACAACCATAAAAGAACTCATTTATAATAATATAACGATATTAGAGGACTTTAACACAAAACTCACATCGATGGACAGAACCTGTAAATAGAAATTCAACAAGGAAACAATGGCTTTGAATGACACACTGGACCAGATGGGTTTAACAGATATATTCAGAACACTCCATACTAAAATGGCAGAGTACACATTCTTTTCAAGTGCACATGGGGCACTCTCCATAATTGATCACATTCTAGGTCACAAAACAGGCCTCAACAGGTACCCAAAGACAGAGATCAGACCAAGCATTTTTTCTGACCACAAAGCTAAGAAACTTGAAGTTAACCACACTCACACTCACACACACACACACACACACACACACACACACACACACACAGGGGGGAAGGCAGCTTCTCTCTGGCGACTCAGGAGATGCCAAGTTGCTGCTAAGCTCCCAAGGTCTCCCCTGGGGCGGGCGGCAGAACCCGCTGGAAACACAGCTCTGCTCTCTGTCCTGAGACAGTGGTAGAGGCCCTGTGTCCTCTGGGAGCAGCAGCAGCCCTTCCTGCTCTGAAGTGCCCTGGGTCAGAAAAGCCGATGGTGCGCCCTCTGCTGGCCATCACTGCCTAGGCAGAGGAGCCCGCCCCTCCAGGTCTGTGGTGCTTGAGCTCTCTCTGCTGGATACCATGGGAATTCCTGCAATGTTGAAGGCCCTGGTCGCTCAGCTGAGGGACTGAAGGTGCTCTGGGCAACTCCGCCTGTTCTCCACAATGGGAAGGGTCTTAGTGACAGGGCCTGGGACACAAAGAAATCTTTTCCTTCTCCTTTTTTTTGAGTGAAGAATGAAACAGAATTTATTAACATAATGACATCATTTGTAATGTTTTAAGCAATGTCCACAGAAAAATAGACCGCCAATTTACACATGCTGAGCAAGTAATTGTGTTTACCACCAGAGTAGTTAGGTTAGATAAAGAATTGACACCTTTGAGAGGGAGATAACTGCTTCCAGCTATGGAACGAATGAGTCCTAGGGATACAAGAGACAGCCAATGGAATAGAGTCAATCCTGTAATAATATTGTTGCATGCTTTCACAGGATAGCTACACTTGTGCTGAAGTACAACATAATTTATAGACATATGGAATGACTACAATGTATGCCTAAAACTAATACAACAAATGTGTGAAGAATATTTCAATGAAAAGTTGACATCCTTTACGCTATCTTTAATTTATCTTTTTTTGCCAATGAACTATCATTCCTGGGGCGCTTGGGTGGCTTAGTCAGTTAAGCATCCGACTTCCCCTCAGGTCATGATCTTGCAGTCCATGAGATTGAGCCTTGCGTCAGGTTCTGTCCGGACAGCTCAGAGCCTGGAGCTTGCCCCAGATTCCGTGTCTCCTGCTCTCTCCCCCCTCCCTCCCTCAGGCTCTCTCCAAAAAAGAAAAACAGAAACATTATAAATTAAAAACAATCATTCCTAATTTAGAATCTGTGAAATTCCATTTATACTAGATTCTCTAACATCACCATCTTGATGTAGAGAGCTTATCTGAATAGTCACTAATAATATCTTTGATGACACATATGTGGCAGGGTCAGAATGCAACTTACAGGGAGCTACACATCTGTTATGAATTTATTGTATGTATCCTTGGCTAACATTTCCAATGAAATGTGCTTTAGTGATACAGATGTATGAAATAATGTCCATCAGTCAATAGGTCAAATTCCTATAGGACCATTCATTATGCCTTCAATTACTAACTGCCATCTCTTCAAAATTAAAAGAAAGCTGGGACAAGAAAATGTCTTTGAATTTGATGTAAGACAAGACTATGGTGTTTTAAAAGGTTCACCTACCATCTGGCATCCTCAGTTTGGCAGTGGACAGGAGGATAAAAACCCACGATCTTGATGCACACCACTAGCTCCAGAGGGAGAATATGGACCTTCTTGTCAAATACTTTTTATCAATATCAGCAGTTCAACTCTGCCAGGTTCAGACTGCCGGCTCTGGGGGCAACACAATGCCTGATGCCTGGGTTCAGAACATGAGGAAGACCAGCTGGTAGGGAGCTGCGGGGAAATCCAACAGGGCCTGGGGAAGTGAGGGAGATGGGTCCGGCTTCCCTCCCCACAGGGCGGCTCTAGTGTTTACCTGCCAAAGAGCAGCACACTCTCCCTCAAGACATCCCTCCCCATGACAGAACATGAGGCTGTGCCCCCACAATTCCAGGAGAAATGAGGGATACCCATCTTTTCAAATGCAATAGCCTCTGCAAAGCTTGGCCCCAGGGATGTTGGAGTCTTGGAGTCATACAACACTGGTGCCCATGATACCTGCCGTTTCTGCCCCAGCACTCAGAGACACTTCATACATCCCCTCTCCCCTGGCCCATCTCACCCCATCCACATTCCTGGACCAGGTCTCTACTTTCTCCTTGTACTTCTTCTTTGTCTCTCTTTATCTCTAACCACATCACTCTCTATTTCTTCCTTTCACTCTCTAGGACTTGCCCAATTCCCCTATCACAAATTCAATGTCTCTCTCCCTGCCTGTCTCTTTCTCCACCTCTCCCCAGGCTTCAGGATATCTGCTTTCTGCATGGAGCCCTGTCCAGGAGCACAGGGCACTCCTGTCTCTCCCTCTCTCATGTCTTGTTTTGTCCCAGGCCCTGATCACAATGGAGGAGAATCCCCTGTACAGCAGCTGCTCATGTTGACATTTGCTAGAGCAATGCTGGCAGCATGTGGACAGCCAGACATTTACCCTTGGTGGCTAATCCATGACCCAAAAGCTTCTGGAGGGCTGGCTGCTTCCCTAAGCTGGGAGGAAAAAGGGGCTCAGAGGTTTCGGGGTGCCTGGGGCAAAGTGGATTGGCTTGGCCGATGTAGAAGGAGCCATATGCTTACCCACAACTCTCCTGGGTGGTGTCCAAGGAACCTATCTCAGACCATGGAGCTCTGCCCTCCCGATTCCTCAATAAGGCAACAGGGGAAGCTTTGTGGGACATCATGTGGGACTCACCACAAAAGCTGCGCCATTTGCCCCCTTGAGGCCACCTAGATTGGTGCTATTGGTGCTATTGGAAGCTGGTAAGGTGCACAAGGGCACAAGAGCTGAGTTAATGCAGGGCCTCCTTACCGGTCTCCTGAATCCATTACTCACCATCGGAAGAGACCCTTTCCTGGAGACAGATACCTGTCCTCCTCATCAGCACGAACCCCATCAACTAGCACGCACGCCATGTGGTCATGAGTATCTATCTACAGATATAACAACCATCACCAGATCTCCCTAAAGGATGTATCCAACTCCTCAGATGGAACTATAGGTCCCTTCCAGGCATTACAACCCCAAAGAATGATCTGTCTTCTTCCACCAATCCTGTACATGCTATGTGTTGGCTGACTGCATATACAGGAACCCCAAAGTGTACGCTTGATGGGGAACGAGTGTTATTTTCCTGGAAGCTGACGCTGACACAGAAACACAACTGTGACAAGTGTATTAGGGGACATTAGGAAGGACAAAGTGGAGTGGACAGGGTGGGCAGGGAAAGCATTCAGACCAAGGGGCAGATTAGACACCATCTCTAAATATATAATAACCATAGCTGGTTTGTAATGGTTCAGTGTTCTCTCCAAATTTCAAACGGATTGTCCTCTACGTCAAAGTGATTTTGACTTATTGCAAAGGGATCTTCTGTTCTCCTCTATGCATTTTGTCTTCTACAATACATCTGTGGCCTTGGATGAGCACATATTTGTGTGGCTGCATTTGTATGTCTACCTCAGATCTTAGATGTAGATGCCTGAATATACACATTCTCATACTTATCTTTTCCTTCTTTGTAAAGTAGGACCTGAATTTTAATGGAAAAAACACAGGGGTCGTTGTTGTATCTTTGGAAACAGGAATTGCCAATCTCCCAACCTCAGGCATTATACCCTTAGTTTCATGAAACTGAATGAACATCTGTTGATGATCTTCTGTGTGCAGATACATTCATTTCCACCCTGAGAAGGGTGAATTCACACTCATCCCATACATTTTACAAATTCCTTATGTGCTTAACCACCTCTTCATCGCACTGACATCAGAGACCAACATTGTTCCTGCTTCTCAGATTACAATGCTGAGGCTCTGAGATGGCCCCACTGAGAGCTGGCATTAGGGCTTAGACAGCAGGATCACAGGCAGTGCCTCTGGAAATTGTGAGGGAAGTTTCAGAGATGTACACCTTCATGCAGGGTCATGACAGTAGGTTCAGGGGTGCGGTGACAAGATTCCAGCAGGGGCGTTTCCTGGTCAACCCTGATTTCCCTGGTAAGAGTCTGATTCAGGCTGAAGGCCAAGGAAGCCACACAGCTAATCTACAACCTTTCATCACATTTAGTCTCACAGAGGCACACAAACTTAGGCAGACAAGCATCCCATAAGAACCAAGGAAAACTACAAATCTCCAGGGAATTCTTTCACAAGGATCCAGAATCTTCAGGAGAACCTCCAAGAGAAACAACAGTCTTTATTTAGATAATGAACTGGGTGCACTTTGGCCACAATGACATTTCAGAGATGATACCTGCATGGACTATCCTTGAACCCATACAGCAGCTCTGTGTGGATGCCGCTCTGCGCTCACTATCCCTGCCCAGGTTGTGGGCCCTGCCACAAATGGCCTCCAACTCGATCTCACTGAGTCCAACACCCTCCTCTCTGTACCATCTCAGCTCTCCCTTCTCATGCACAGTCTCCAATTCATTTCCATGAGTTTCATGTCTCCGTCTCTTGTACTTGAGGACCCATTACTGGAGCTGCCATTATTGTAGACCAGAAGCTCCATGTAATTTAACGCACGTGACTCTCTCCCCATTAGGACAGTTGAAGCCCCTGATGGTAAGGGTTTGCCTCATCTCTCACAGAGCCAGGGACATGGACAGTGTGCTGGGCACATCTGCAGAACTGATATGCCTGCTTTTCTATTAAAAGACTCTTTCCTTCTCCACAAATGATATATGCAGCCCAGCTCAGTAATGGAAATGACACAGCCCAACATATGTATGTCCTGAGAAACTTGAGGAATCTTAACAGTGTCCACATCCAGCAGCACCCTTGCATTACAAAGCGTGTGAGGCCATCTCTCCATCTTCTCAAAGACTCAACAACATAGAAGCTGAACATGCTGAACATGTCAACTCATACAGCTCAGTTTATCTCACAAATAGTCGAGGTGGAGGTGATGGGTACTGTCCCACCATCAAGGAGCTGGAAGCAGCCCATATGGCCCATGAACAGTGATAAATTGTATCTGTGCAGGGTGGACCTGGGAAAGAAGGAGGTCCTCTTGCATCCATAGGGACCTACAGAAGTGACAGGTGTGTTGGTATGACAGACAGAAGCAGAACGCCCACAGGAGCTGAAACACAATGAAGCAGGTGTCAGCACCTGGCCCCTTGTTCATTCATGGGTTCTAGTAGAACAGAGCATCAGTGTCAGAAAACTCTACCCTGCCATGAGGTCCCACATATATCCTGAAGGTACCAGATGCCACAAGGAAAAATGACTATCACCACACATCACTGCCCATGTTTAAAAATGCAGAAAGCCAAGGAGTCCTGTTCTAGAAGATTGATGGCAGTAATGCCAGTCTAATAAAGGAAAGTATTCCAGAGAGGCAGGCATCTGTGTCCAGGATCTCTCTGGTGTCCTCTTCCACCAGATCTGCAGACTTTTTCTTTGCACATTGAGAACAGACAGAACATGAAGGAATGAAAGAAATGACCAGAACCACACAGAGATCCAGGGCCGCCCCAAGGTCAAAGCTCTACCTGTGATCCCATGCCTGTCCTCACTCTGCTTCCCTCCCTTACAAACACATCTTCTGTGCAAGGCCACAAAGACCTCTGAGGAGATGGGGATTCCTGGAGTCCAGCATTGGGGCCTGGATATGAGTTTTCTGAGGGAGACACATTACCTGTGCATATTCATTGGTCTCAAGTATGTTTATCTTAATTCACAGGTAATTCAGATTTTAAATACAACATGAGTTGCAGAGCTATTTTGTGCCTTTGTAAAAGGGAGGTAGAAATTCTACGTAAAAGAATGAACACAAACATGTCTCAATTTCAGGTGAAAAACTCCCATAAGGTATCATGAGACAAAGTACCAATTACAACTGCTCCCGGGACACAAGAGAACCTACTCCTATAAACACAACTGGAGAACTCTATGAGGTATTGTCCTTGCAAGTAATCACTGATTCTCTGCAGTTCCACGTACATTTTTTATTACACATGCCACTTCTGAAAATTCAGAGTATTTCCACCTAGGGGACAACTGGAGAAATTCTCTATCGTACATTTGCCAACACAGAAGGACCAGTAATGAATTCTGAAATTTTTCTAAGAACCCTCAGCACTGCACAAAGCACACAATATAATGTTGGAAAGAGTTTTTATCAATTCCAGTCATGAGGCTCATAGCAGACATTCTGAACACATTCATGGCCTACACTTGAAAAGGAAAAAAAAAATGAAAATAATCAGGATAATCCCGTGTAAAGAAGGTGTGGAAGGAGTCAGACGCTCCAGAAGACTTGAGGGTGCAGTGAAGTGTCATCCTCCTCAAGTTATTTCCACAAACACTAAGTGAGAGCCAGGTGGTCCTCAGCCTCTATGCACTTGTGGTGTCCAGAGGCACTAGCTAACATGATGATGTTACATTGGAGAAGCCGGGAGGCTTGTGAGGACATAAATCAAACAGTAAAGACACCAGAAGACCAAAACAACAACAACAACAACAACAACAACAACAACAAAAAACAACCCAAAAAACATACAAGGCCAGATAAAAGTTTCCAGAAAGTATTGCAACTGAAACTGGCAACAGAATTTACCTTGTCTTTTTCTGAATCCTTGGTAGAGACACAACTGATATTTCCCATTGGAGCTGCATCACGTCTTAGGTCTCATAAAGGATGGAGGCGGATGGAGGTTGCATAGACTGTGTGGAAGAAAAACAAACCATCCTGAACAGGTTTCATTATATTCAACTCATTCACACTCTCGGGTCCCTTACCAGGGACAGAGCGTTTTCCACGTGCCTCGGGTGACCCTTGAGGACAAGAGGGAGATCTGATCCTGTCCCTGGAGGAAGGCTTACAGGGCCCTGGTTCAGGTCTTTTTTAACTAATCAAGCAGCTGTGAACAGCTCAGGTCTCAACTCGCTAGAAAGTATGTTAGGGGTGTGTTTCATCCCTCAGAGAGCCCAGCACATGGTCTCTGTACAAGCTACATCCTAGGGAATGCTATGTCTGTCAGCACGTATAAGGCCTCTTTCCTTCTCTATCAGAGACATGTGTTGCCCAGCTCACTACGTGGAAATGACTGCCCATTTCATGCATGTCCTGAGAAACTTGAAGAACCTTACAACGTCCTCACTCAGGCTGACCTGAAAGCCCTGTGGTGCCATCAATGCATCTCCTCCAAACACATAACAAGTAGAAGACACAACGTGTTTTATAAGTCAACTCATACTAGTCATATCATCTTTCCACATGGTGGAGGAGGAAGGTGAGGTCCCAGAGGACCCCAGTTTGGAGAAGGTGGGAGTGGTCCATAGCCCATGGGTGGTGATAAATGTCAGCCCACGGGGTATGACATGGAGGGCACTTCTGGGAAAGGAGGAATATCCTGGAAACCACGTGGACCTGCAGGACAGAAATTAAACTTTTGAGATGTGTTAGGGTAAAAGGTGAAAAATTCAACCCCAACCCCAACACTAACATACCTGAACCCCAATGAAGCCGAATGGCACCTGTCTCCTTCCTCTCCACCTGGTTTCAACAGGGCAGCATCAGTGCTTCTAAACTCCACCCTTCCCACTGGGTCCCACCTAGAATTTCTAAGAGTTGGAGGAGGCAAAGCAGTGCATTGCTGGCAGCATGGTACTAGCTGTGTCTGCAAATGTGGGGAAGGAAGTGGCTAGTCTTAAAGAATCAGAGGGATAATTCCAGACTACTAAAGAAAGTCTGTTCCACACACACACAGTCTTCTATGTCCAGGACTACTTTCCACCCAGCCCTTCACCACCTCAACAGCTCCGTCTTGGCATAGTAAGAGCGGAAACGATGAGGAAGAATTTTGTTTCCATACTATTCATTTACATCTTTAATCCATTTCAAGTTAATTCTTGGAGTGGTATAACATAAGGTGCTAAACTTTATTCTTATGCACGTGTATATCCAATTTTCCCAGCCCCAGTTATTCAAGAGAATACCCTTCTCCACTATGTATTCTTGACTCCCTTGTCAAATACTAGTTGACTGTTCGTGCAAGGGTTTAGTTTGGGCTCTCAATTTCCGTTCCATTGTCTTGTGTGTGTGCTTATGCCAGTGACATAACTGATTTCTTTGTATTAGAATGCAGCTAGAAATCGAGAAGTGTGATGCCTCCCATTTTGTTCTTTCTTGCGTTGGCTACTTGGGGTCTTTTTGTGGTTCCAAATACATTTTAGGATATGTTTTTCTAATGGCATAAAAATTGCATTGGAGTCTTGATAAAGATTGCACTGAATCTCTAGATGGCTTTGGGTAATATGGACATTGTATCTATATTAATTCCTCTGAAAGACAGACGTGGGATGGCTTTTCACTGACTTGTGTGTTCTCCTGTTTCTTTCATCCAAATTGAATTTCTTCCGTTTCAGTACATGGGTGTTATAGTTTTCTGTAGAGAGATCTTTCACTTCCTTGGCTAAATTTATTCCTATACAGTTTATTGTTTTTGATGCTATTGTAAATGGATTGTTTTCTTTTCTTCTTAGATAATTTGGTTAGTGTATAGGAAAGCTACAGGATGTGATATAGTGACTTTCTAGTTTGGAACTTTAATGTATTTCTTGATATTAACAAGTTCTTTTACACTGAACTTTATTTCATTCTTTTACCTTTTTAAAAAATCATGTTATTTGGGAATAGCTGATACAGTATGTTACATTAGTTTCAGATGAACAACAGAGTGAGTGGACAAGTGTATACATTCTGATACACTAACACAGGTGTAGCTACAATCTGTCACCATGCATCACTATTCCAGTACCATTCTCAATGTTCCCTATGCTATATCCTCTATCTATAATTTATTATTCCATAACCAGAAGGCTGAATCACCCAACGCCTTCACATATCTAGGGCATCCTTGTCTTGTTCCTGATCTTAGAGGACAATCTTTCACAATTTCACTATAGAGTATGATGTTAGATATGGGCTTCACATACATGGCCTTTCTTATGTTGAGATATGTTCCCTCTACGGGGAATTTTTAAAGAGTTTTTTAGCACAAATGGATACCAAATTTTCTCAGAACTTTTTTGTGTATCTATTGACATAGTCACAGCAGTTTTCTTTTTAATTTTTAAAATGTATGGGGTGCCTGGGTGGCTCAGTTGGTTGAGCGTCTGACTTGATTCACGTCATGATCTCACGGTCTATGGGTTTGAGCCCCGCATCAGGCTCTGTGCTGACAGCTCAGAGCCTGGAGCCTGCTTCGATTCTGTGTCTCACACTCTCACTACCCCTCCCCTGATCATGCTCGCTCGCTCTCTCTCTCTCTCTCTCTTTCTCTCTGTCTCTTTCTCTCTCTCTGTCAAAAATAAATAAACATTAAGAAAAATTTAAAAAATGTATTTATTTTGTTAACTTTAAATTTATTTATGTATTTCTTTAGTATGTATTTTTTCCATGTTTTTATTTAAATTCTAGTTGGTTAACATACAGTGTAATGTTAGTTTCAGGAGTACAATGTAGTCATCCATCACTTACATACAACATCCAGTGTTCCTCACTACTAGCGCCCTCCTTAGCCAATCACCCATTTAACCCATCCCCCTGCCCACCTCCCTTCTAGTAATCCTCCGTTTGCTATTTATAGTTGAGTCTGGTTTCTGGACGATTTTTCTTTCATTCAATTATGTGAGGGGTCATATTTATTGATTTTCATTTCTGAAACATCCTTCCTTTACAGGGAAAAACCCTACATCGCAGTCAATGATCCTTTTTATGTGATGGTTAATTTGGTTTGCCTGTATATCACTGGGAATTATTCATCTATAGTCATCATGGGAATACTGGCCTATAGTTTTCTGTTCAGGTAGTATCCTTTTCTGGCTTCCTACCAGGGTAATTCCAGTCTCATGAAATGAGTTTATGGTGTTCATTCCTTTTGAATCAGTGAGAGGACTGCTGTTATTTCTTCTACAAACGTTTGGTCACATTCACCAGTGAATCTACCTGGTCCTGGGCTTTTCTTCCCTGAGAGAATTTCGATTACTGATTCAATTTACTTACTTTGGTTATCTTATTGTATTGATGCAGTCTTCCTTTAATGGGTCTGTGCAAAGCTTCTATTTCTTCCTGATACAGTCTTGGTAGGTTGTGTGTTTCTAAGAACCTATCCATTTCTTCTATGTAGGCGGTTTGCTGGCATCTAATTTAGCCATGGTCGCCTCTTTGTCTCCTTTATGTTTCTTTGGTATCAGGTGTAATGTCTGCCCTTTTATTTATAATTATTTTGAGTTGGGTCCTCTCTGTCTTAGCATAGTCTATGTATAATCTTGAAATTTTTGTTTCACTCTTCAGAAAACCCACTGTTGACCTTCTTCATATTTTCTATTGATTTCATGGTCTCAGTTTCATTGGTTTCCACTCTCATATGCATTACTTCCTCCCTTTTGAGAACATTGGACATAGGTAGATTGTTGTTTTTTTCTAGTTCTTTTAAATTAAAGGTAGGTTGTTCATTTGAATCCCAAATCTACCCTCCACACATGCAAAACCAGTGACTCATCAGAGAACCTTCAATAGGTCTCTTCTGCCCTATTTCTCATTCTCCAAACTCTGAGAAATGGAACCAGAAAATTTATTTGAAGACACAATAGATGAAAACGTCCTTAATGTGGGGAATGAAACAGATCCAGAAGTAGGAGGCACAAAGAACCCCCAAAATATTCAACAGAAGCAGATCCACATCAAGTCATATAGGAATTAAAATGCAAAATGTCGTGATAAAGAAACAATTTAATAGCAGAAAAACCAAAAGATGACAATTACCTACAAGAGAAGCCCCATAAGGTTATCACTGGATGTTTTTCAGAAGAAACTTTGAAACCGTAAGTGAGCAGCACAGTATGGTACAGGTGCTGAATGGATAACATCTGCATCCAGAGAGTCTATCCACAACACTATCATTCAGATGGAAGGAGAGATGAAGAGGTTCCCAAATAAATACTCGGCGAGTTCACAACCAACAAACCACCCCTGAAAGAAATGTTAAAGCGGACACTTTAAGTGGAAAAGAAACACCTAAAGTGACACTATTAACGTGCGAAACGCAAAAGCAATAAAAATGAGTACATCTATAAAACATCAGCCAAAGTATTCGCGATATGAAAGGTTTTGAAATATGACACTACATATCTACAACACGGGGAGGAGAGGAGTAAAGAACTGGTTCAAACTTAAACAACTATCAACTAAATATAGACTTCTATATGCACAAGTGGTTAGGTACAAACCTAATAATGACCACAAATCAAACACCACCAATACATATGCAGACTATAAAGACAAGCAATTTCAACTGTGGTACTAAAGAAACCCAGCAAACCATAAAAAAGAGAAAGAGAAGAAAGGATCAGAAAGATTCAGAAACAACAATCATCAAGTAATAAAAGGACAAGTATATGTCTATCAGTAACTTTGAAAGGAAACAGGATAAATGCTCAAATCAAAGGCACAGGGTGACAGATAGGGGCGCCTGGATGGCTCAATCACTTGAGATTTCAACTCTTGACTTTGGATCAGGCTATGATGCCAGGGTCATCGGAATGAGACCTAATTGAGCTCTGCACTGAGCAAGGAACTTACTTAAGATACATACTGAGTCTCATTCTCTCTCTTGCTCTCTGTCTTCCCCCATTTCCCCCAACCAGCCCTCCCATACCCGAGCTCTCTCTCCTCATAAAAAAAGGCACTGGGTGAGAGAATGAATGAAATATAGGACCTATCTATTCTCTACCTACAAGAGAGTAATTACAGAAGTAAATTATCAAAAGAAACAGCAGTAGCCATACCTATATCAAATACATTTAAAAATAAAACTCTGAGAGAAAGAAGGAAATATAATGAAAAAAGGTATAATCCAACAAAAGATACAACAATTGTAAACACATATGTGCTCAATCTGAGAGAATCCAATACACAAAACACTGAAAACCTAAAGTAAATAATTGATACTCATACAATCATAGAAGAGCAAAGACATCACCGCAAAGACATCAAGGGAGATATCATTCCATCAGAAAATACACATTTGTATATTTTCTAATAACAGCATGCACATGGGTTCCAGAATTGATGAAGAAATACTCGACATGGAACGTGGAATATCACCATGTCATTTCCAAAGCGAGACGGCAGCTGCACTGGAGGATACCTGTCGCCTACAGTAAGGGTGGCACATACATATGTCTAGCCTTGGAAACCACAGAATAATCTTGACCGGCACACACCCTTGTGACTCCACTCAGCCCTTTGGAGATACACCTGCTATGCTCTGGGGTAACAACCCAGAGCCTCCAGGGAGCTAACCCTAAACCTAATGGTAGCCCTAACTAGAACACTCACCCTACACCTAACCCTATATATCACACTAACTTTACAACACATCCATGTCAGAGCATGTGCCCTCATTTCAGCCTTCCATGGAATTCAAAACACTGATGTCGCTTCGACCCTGGCGACTTCCCTGGACCGAACTATAAACCTCTGACAACACCACGTGGCTGGGGTCCAGAAGCAGTAAAGGGTCACTCGGAAAGGAATGTGGAACCTCACCATGACATTTCCAGGCCTGACTGCAGCTGCCCGAGAGGATTCCTGAGGCTTACCCTACAGGGGGCCATAGATTTGTGTGAAATAGGAAGCCACAGACTGGTCTTGATCGGCACCCTCCTGTACCCTCAACTCACACCATAACCCCACCACAAAAGGGGACCCTCTACAAAACTAAAGGGGGCCTAGAACCCTACCCTACACTTGAGCATCCCTGTGTCATAGGCCCTGACTTCAGCCCTCGAGGGATATCACAAGACCGGAGTCGCTTCGGGCTTGGCGACATCCCTGGACCGAACAATAACCCTAGCTAAAGCACTCTCCCCATGGGGACCCAATTCCAACGTCTAACAACACCACGTGCCTGGGGTCCAGAAGCGGTGCAGGCTCACAAGGCATGGAACCTGGAAGCTCAGCATGTCGTTTCCCAAGCCGGGCTGCAGCTGACCCAGAGGATTCCGGAGGCCTCCTCGACCAGGGGCCCATTGACGTGTGTGACCTTGGCAGCCAAAGACTGATACTGACCTGCACGCTCCCTTGTGCCCTCAACACAGCCCTTCGGGGAGACCACTGCCCTACTGTGGGTTCAGCACCTGGAGTCTCCTGGGACCTAAACCTAACCTTACCCAAAACCAGGACCCTGCATTGAAAACTATGCCAGCCTCGAACCCTAACCCTACACTTGAGCTGCCCCATTGCATGGGCCCTCACTTCAGGCCTCGAGGAAGAATATGAGACCGGAGTCGCTTCGGCCCTGGCGACGTCCCTGGACCGAACCCTAACCCTAGCTAAGGCTCTCTCCTCATGGGGACCCAATTCCAAGGTCGGACAGCATCACGCGCCTGCGGTCCAGAAGCGGTGCAGGCTGACTCGCCAAGGAACCTGGAAGCTCACCATGTCGTTTCCCAGGCCCGGCTGCAGCTCCCGAGAGGATTCCGGAGGCCTCCTCGACCAGGGGCTTATCGACGTGTGTGGCCTTGGCAGCCAAAGACTGATCCTGACCGGTAGTCTCCCTTGTGCCCTCAAGTCAGTCCTTCAGGGAGACCACTGGTCTGCTAAGGGTTCGGCGCATGTAGACTCCTGAAAACTAACCCAAACCCTAACCCTACCTCAAACCGGTTGCCTCCACTGAAAACTAAGCCGGCCTTGTAACCGAACCCTAAACTTGAGATGCCCCATCTCATGGGCCCTCACTTCAGCCCTCAATGGACATAACGAGAGCGTAGTCGCTTCGGGCTGGTGACGTCCCTTGACCAAACCCTAACCCTAGCTGAGGATCTCTCCCCATGGGGACCCAATACCAACGTCTGACAAAACCACGTGCCTGGGGTACACAATCGGTGCAGACTCACTCGGCATGGAACCTGGAAGTTCACCATGTCGTTTCCCAGGCTCGGCTGAATACGCCCGAGATGTTTCCAAAGGCCTCCCCGACCAGGGCCTGTCGATGTGTGTGGCCTTGTCAGCCAAAGACTGAATCTGACCGGCACCCTCACTTGTGCCCTTAACTCAGCCCTTCGGGGAGACCACAGTCCTGCTCTAGGTTCGGCGCCTGGAACCTACTGGGACATATCCCTAACCCTAAAACTACCTGGATCAGGGAACATCCAATGAAACTTAAGTGGGCCTCGAACCCTAACCCTACACTTCTGTCACCTGGTCGCACGGGCCCTCACTTCAGCACTCGAGGTAGGTCACGAGATCGGAGTCTTTTTGGCACTGGCGACGTCCCTGGACCGAACCCTAAACCTAGCTAGCCACTCTCCCCATGTGGACCCAATACCAAAGTCTAAAAACACCACGGGCCTAGGGGACACAAGAGGTGCAGGCTCACTCAGCATGGAACCTGGAAGCTCACCATGTCTTTTCCAAGGCCAGGCTGCAGCTGCGCGAGAGGATTCTGGAGGTGTCCTCGACTAGGAGCCCATCAACGTGTGTGGCCTTGACAGACAATGACTGAACCTAACCGGCAAACTCATTTATGCCCTCAACTCACCCCTTCGGGGAGACCACAGCCCTGCTGTAGGTTCGGCACCTGGAGCCTCTTGGGACCTAACCCTAAACCTAACACGACCCTTAACTGGGAGCGTCCACCAAAACGTAAGGCTGCCTTGAAACCTAACCCTGTACTTGAGCTGCCTTCTCACATGGGCTTTCACGTCAGCCCTGGAGTGAGATCACAAGACCTGAGTCGCTTCGGCATGGAGATGTCCCTTGACCGAACTCTGATCCTAGCTAAGGCTCTCTCCCCATGGGGATCCAATTCCAACCTCTGAACAAACCACGCGTCTGGGGTCCAGAAGCAGTGCAGGCTCACATGGCATGGAACGTGGAAGCTCAGCATGTCATTTCCCAGGCCGGGCTGCAGCTGCCCCAGAGGATTCCAGATGCCTCCTCGACCAGGGGCCCATCAACGTGCGTGGCCTTGGCAGACAAAGACTGATCCTGGGTGGCACCATCCCTTGCCCACAATTATACCCTTCAGGGAGACCACTGCCCTCCTGTGGGTTCGGCGCCTGGAGACTCCTGGGACCTAACACTAACCGTAATCCTAGCCCGAACCGGGACACTCCACCGAAACCTAAGCCTGCCTCGATCCTAACCCTGCACTTGAGCTGCCTTGTCCCATCGTCTCTCAATTCAGCCCTGGAGGGAAATCATGAGACCGGAGTCGCATCAGCCCTGGCAACGTCCCTGAACCGTATCTTAAACTTACCTAAGACGTTCTCTCCAAGGGGACCCAATTCTTCCATTTGACAACACCACGTGCCTGGGGTACAGAAGCGGAGCAGGCTCAAAAGGCATGGAACATGGAAGCTCACCATGTCGTTTCCCAGGCCGGCTGCAGCTGCCCAAAAGGATTCCAGAGCCCTCCTCGACCTCGGGCGGAACAACATATGTGGCCTTGGCAGCCAAAGACGGATCCTGACCAGCACTGTCCCAGGTGCCCTCAACTCAGCCCTTCGGGGAGACCACAACCCTGCTGTGGATTCAGCGCCTGGAACCTCCTGGGACCTAACCCTAACCCGAAACCTAAGCCTGCCTCGATCCCTAACCCTGCAATTGACCGCCTTCTGGCATGGGCCCTCAATTCACCCTCGAGGGAGATCATGAGACCGCAGTCTCTTCGGCCGTGCCAGTCCCTGGACCAAACTCTAACCCTAGCTAACACTCAGTCCCCATGGGGACCCAATCGCAATGTCTGAAAACACCACACGCCTGGGGTCCAGAAGTGGTGCAGGCTCACGCGGAATAGAACCTGGATGCTCACCATGTTGTTTCCCAGGCCTGGTTGCAGCTGCCCAATAGGATTCCTGGGGCTCCTCGATCAGGGGCCGATCGACGTGTGGGGCCTTGGCAGCCAAAGACGGATCCTGACCGGCACAGTCCCTTGTGCCCTGAACTCAGCCCTTTGCAGAGACCACGACCCTGCTGTGGGTTTGGCGCCTGGAGCTCCTAGGAGCTAACCCTACCCCTAATACTACCCCGAACCGTTACCCTACACTGAAAACTAAGCCTGCCTCAATCCCTAACCCTACAATACAGCCGCCTTCTGGCATGGGCCCTCCCTTCATAACTCGAGGGAGATAACGAGACTGGAGTCGCTTCTGCCCACGCGACGTCCCTGGACCGAACCCTAACTGTAGCTGACGCTCTCCCCCATGGGGACGAATTCCAACGTGTTAAACACCACGTGCCTGAGGTCCAGAAGCAGTGCAGGCTGACTCGGTATGGACCCTGGAAGCTCACCATGTCGTCTCCCAGGCCCGGCTGCACCTAGCCGAAAGGATTCCGGAGGCCTCCTCGACCACGGCAGGAACAACATGTGTGGCCTTGACATCCAAAGAGGGATCCTGACTGGCACCGTCCCTTGTGCCCTCACCTCAGCCCTTCTCGGAGACCACTGCCCTGCTGTGGGTTCGGTGCATGGAGCCTCCAGGTACCCACCCTAACCCTAACCCTAACCCTAACCCGATCCGTGAACTTCCACCGAAACCTAAGCCTGCCTCGATCCCTAATCCTGCATATGAGCCGCCTTCTGGCATGGGCCCTCACTTCAGCCCTCTAGGGAGATCACGAGACCGGAGTCGCTTCGGTCCTGGCGACGTCCCTGGACCGAATCCTAAACCTAACTAAGGCTCTCTCCTCATGGGGACCGAATTCCAAGGTCTGAAAGCATCACGCGCCTGGGGTCCAGAAGCGGTGCAGGCTGACTCGGCAAGGAACCTGGAAGCTCATCATGTCGTTTCCAAGGCCCGGCTGCAGCTCTCAAGAGGATTCCGGAGGCCTCCTCGACCAGGGGCTTATCGGCGTTAGTGGCCTTGGCAGCCAAAGAGGGATACTGACCGGTACCGTTTCTTGTACCCTCAACTCAGCCCTTCGGGGAGACCACTGCCCTGCTGTGGATTGGGCGCCGGGAGCCTTCAGGTACCCAACCCTAACCCTAACCCTACCCCGATCCGGGACCCTCCACCAAAACCTAAGCCTGCCTCGATCCCGAATCCTGCATTTCAGCCGCCTTCTGGTATGGGCCCTCACTTCAGCCCTTGAGGGAGGTCACGAGACCGGAGTCCCTTCAGCCCTGGCGATGGCCCTGGACCGAACCCTAACCCTAGCTAAGGGTCTCTCCTCATGGGGACCCAATTCCAAGGTCTGACACCATCAAGCGCCTGGGGTCCAGAAGCGGTACAGGCTGACTCGGCACAGAAACTGGAAGCTCACCATGTTGTTTCCCAGGCGCGGCTGCAGCTCCTGAGAGGATTCTGGAGGCCTCCTGGAACAGAGGCATATCAAGATATGTGGCCTTGGCAGCCAAAGTCGGATCCTGACCGACACCATCCCTTGTGCCCTCAACTCAACCCTTCGTGGAGACCACGACCCTGCTGTGGCTTTGGTGCCTGGGGCTCCTGGGAGTTAACCCTAACCCTAACCCTACCCCGAACTGGGACCCTACACTGAAATCTAACCCTGCCTCGATCCCTAACCCTGCAATTGAGCACCCTTCTGGCATGGGCCCTACTTCAGCCCTCAAAGGAGATCACGAGACTGGAGTCGCTTCGGCCCTGGCCACGTCCCTGGACCAAACCCTAACCCTAGCTGAGGCTCTCTACCCATGGGGACCCAATTCCAACGTCTGACAACACCACGCATCTGGGGCCCTGAAGCGGTGCAGGCTTTCTCGGCATGGCACCTGGAAGCTCACCATGTGGTTTCCCAGGCCTGGCTGCAGCTGCCCGATAGGATTCCGGAAGCCTCCTCCACCATGGGAGGAACAACATGTGTGGCCTTGGCAGCCAAAGAGGGATCCTGACCGGCACCATCCCTTGTGCCCTCACCTCAGACCTTCGGGGTGACCACTGCCCTGCTGTGGTTTCGGCACCTGGATCCTCCTGGGAACTAACACTAACCCTAACCTACCCCAAACCTGGACCCTCCCCGAAACCTAAGCCTGCCTCGATTCCTATCCCTGCAATTGAACCGCCTTCTGGCATGGGCCCTGTCTTCATCCCTCCAGGGGGATCACGAGGCTGGAGTCGCTATGGACCTGGCGACATCCCTTTACCTAACCCTAACCCTAGCTATGGCTCTTTCCCCATGGGGACCCAATTTTAACGTCTGACAACACCATGCGCCTGGGGTCCAGAAGCAGTGCAATCTGACTCAGCATGGAACCTGGAAGCTCACCATGTCGTTTCCCAGGCCCGGCTGCAGCTGCCCGAGTGGATTTTGTAGGCCTCCTCTACCAGGGGCCCAATCACGTGTGTGGCCTTGGGAGACCAAGACAGATCCTGACGGGCACCCTCCCTTGTGTCCTCAACCTAGCCCTTCAGGGAGACCGCTGTATTTCTGTGGGTTCGTCGTCTGGAGCTCCTGGGATCTAAACTTCACCCTAAACCTACCCTCTGTCAGAACCCTCCACTGAAATCTCATCCATCCTCAAAACCTAACCCTCTACTTGAGCCGCCCATCGCATGGGCCCTCATTTCAGGCCTTGAGAGAGATTACGCGATCAGCATGGCTTCGGCCCTGGCGATGTCCCTGGACCAAACCCTAATCCTAGCTAATGCTCTCTCCCCCTGGGGACCCAATCCCTACGTCTGACAACACCATACGCCTTGTGACCTGAAGGGTTGCATGGTCATTTGGTATGGTATCTGGAAGCTCACCATATCGTTTCCCATGCCTGTTGCAGCTGCCAGAGAGGATTCCTGAGTCTTCCCCGACCAGGGCTCATAGAGTTGTGTGGCCTTGGAAGAACAGATTCTGACCCTGCCCGGCACTCTCCCTTGTGCCCTGAACTCAGTCCTTCAGGGAGACCGCTGAAGTGTTCTGGCTTCAGCACCTGGGGCGTCCTGGGACGTAACCCCAAACCTACCCTTAACCAGACTCTCCTTCGAATCCTAAGCCGGCCTTGAACCCTATCCCTTCATTTGAACCTCACCTTCACATGAGCCCTCACTTCATCTCTCGAGGGAGATCTCGAGACTGGAGTCACTTCGATCCTGGCTACGTCCCTGGTCCAAACACTAACCGTAGCTAAGACTCTCTCCCCTTGTGGACCCAATACCAAGGTCTGGCAAAGTACGCGCCTAGGGTTCCAGAAGCGGCACAGTGTCCCTCGGCATGGTGCCTGGAACCTCACAATGTCATTCTGCAGGCCCGGCTGCAGTTGTCTGAGAGAATTCCTGAGGCCTACTGGACCAGTGTCCCATAGATTTGCGTGGCCAGGAAGCCAAAGACTGAACCTTCCCGGCCCTCTCCCCTGTGCCCTCAACTTAGCCCATTCGGGTGACCACTGCCCTGCTGTGGGCTCAGTACCTGGGGCCTCTTGGGTCCTAACCCAAACCCTACCCCTAACCGGAAACCTCAACCGAATCCTAACCCGATCTTGAAACCTATTCAAACAATTGACCCCCGCTGTCTCCTGGTCCCTTACTTCATTCCTCTAGGGAGATCACAAGACTGGAGTTGCTTTGGCCCTGGCAACGTCCTGGACCGAACCCTAAGCCTAGTTCAGACTCTCTCCCAATGGGGATGTAAGCAACAAACTATAAATCGTCTATGAGAAAAATTGAAGAAACCCAAAGAAATGGAAAACATTCCATACTCATATATTAGAAGAACAAACATTGTTAAGATGTCAATACTACCAAAGCAGTCGACACACTCAATGCAATCCCTATCAAAATAACACGAGCTTTCTCCACAGAGCTAGAACAAACAACCCTATAATGTGTAAGGATCCAGAAAAGATACCAAAAGCCAAAGTCATGTTGAAAAAGAAAACCAAGGTGGAAACATGACTATTTTGGATTTATGGTGTATTAGAAAGCTGCATTCATCAAGACAGTATGTACAGGCACAGAAACGGAGACAGACGTCAATGGAACAGAATATGGAACCCAGAAATATACCCTCAAACATAAGGTGAGTAATCTTTGTTAACACAGAAATAATATAGAATGGAATCAGAGTCTCTTCAGCAAATGGTACTCGGAATACTGGACAGTGAGAATGATGAACCTGGACACTGTCCTTAAACGACACACACACACACACACACACACACACACACACACACACCTCAAAATGGATGAATTATCTAAATGTAAGTCAGGAACATTCAAAATCCTAGAGGAGATAACAGGCAATGTACCTCCTTGATCCTGGCCGCAGCAACTTCTCGCTTGTCATGTCTCCAGAAGCAAGAGCAATAAAAACCACAATGAACTATTGGGTCCTGAAGATAAAAAGCTTCTGCACAGCAGGGGACAAAATCAGCCAAACTAAAAGGCAACTGAATGAAATGGGAGAATATATTTGCAGGTGACATATCAGATAAAGGGTTAGTATCCAAAATCTATAAAAAAAGTGATCACACTCAACACCCAGAAACCAAATAATCCCGTGAAGAAATGGGCAAAAGACATGAAGAGACACTTTAAGAAAGATGACATCCGGATTGGTCACACATGAAAAGATGCTCAATCTCACTGGTCATCACTGAAATACAAATGAAACCCACAATGAGATATCCCCTCACACCTATCAGAATGGCTAAAATTAACATCTCCGGAAACGACAGATGTTGGCAAGGATGCAGGGAAAGGGAACCCTTTTGCAATGCTGGTGCGAATGCAAAGTGCTGTAGCCATTCTGGACAATAGTATGGAGATTCGTCACAAACACAAAAAATAGAACTACACTAGGACCCAGCCATTGCACTACTACGTATTTATCCAAAAGATACACTAACGCTGACTCGAAGTGGCACGTGTACTCCAATATTTCTAGCAGCATTCTCAACAATAGCTAAGTTATGCAAAGAGCCCAAATGACCACTGACAGATGAATGGATAAAGAAGATATGGTATATTCATACAATGGACTATGACTCTGCGATCAAAAAGAATGAAATCTCGCTCTTTGCAACAACGGGGATGGAACCAGACTTTCTTAAGCTAAGCAAAATATGTCAGAGAACGACACACATCCTATGATTTCTCTCATCTGTCGAATTTAATGAAACTGATGAACATAGTGCGAGGAAAGCAAAAATAAGATACACACAGAGAGGGAGTCAAATGATAAGAGACTGTTAAATAGAGGGAAGAATCTCAGGGTTCCTGGAGGATTACTGAATAGGAGTATGGGCTAAATGGGTGATGGGCATTAGGGGTGGACCTTGGGATGAGTATTGGGTATATTTTGTACTTGATGGATCACTAAATTCTACTGCTGAAACTGTATTCCTCTATAAGGTAACTAACTTGGGCCTAAATTTTAAAAAGAAGAAATATTAAAAATAAGCAAAGAAATGTACCACCAGTCAAACGAAAAGAATATTTAAGTCGGGCTCTTGAGTGGAAAGGAAAGACTAAAAGTGTCACAGACATGAAAGGATCAGAGAAAACATCAAGAAACAATGAAAAAACAACTAGTAGAATGGGACTAAATGTATACTTATCAATAATCACTCTGAGTATAAATGGACTAAATGCTCCAATTCAAAGCCATTGGATAGGGCGTCAGAAAGGACAGAACAGACAAAGAAACAAGCAAACAAAAAACAATGTCTATCTAGATGCTGCCTACAAACCCTTATTCGGACTTAAGTCTCCTGCAGAT
The DNA here is from genome assembly GCF_022837055.1 of Prionailurus viverrinus. Taxonomy (NCBI): domain Eukaryota; kingdom Metazoa; phylum Chordata; class Mammalia; order Carnivora; family Felidae; genus Prionailurus; species Prionailurus viverrinus. Next base: position 178,498 of record NW_025927644.1, on the reverse strand, counting down.
TTGTTATTTTTAAAAATTTTTTTTAATGTTTATTTATTTTTGAGACAGAGAGAGACAGAGCATGAATGGGGGAGGGTCAGAGAGAGGGAGAACAGAATCTGAAACAGGCTCCAGGATCTGAGCTGTCAACACAGAGCCCGACGCGGGGCTCGACCTCAGGGACTGCGAGATCATGACCTGAGCCGAAGTCGGCCCCTTAACCGACTGAGCCACCCAGGCGCCCCAAGTCTCCTGCAGATTTGAAGTGAGGGAATGAAGAAATATTTATCATGCCAATAATGTCAAAAGAAAGACAGTAGCAATACTTATATCAGGCAAAATATACTTTAAAACCGAGACTCTATTTTGGTACCCTTTGGGTAAATACCTAAGAGTGACATTGCATGAACCCAATATTTATAGCAGAATTATCAACAGTAGCCCAACTATGGGGAAAGCCTAAGTATCCATCAACTGATGAAGGTGTAAAGAAGTTGTGGTGTATGTACGTATATGTATGTATATGCATATGGACATATGTGTATGTTCATATATACATACATATGTATATACAATGAAATATAACTCAGCTTCAAGAAGAATGAAATCTTGCCATTTGCAACGATGTGGAAGGAGCTCGAATGTATTATGCTACGTGAAATACGTCAATCAGAGAAAGACACATATATGATTTCACTCATGTGGAAGTTAAGAAACAAAACACATGAAAACTAAGGAAGGAGCCAGGAAAAGAGAAGCGTGGTAACAAACGACATGAGTCTCTTAGAGAAAAAAAAAGTGAAAGTTGATGGAGGGAGATGGGTCAGCGCTGGGCTAGATGGAGGACGAGTATTAAGGAGAGCACTTGTTGTGATGAGCACTGGGTGTTCTATGTAAAGGATGAATCACCGAATTCTACTCCTAAACCCGAGAATGCACTGTATGTCAACTAAGACTTAAATTAAAATACATACATACATACATACATACATACAGCTATAACAAGAGATGAAGACAGACACGATCTGATACTAAAGGGGACAGCCAAACAAGAAGATCCAATGATTGTAAATTTCGGTGCACCCAACATGCGATCACCAAGTATACAAAACATTTAGCAACAACCGTAAAGGAACTCATTTATAATAATATGATGATAGTAGAGGACTTTAATACATCACTCACATCAATGGACAGAACCTATAAACAGAACGTCAACAAGGAAACAATGGCTTTGAATGACACACTGGGCCAGAAGGGTTCAACAGATATATTCAGAACACTCCATACTAAAATGCCAGAGTACACATTCTTTTCAAGCATACCTGGGGCGTTCTACAGAATTGATCACATTCTAGGTCACAAATCAGGCCTCAAGAGGTACCCAACGACAGAGATCAGACCAAGCATCTTTTCTAACCACAAAGCTAGGAACCTTGAAGTCAACCACAAAAAGAGGCCGGTGGGGGGGTGGGGGGGGTGGGAAGGCCACAAATAAAGGGAGGTTAAGTAACATGTTACTAAATGAATGGGTCAAACAGGAAATCAATGAGAAAATACACTGAAACAAATGAAAATGAAAATACACTGGTAAAACCCTTTGGAATGCGGCAAAAGAAGTCTATGATGGAAGTATATAGCAATACAAGCCTACCTTAAAGAGCAAGAAAAATCTCAAAGAATCCTAACTTACACCTAAAGGAATGAGAAAAAGAGCAGCAGAAGGAAGGAAATAATAGAATTTAGGGCAGAAATAAGGAATATAGAAACCAAAAAGACACTAGACCAAATCAATGAAAGCAGGGGCTGGTTCATTGAAAGCAGTAATCAACTTGAAAACCTCCTAGGCAGACTCTTCACAAAGAAGACAGAAAGGACCCAAATAAATGAAATCACAAATAAGAAAGGAGAAATGACAGTCAACACCACAAAAATACAATTAGAAGATAATATTATGAACAACTATAGGCAACAAATTGGACACTCTGAGAAAAATGGACAACTTCCTAGAAAAACACACACTACCAAAACTGAAACAGGAAGATACCTAAAACCTGAAAACAGGCAGATACCCCATCAGTAATTAAAAAAATCTCCCCCCAACACAAGAGTTCATGGCCAGATGGCTTCGTGGATGAATTCTACCATCCATTCAAGGAAGAGGTAATATGTATTCTCATCGAATTATTACAAAATTAAAAAAAGAAGGAAAACTTACAAATTCATCGTATGAGGCCATCATTACCCTGATACCAAAACGAGATGAAGCCTCCACTGAAACCGAAAACTGCAGCGGCGCCTGTGTGGGTCGGTCGGTTTACTGTCCAACTCTTAATTTTGGATGAGGACATTATCTTGCGGTATGTGGGTTCAAGTTCTACGTTGGGCCCTGCCATGACAGTGTGGGGCATGGCCAGGATTCTCTCTCTCCTTGTCTCTCTGCCCCTCCCTCACTTTTATGTACTCTAAGGAAAGAAAGAAGCTTTTATAAAGATGTTTACAAGCTTTTAAATAAAACTGCAGAGCAATAGCCTGATGACTATGTATGCCGAAATGCTCATTTAAAAACCTTCAAATTAAAGTCAACAATACATTGATAGAATCATTTCCCATAATCAAGTGGTATATATTCCTGGGCTGCAAGCGTGTTTCCACATTCACATATCAATCAACATGATGCACCACAGTAATAGAAGAAAGGATAAGAACAATAGGATGCTTTCAACAGAGGCAGGGAAACTATTTGATAAAATGTCACATCGATTCATGATAAAAACCCTCAGAAAAGTACATTGGGACTCAACCTACCTGCACATAATAAAGGTCGTCTATGAAAAACCCACAGCTCATCTCATCCTCAATGGGTAAGAATTGAAAGTTTTTCTTCCAAAGTCAGGGACAAGCTAGGAATGACCCCTCTCACCACTGTTATCCCACATAGTACGGGAAACCCTAACCACAGCACTCAGACAACAAAAAGAAATAAGAGGCATCCAAATCGGCAAGGAAGAAGAAGCACTTTCGCTGTTTGCAACTGACATGATAGGTTCTATAAAAAACATGAAAGGCTCCCTTAAAAATTGCTAGAATCAATATATGAATTCGACAAGTCACAATCTACAGAAATCAAGGAACATAGATGTATTGAATTTCTAACACAAATCATGAATTAACACAGAGAGAAAGTAAGGGATCAATCCCATTGACAGGCTCACAAATACCACAAGAAACCAGGAATCAACCTAACCAAAGAGGTGAAAGACCTGTACTCTAAACGCTATGAAACAATGATGAAATAAATGGAAGAGGACACAAAGAAATGGACATACATTTCATGTTCATGGATGGGAAGCACAAAATACTGTTAAAATGTCTACACTCCTCAAAGCAATCTACACTTATAATGAAATGAAGTGTGATAGGGATATCACACTCACAAAAGCATTTGTCACAGAACAAGAACAAATAATCTCAAAATTTGTATGGAATGACAAAAGTCCCCATACAGCCAACACAAACTTGTAAAAGAAAAGCAGAGCTGGAGACATCACAATTCCAGACTTTAGGTTATATTACAAAGCTATACTGATCAGAACAGTATGATCAGTATGCCCGTACTGAACAGTACTGACAAAACAACAACAAAAAGTAACAACAACAAACTCATATGCATAGATCAATAGCATGGACACCCAGAAATAAACTCACCCCTCTATGGTCAATTAATTCTCAACAAAGCAGGAAAGATAATCCAATGGAAGAAAAGATAGTCTTGGGACACATGGGTGGCCCAGGCAAGAAAGCGTGTGATGGTGGATTCAGCTCAGGTCATGATCTCAGGGAAGTGCAGAGCATGCGTGGGATTCTCTCTTTCCATATCTCTCTGCCCCACTTCTGCATGCTCTCACGCTCTCTCTCTCTCTCAAAAATAAATACATAAATTTAAAAAAAGGCTCCTCAACATATGGTTTTGGAAAAACTAGACAGCCATCTGCAAAACAAAACAAAAACAACGGACCACTGTCTTACAACATACACAAAAATAAATCCAACATGGACAAAGACCTCTATGTGAAACCTGAAACCATAAAAATCCCAGAGGATAACACGGGTAGTATCTTACTTGACATTGCCTGTACAAACGTCTTTGTAGATCTATCTCTAGAGGTAAGGGAAACACAAGCAAAAATAATGAGACTTTATAAAAATAAAACCTTCCGTCACCAAGGAAAAAATCAACAAAACGAAATCACCAACAGAATGATATTTGCAAACGACATCGGATACAGGGTTAGTGTCCAAAATATATACAGTTATACATCACCCCAAAAATGAGAAATCTGATTAAAAATGGGCAGAAGACACGAGTGGACATTTCCCGAAGGAAGACATATACATGGCCAAGAGACACATGAAAAAATGCTCAACAATACTGATCTTCAGGGAAATACAATTCGAAAGTACAATGAGAGAACACATCACCTCTGTCACAAAGGCTAAAATCAATGAAGGATGACACAGCAGGTGTTGCCAAATATGTGGGGAAAGAATAACCCTCTTGCACTATGGGTAGGAATGCAAACTGGTGCAGCCACTATGGAAAACCACATGGAGATGTCAAATACAAAACAAAACTGGAAATAGAAGTACCTTACAATCCAGCAACTTCACTACAAGGTATTTCCACAAAGAATACAAAATCTTCAAAGGGATATATGCACCGTGATGTTTACAGCAGCATTTTCTACAAAAGCCAAATGACAGAAACTATCCAAGCACCCATCAACAGATGAATAAATTGAGATGTGGGCTATGGAATGTAAGATGATGTAGCCGTAAAAACGTGAAATCTTGCCATTTGCCACGAGGTGGATGGAGAGAGAGAATGTTATGCTGGGTGAAATAAGCCTGTCGGAGAAAGACAAATACCCAATGATTTCACTAACACATGGCAAGAAAACAAAACAAAGGGGCGGGGGGAGGAGACAAACGGACTCTTAACTAGGAAACAAACTGAGGAGTTCCACAGCGAGGTGAGGGAATGGGTGAAACAGCTGATGGGGATTAAGAAGTGCACCTGGGATGAGCACCGGGTGACGTGTGGAAGTGTTGCTCTATATTGGACACCTGAAACTACTATTACACTGTGTCTTCACTCAGTGGAATTTAAATTAAACGATAACATAAGGTTAATGAGACTTACCTACCGGGTTTTCGGTAGTGTTCAATCACTTCACTAGGTTGGAAAAATAACCATGAAATTTTTTAAAAAGCATGTATGATGTGTGGGACAGTTTTTGCCCTTACCTTGGTCTCTGGGTCCAGCAGGACTCGGAACATGGGTCCCAGCTCCTTCTTCTAGAAGGTCGTGAGACGAGCATTTCATGAATCCACGTCCTAATTGAATGCAGCTCCCGTGCTTCTGAATTTCTGTTAGGGTTCCTTCCCGGAAACAAGCCTGGATCTGGAACAAACCATCGACTGCATCTATGAGGTGATGTCGTGGGACCCCGCAATCCACAAGTCCTTTAGTAAAATACGTCTTGTGCAAACACTGTCCGGGAAGGGGTGGAATGAAACACGGGAACAGCCCAGAAAATGCAAAGGCCTGTGCAGCTCAGCGACCAGCTTGACCAGGGAAGCCACCCGGCGCCCCCTCCTCAGCACTCAGTACAACAAGGCAGCTTCTCTCTGGCGACTCAGGAGATGCCAAGTTGCTGCTAAGCTTCCAAGGTCTCCCCTGGGGCGGGTGGCAGAACCTGCTGGAAGTGCAGCTCTGCTCTCTGTACTCAGGCACCAGCAGAGGCCTGAGTCCTCTGAGAGCAGTCTAAGCCCTTCCTGCTCTGAGGTGCCCTGGGTCAGAAAAACAGATGGTGCGCCCTCTGCTGGCTATCACTGCCCAGCAGAGGAACCCGCCCCTCGGGGGTCTGTGGTGCTTGAGCTCTCTCTGCTGGCCACCATGGGAATTCCTTCAATGTGGAAGGCCCTGGTTGCTCAGCTGAGAGACCGAAGGTGCTCTGGGCAACTAAGCCTGTTCTCCTCATTGGGAAGGTCTTAGTGACAGGGTCTGGGACACAAAATCTTTTCCTTCTCTTTCTTGGGAGTGAAGAATGAAACCGAATTTATTAACGTAACGACATCATTTGTAATGTTTTCAGCAATATTCACAGAAAAATAGACCACCGATTTACACATGCTGAACAAGACGTAATGTTGTTTACCACCAAAATACTTAAGTTAGATAAAGAATGGACACCTTTGAGAGAGAGAGATACCGGCGTCCAGCGATGGAGTGAATGAGTCCTAGGGATACAAGGGACAGCCAATGGAATGGAGTCAATCCTGTAACAATATTGTTGCATGCTTTCACAGGATAGGTACACTTGTGGTTGAGTAAAACATAATGTAGAGACAAATGGAATGACTACAATGTATGCCTAAAACTAACACAACTAATGTGTAAACAATATTTCATTTAAAAATAGACATCCTTTACACTATCTTTAATTTATTCTTCTTTGCAACTAAACTATCCTTCCCGGGGCGCTTGGGTGACTTAGTCGGTTAAGCGTCCGACTTTGAGTCAATATATATTTTACCAATATTACTAGTCCACCTCTGCCAGGTCCAGACTGCAGGACCTGGGGGCAACGCAATGCCTGATGCCTGGGTTCAGAACTTGAGGAAGGCAGGCTGGCGGGGGAGGGGGGAAATCCAACAGAGCCTGGGGCAGTGAGGGAGATGGCCCTGGGACACCTCCCCACAGGGCAGGCTATGGAGTTTACCTGCCAAAGAGCGGCACACTCTCCCTCAAGACATCCCTCTCCATGACAGAACGTGAGGCTGAACCTCACAATTCCAGAAGAAATGAGGGCTACCCATCTTTTCAATTCCAATGGCCTCTGCAGAACTTGGACCCAGGGATGTTGGAGTCTTGGGGCCATGGAACCCTGATTCCCATGATAGAAGCCCTTTCTGCCCCAGCACTCAGAGCCACTTCCTACATCCCCTCCCCCCTGGCCCATCTAACTGTCTCCCCATACCGGACCAGGTCTCTACTTTCCTTCTTATACTTCCTCTTTGTCTCTATTTCTCTCTAACCACATCTCTCTCTATTTCTTCCTTTCACTCTCTAGGGAGTGGTGTATTATACGGTGCTAAACTTTGTTCTTGTACATGGGAATATCCAATTTTCGCAGCACCAGTTATTCAAAAGACTACTCTTCTCCACTGTGTATTATTGACTCCCTTGTCGAATACTAGGTGACTGTGATGCATGGGTTTAGTTTGGGCTCTCAATTTCTGTTCCATTGTCTTGTGTGTGTGCTTATGTCAGTGACATAATTGATTTCTTTGTGTTAGAATGACGCTTGAAATCAAGAAGGGGGATGCCTCCTGTTTTGTTCTTTCTTGCGTTGGCTACATGGGGTCTTTTGGTGGTTCCAAATAAATTTTAGGATATGATTTTCTAATTGCATAAATATTGCATCGGAGTCTTGATAGAGATTGCACTGAATCTCTAGATGGCTTTGGGTAATATGGACATTGTATCTGTATTAATTCCTCCGAAAGTTGGACATGGGATGGCTTTTCACTGACTTGTGTGTTCTCCACTTTCTTTCACCCAAATTGAATTTCTTCCATTCCTGCACACAGGTTATATAGTTTTCTGTAGAGAGATTTTCATTTCCTTGGCTAACGGTATTGCTATAATTTTTATTGTTTTTGATGCTATTGTAAATCGGATTGTTTTCTTTACTTCTTCTGAGATAATTGGGTTAGTGTATAGGAATGATACAGAATATGATATGGTGACTTTATAGTTTGGAGCTTCACTGCATTTCTTGATTAGATATTAACAGGTTCTTTTACATTAAACTTTTTATTTAGGTCCTTTACCTAGTTAAAAAAAACAACAACATGTTATTTGGGAATAGCTGACACACTACGTACATTAGTTTCATATGAAAAACATAGTCATTGGCAAATGTATACATTCTGCTACGCTAACACAGGTGTAGCTATCACCCAGTGATCTTCACTACTAGTGCCCTCCATAGCCCATCACCCATTGAACCCATCCCCCTATGCCACCTCCCTGGCGACGTCCCTGGACCAAAACCTAACCCAAGCTATGGCTCTCCCCCATGGGGACCCAATTCCAACGTTTGACAACACCACGCAACTGGGGTCCATAAGCGGTGCAGGCTGACTCGGCATGGAACCTGGAAGTGCACCATGTCGTTTCCCAGGCCCGGCTGCAGCTACTAAGAGGATTCTGGAGGCCTCCTCGACCAGGGGCAAATCGTCGTCTGTTGCCAAGGCAGCCAAAGACAGATCCTGCACGGAACCATCCCTTGTGCCCTCAGTTCAGACCTTTGGGGAGACCACTGCCCTGCTGAGGGTTCGGCGCCTGGAGCCTGCGGGGACCTAACCCTAAACCTAACCCTACCCCGAACCGGGACCCTCCACACAAAACTAAGCCTGCCTCGATACCTAACCCTGGAATTGAGCTGCCTTCTGGCATGGGCCGTCAATTCAGCCCTCGAGGGAGATCACAAGACTGGAGTCACTTCGGCACAGGCTATGTCCCTGGACCGAACACTAACAGAGCTAAGGCTAAGTCCCCATGGGGACACTATTCCAACGTCTGACAACACCACGGGCCTGGGGTCCAGAAGAGGTGCAAGCTGACTCCGCCTGGAACCTGGAAGCTCACCATGTCATTTCCCAGGCCTGGCTGCAGCTGCACGATAGGAATCCGGAGTCCCCTCGACCAGGGGCCGATCGACGTGTGTGGCCATGGCAGCCAAAGAGGGATCCTGACCGGCACCGTCCCTTGTGCCCTCAACTCAGCCCTTCGGGGACACCACTGCTCTGCTGTGGGTTCGGCGCCTGGAACCTCCTGGGACCTAACGCTAACCCTCACCATACACCGAACCGGGAACTTCCACTGAAACCTAAGCCTGCCTCGATCCCTAATCCTGCATTTGAGCCGCCTCCTGGCATGGGCCCTCACTTCAGCCCTCGAGGGAGATCACGAGACCAGAGTCGCTTCGGCCCTGGCGACGTCGCTGGACCGAACCTTAACCCTAGCTAAGGCTCTCTCCTCATGGAGACCCAATTCCAAGGTCGTACAGCATCAAACGCCTGGTGTCCAGCAGCGGTGCAGGCTGACTCGTCACGGAACCTGGAAGCTCACCATGTCGTTTCCCAGGCCCGGCTGCAGCTCCCGAGAGGATTCCGGAGGCCTCCTCTACCAGGGGCTTTTAGACGTGTGTGGCCTTGGCAGCCAAAGAGGGAACCTGAACGGTACCGTCCTTTGTGCCCGCAACTAAGCCCTTCGGGAAGAACACTGCCCTGCTGTGAGTTCTGCGTCTGGAACCTCTTGGGACCTAAACCTAACCCTAACCCTTCCCCGAACCTTTACCCTCCACTGAAACCTAAGCCTGCCTCGTTCCCTTATCCTGCATTTGAGCCGCCTTCTGGCACGGGTCCTCACTTCAGCCATTGAGGGAGATCACGAGAGCAGAGTCGCTTCGGCCCTGGCATCGTCCCTGGACCGAACCCTAACCCTAGCTAAGGCTCTCTCCTCATGGGGACCCAATTCCAAGATCAGACAGCATCATGGGCCTGGGGTCCAGAAGCGGTGCAGGCTGACTCGGCATGGAACTTGGAATCTCACCATGTCGTTTCCCAGGCCCGGCTGCAGCTCCAGAGAGGATTCCGGAGGCCTCATCGACCAGGGGCTTATCGACGTGTGTGGCCTTGACAGCCAAAGAGGGACCCTGACCGGCACCGTCCTTTGTGCCCGCAACTGAGCCCTTCGGAAAGAACACTGCCCTGCTGTGAGTTCGGCGTCTGGAACCACTTGGGACCTAACGCTACCCCTAACCCGTCCCCGAACCGTTACCATCCACTGAAACCTAAGCCTGCCTCGTTCCCTTATCCTACATTTGAGCCGCCTTCTGGCATGGGCCCTCCCTTCAGCCCTCGAGAGAGATCACGAGAACGGAGTCGCTTCGGCCCTGGCATCGTCCCTGGACCGAAACCTAACCCTAGCTAAGGCTCTCTCCTCATGGAGACCCAATTCCAAGTTCGGACAGCATCACGCACATAGGGAACAGAAGCGGTGCACGCTGACTCGGAAAGGAACCTGGAAGCTCACCATGTCGTTTCCCAGGCCCGGCTGCAGCTCCCGAGAGGATTCCGGAGGCCTCCTTGACCAGGGGCTTATCGACGTGTGTGGTCTTGGCAGCCAAAGAGGGACCATGACCGGCACCGTCCCTTGTGCCCTCAACTCAGCCCTTCGGGGAGACCACTGCCCGGCTGTGAGTTCAGCGCCTGGAACCTCCAGGGACCTAATCCTAACCCTAATCCTACCCCGAACCAGGACCCTAGACCGAAACCTAAGCCTGCCTCGACACCTAATCCTGCATTTGAGCCGCCTCCTGGCATGGGCCCTCACTTCAGCCCTCGAGGGAGATCACGAGACCGGAGTCGCTTTGGCCCTGGCGACGTCCCTGGACCGAACCCTAACCCTAGCTAAGGCTCTCTCCTCATGGGGACCCAATTCCAAGGTCGGACAGCATCACGCGCCTGGGGTCCAGAAGCGGTGCAGGCTGACTCGGCATGGAACTTGGAATCTCACCGTGTCGTTTCCGAGGCGCGGCTGCAGCTCCAGAGAGGATTCCGGAGGCCTCCTCGACCAGGGGCTTATCGACGTGTGTGGCCTTGACAGCCAAGGAGGGACCCTGACCGGCACGGTCCCTTGTGCCCTCCACTCAGCCCTTCGGGGAGAGCACTACCCTGCTGTGGGTTCGGCGCCTGGAACGTCCTGGGACCTAACCCTAACCCTAACCCCACCGCGAACCGTTACCCTCCACCGAAACGTAAGCCTGCCTCGTTCCCTTATCCTGCATTTGAGCCGCCTTCTGATATGGGCCCTCACATCAGCCCTCGAAGGAGATCACGAGACCGGAGCCGCTTCGGCCCTGGCGTCGTCCCTAGCCGAACCCTAACCCTACCTAAGGCTCTCTCCTCATGGGGACCCAATTCCAAGGTCGGACAGCATCAAACGCCTGGTATCCAGCAGCGGTGCAGGCTGACTCGTCAAGGAACCTGGAAGCTCACCATGTCGTTTCCCAGGCCCGGCTGCAGCTCCCGAGGGGATTCCGGAGGCCTCCTCTACCAGGGGCTTTTAGACGTGTGTGGCCTTGGCAGCCAAAGAAGGATCCTGAAAGGTACCGTCCTTTGTGCCCGCAACTAAGCCCTTCGGGAAGAACACTGCCCTGCTGTGAGTTCTGCGTCTGGAACCTCTTGGGACCTAAACCTAACCCTAACCCTTCCCCGAACCTTTACCCTCCACTGAAACCTAAGCCTGCCTCGTTCCCTTATCCTGCATTTGAGCCGCCATCTGGCACGGGTCTTCACTTCAGCCCTCGAGGGAGATCACGAGAGCGGAGTCGTTTCGGCCCTGGCGTCGTCCCTGGACTGAACCCGAACCCTAGCTAAGGCTCTCTCCTCATGGGGACCCAATTCCAAGGTCAGACAGCATCACGCGCATAGGGAACAGAAGCGGTGCAGGCTGACTCGGCAAGGAACCTGGAAGCTCACCATGTCGTTTCCCAGGCCCGGCTGCAGCTCCCGAGAGGATTCCGGAGGCCTCCTCGACCAGGGGCTTATCGACGTGTGTGGTCTTGGCAGCCAAAAAGGGACCCTGAACGGCACCGCCCCTTGTGCCCTGAACTCAGCCCTTCGGGAAGAACACTGCCCTGCTGTGAGTTCGGCGTCTGGAACCTCTTGGGACCTAACCCTAACCCTAACCCTACCCCGAACCAGGACCCTCCACCGAAACCTAAGCCTGCCTCGATCCCTAATCCTGCATTTGAGCCGCCTCCTGGCATGGGCCCTCACTTCAGCCCTCGAGGGAAATCACGAGACCGGAGTCGCTTCGGCCCTGGCGACGTCCCTGGACCGAACCCTAACCCTAGCTAAGGCTCTCTCCTCATGGGGACCCAATTCCAAGGTCGGACAGCATCACGCGCCTGGGGACCAGAAGCGGTGCAGGCTGACTCGGCATGGAAATTGGAATCTCACCATGTCGTTTCCCAGGCCCCGCTGCAGCTCCAGAGAGGATTCCGGAGGCCTCCTCGACCAGAGGCTTAACGACGTGTGTGGCTTTGAGCCAAAGAGGGACCCTGACCGGCACCGTCCCTTGTGCCCTCAACTCATCCCTTCAGGGAGACCACTGCCCTGCTGTGAGTTCGGCGCCTGGAACCTCCTGGGTCCTACCCCTAAACCTAAACCTAACCCGAACCGTTACCCTCCACCGAAACCTAAGCCTGCCTCGATTCCTAATCCTGCATTTGAGCCGCCTCCTGGCATGGGCCCTCACTTCAGGCCTCGAGGGAGATCACAAGACCAGAGTCGGTTCGGCCCTGGCGACGTCGCTGGCCCGAAACTTAACCCTAGCAAAGGCTCTCTCCTCATGGGGACCCAATTCCAAGGTCGGACAGCATCACGCGTTTGGTGTCCATAAGCGGTGCAGGCTGACTCGGCAAGGAACCTGGAAGCTCACCATGTCGTTTCCCAGGCCCGGATGCAGCTCCCGACAGGATTCCGGAGGCTTCCTCGACCAGGGGCTTATCGACGTGTGGCCTTGGCAGCCAAAGAGGGATCCTGACCGGCACCGTCCTTTGTGCCCGAAACTAAGCCCTTCGGGAAGAACACTGCCCTGCTGTGAGTTCGGCGTCTGGAACATCTTGGGACCGAACCCTAACCCTAACCCTTCCCCGAACCGTTACCCTACACTGAAACCTAAGCCTGCCTCATTCCCTTATCCTGCATTTGAGCCGCCTTCTGGCATGGGCCCTCATTTCAGCCCTCGAGGGAGATCACGAGAGCGGAGTCGCTTCGGCCCTGCCATCGTCCCTGGACCGAACCCTAACCCTAGCTAAGGCTCTCTCCTCTTGGGGACCCAATTCCAAGGTCGGACAGCATCACGCGCATAGGGAACAGAAGTGGTGCAGGCTGACTCGGCAAGGAACCTGGAAGCTCACCATGTCGTTTCCCAGGCCCAGATGCAGCTCCCGAGAGGATTCCGGAGGCCTCCTCGACCAGGGGCTTATCGACGTGTGTGGCCTTGGCAGCCAAAGAGGGATCCTGACCGGCACCGTCCTTTGTGCCCGAAACTAAGCCCTACGGGAAGAACACTGCCCTGCTGTGAGTTCGTTCTCTGGAACCTCTTGGGACCTAACCCTAACCCTAACCCTTCCCCGAATCGTTACCCTCCACCGAAACCTAAGCCTGCCTCATTCCCTTATCCTGCATTTGAGCCGCCTTCTGGCATGGGCCCTCACTTCAGCCCTCGAGGGAGATCACGAGACCGGAGTCGCTTCGGCCCTGGCGACGTCCCTGGGCCGAACCCTAACCCTAGATAAGGCTCTCTCCGCATGGGGACCCAATTCCAAGGTCGGACAGCATCACGAGCCTGGGGTCCAGAAGCGGTGCAGGCTGACTTGCCAAGGAACCTGGAAGCTCACCATGTCGTTTCCCAGGCCCGGCTACAGCTCCCGAGAGGATTCCGGAGGCCTCCTCGAACAGGGGCTTATCGCCGTGTGTGGTCTTGGCAGCGAAAGAGGGACCCTGACCGGCACCTTCCCTTATGCCCTCAACTCAGCCCTTCGGGGAGACCAGTGCCCTGCTGTGAGTTCAGCGCCTGGAACCTCCTGGGACCTAACCCTAACCCTAACCCTAGCCCGAACCAGGACCCTCCACCGAAACCTAAGCCTGCCTCGACACCTAATCCTGTATTTGAGCCGGCTCCTGGCATGGGCCCTCACTTCAGCCCTCGAGGGAGATCACGAGACCGGAGTCGCTTCGGCCCTGGCAACGTCCCTGGACCGAACCCTAACCCTAGCTAAGGCTCTCTCCTCATGGGGACCCAATTCCAAGGTCAGACAGCATCACGCGCCTGGGGTCCAGAAGCGGTGCAGGCTGACTCGGCGTGGAACTTGGAATCTCACCCTGTCGTTTCCCAGGCCCGGCTGCAGCTCCAGAGAGGATTACGGAGGCCTCCTCCACCAGGGTCTTATCGACGTGTGTGGCCTTGACAGCCAAAGAGGGACCGTGACCGGCACGGTCCCTTATGCCCTCAACTCAACCCTTCGGGGAGACCACTGCAATGCTTTTGGATGGGCGCCTGGAACCTCCTGGGACCTAAACCTAAATCTAACCCTACCCCTAACCAGACCCTCCACCGAAACCTAAGCCAGCCTCGATCCCTATTCCTGCATTTGAGCCGCCTTCTGGAATGGGCCCTCACTTCAGGCCTCGAGGGAGATCACGAGACCAGAGTCGCATCGGCCCTGGCGACGTCCCTGGAACGAACCCTGACCCTAGATAAGGCTCTCTCCGCATGGGGACCCAATTCCTACGTAGGACAGCATCACGAGCCTGGGGTCCAGAAGCGGTGCAGGCTGACTTGCCCAGGAACCTGGAAGCTCACCATGTCGTTTCCCAGTCCCGGCTGCAGCTCCCGAGAGGATTCCGGAGGCCTCCTCGACCAGGGGCTTTTCGACGTGTGTGGTCTTGGCAGCCAAAGAGGGACCCTGACCGGCACCGTCCCTTGTGGCCTCAACTTAGCCCTTCGGGGAGACCACTGCCTTGCTGTGAGTTCAGCACATGGAACTTCCTGGGACCTAACCCTAACCCTAACCCTAGCCCGAACCAGGACCCTCCACCGAAACCTAAGGCTGCCTCGACACCTAATCCTGCATTTGAGCCGCCTTCTGGAATGGGCCCTCACTTCAGCCCTCGAGGGAGATCACGAGACCGGAGTCGCTTCGGCCCTGGCGACGTCCCTGGTCCGAACCCTAACCCTAGCTAAGGCTCTCTCCTCATGGGGACCCAATTCCAAGTTCAGACAGCATCACGCGCCTGGGGTCCAGAAGCGGTACAGGCTGACTCGGCATGGAACTTGGAATCTCACCATGTCGTTTCCCAGGCCCGGCTGCAGCTCCAGAAAGGATGAGAGAGGCCTCCTCGACCAGGGGCCTATCGACGTGTGTGGCCTGGAGCCAAAGAGGGACCCTGACCTGCACCGTCCCTTGTGCCCTCAACTCAGCCCTTCGGGGAGACCACTGCCCTGCTGTGAGTTCGGCTCCTGGAACCTCCTGGGTCCTACCCCTAAACCTAAACCTAACCCGAAACGTTACCCTCCACCGAAACCTAAGCCTGCCTCGATCCCTAATCCTGCATTTGAGCCGCCTTCTGGCATGGGTCCTCACTTCAGCCCTCGAGGGAGATCACGACAGCGGAGTCGCTTCGGCCCTGGCATCGTCCCTGGATCGAACCCTAACCCTAGCTAAGACTCTCTCCTCATGGGGACCCAATTCCAAGGTCGGATAGCATCACGCGCATAGGGAACAGAAGTGGTGCAGGCTGGCTTGGCAAGGAACCTGGAAGCTCACCATGTCGTTTCCCAGGCCCGGCTGCAGCTCCCGAGAGGATTCCGGAGGCCTCCTCGACCAGGGGCTTATCGACGTGTGTGGTCTTGGCAGCCAAAGAGGGACCCTGACCGACACCGTCCCTTGTGCCCGCAACTCAGCCCTTCGGGGAGACCACTGCCCTGCTGTGAGTTCGGCGCCTGGAACCTCCTGGGTCCTACCCCTAAACCTAAACCTAACCCGAACCGTTACCCTCCACCGAAACCTAAGCGTGCCTCGATCCCTAATCCTGCATTTGAGCCGCCTCCTGGCATGTGCCCTCACTTCAGCCCTCGAGGGAGATCACGAGACCGGAGTCGCTTCGGCCCTGGCGACGTCCCTGGACCGAACCCTAACCCTAGCTAAGGCTCTCTCCTCATGGGGACCCAATTCCAAGCTCGGACAGCATCACGCGCCTGGGGTTCAGAAGGGGTGCAGGCTGACTCGGCATGAACTTGGAATCTCACCATGTCGTTTCCCAGGCCCGGCTGCAGCTCCAGAGAGGATTCCGGAGGCCTCCTCGACCAGGGGCTTATCGACGTGTGTAGCCTTGAAAGCCAAAGAGGGACCCTGACCGGCACGGTCCCTTGTGCCCTCAACTCAGCCCTACGGGGAGACCACTGCCCTACTTTGGGATCGGCGCCTGGAACCTCTTGGGACCTAACCCTAACCCTAACCCTTCCCCAAACCAGGACCCTCCACCGAAACCTAAGCCTGCTTCGACACCTAATCCTGCATTTGAGCCGCCTCCTGGCATGGGCCCTCACTTCAGGCCTCGAGGGAGATCACGAGACCGGAGTCGCTTCTGCCCTGGCGACGTCCCTGGACCGAACCCTAACCCTAGCTAAGGCTCTTTCCTCATGGGGACCCAATTCCAAGGTCAGAAGGCATCACGCGCCTGGGGTCCAGAAGCGGTGCAGGCTGACTCGTCAAGGAACCTGGAAGCTCACCATGTCGTTTCCAAGGCCCGGCTGCTGCTTCCGAGAGGAATCCGGAGGCCTCCTCGACCAGGGGCTTTTCGACGTGTGAAATTTTGGCAGCCAAAGAGGGACCCTGACCGGCACCTTCCCTTGTGCCCTCAACTCAGCCCTTCTGGGAGACCACTGCCCGGCTGTGGGTTCTGCGCCTGGAACCTCCTGGGACCTAACACTAACCCTAACCCTACCCCGAACTAGGACCCTCCAAGGAACCTAAGCCAGCCTCGATCCCTAATCCTGCATTTGAGCCGCCGTCTGGCATGGGCCCTCATTTCAGGCCTCGAGGGAGATCATGAGACCGGAGTCGCTTCGGACCTGGCGACGTCCCTGGACCGAACCCTAACCCTAGCTAAGGCTCTCTCCTCATGGGGACCCAATTCCAAGGTCGGACAGCATCACCCGCCTGGGGTCCAAAAGCGGTGCAGGCTGACTCGGCATGGAACTTGGAATCTCACCATGTCGTTTCCCAGGCCCGGCTGCAGCTCCAGAGAGGATTAGGGAGGCCTCCTCGACCAGGGGCTTATTGATGTGTGTGGCCTTGGGCCAAAGAGGGACCCTGACCGCCACCGTCCCTTGTGCCCTCAACTCAGCCCTTCGGAGAGACCACTGCCCTGCTGTGAGTTCAGCGCCGGAACCTCCTGGGTCCTACCCCTAAACCTAAACCTAACCCGAACCGTTACCCTCCACCGAAACCTAAGCCTGCCTCAATCCCTAATCCTGAATTTGAGCCGCCTCCTGGCATGGGCCCTCACTTCAGCCCTCGAGGGAGATCACGAGACCAGAGTAGCTTCGGCCCTGGCGACGTCGCTGGACCGAACCTTAACCATACCTAAGGCTCTCTCCTCATGGGGACCCAATTTCAAGGTCGGACAGCATCACGCGCCTGGTGTCCAGAAGCGGTGCAGGCTGACGCGTCAAGGAACATGGAAGCTCACCATGTCGTTTCCCAGGCCCGGCTGCAGCTCCCTAGAGGATTCCGGAGGCCTCCTCGACCAGGGGCTTATCGACGTGTGTGGCCCTGGCAGCCAAAGAGGGATCCTGACCGGCACCGTCCTTTGTGCCCGCAACTAAGCCCTTCGGGAAGAACACTGCCCTGCTGTGAGTTCTGCCTCTGGAACCTCTTGGAACCTAAACCTAACCCTAACACTTCCCCGAACCGTTACCCTCCACTGAAACCTAAGCCTGCCTCGTTCCCTTATCCTGCATTTTAGCCGCCTTCTGGTATGGGTCCTCACTTCAGCCCTCGAGGGAGATCACGAGAGCGGAGTCGCTTCGGCCCTCGCATCGTCCCTGGACCGAACCTAACCCTAGCTAAGGCTCTCTCCTCATGGGGACCCAATTCCAAGCTCGGACAGCATCACGCGCATAGGGAACAAAAGCGGTGCAGAGTGACTCGGCAAGGAACCTGGAAGCTCACCATGTCGTTTCCCAGGCCCGGCTGCAGCTTCCGAGAGGATTCCGGAGGCCTCCTCGACAAGGGGCTTATCGACGGGTGTGGTCTTGGCAGCCAAAGAGGGACCCTGACCGGCACCGTCCCATGTGCCCTCAACTCAGCCCTTCGGGGAGACCACTGCCCTGCTGTGAGTTCAGCGCCTTGAACCTCCTGGGACCTAACCCTATCCCTAACCCTACCCCGAACAAGGACCCTCCACCGAAACCTAAGCCTGCCTCGACACCTAATGCTGCATTTGAGCCGCCTCCTGGCATGGGCCCTCACTTCAGGCCTCGAGGGAGATCACGAGACCAGAGTCGCTTCGGCCCTGGCGACGTCCCTGGACCGAACCCTAACCCTAGCTAAGGCTCTCTCCTCATGGGGACCCAATTCCAAGGTCGGACAGCATCACGTGCCTGGGGTCCAGAAGCGGTGCAGGCTGACTCGGCATGGAACTTGGAATCTCACCATGTCGTTTCCCAGGCCCGGCTGCGACTCCCGAGAGGATTCCGGAGGCCTCCTCGACCAGGGGCTTATCGACGTGTGTGGTCTTGTCACACAAAAAGGGACCCTGACCGGCACGGTCCCTTGTTCCCTCAACTCACCCCTTCAGGGAGACCACTGCCCTGCTTTGGGATCGGCGCCTGGAACCTCCTGGGACCTAAGCCTAACCGTATCCCTACCCCGAACCAGGATCCTCCACCGAAACCTAAGCCAGCCTCGATCCCTATTACTGCATTTGAGCCGCCTTCTGGCATGGGCCCTCACTTCAGGCCTCGAGGGAGATCACGAGACCGGAGTCGCTTCGGCCCTGGCGACGTCCCTGGCCCGAACCCTAACCCTAGCTAAGGCTCTCTCCTCATGGGGACCCAATTCCAAGGTCGGACAGCATCACGCGCCTGGGGTCCAGAAGCGGTGCAGGCTGACTCGGCATGGAACTTGGAATCTCACCATGTCGTTTCCCAGACCCGGCTGCAGCTCCAGAGAGGATTAGGGAGGCCTCCTCGACCAGGGGCTTATCGACGTGTGTGGCCTTGAGCCAAAGAGGGACCCTGACCGGCACCGTCCCTTGTGCCCTCAACTCAGCCCTTCGGAGAGACCACTGCCCTGCTGTGAGTTTGGCGCCCGGAACCTCCTGGGTCCTACCCCTAAACCTAAACCTAACCCAAACCGTTACCCTCCACCGAAACCTAAGTCTGCCTCTATCCCTAATCCTGCATTTGAGCCGCTTCCTGGCATGGGCCCTCACTTCAGCCCTCGAGGGAGATCACGAGACCAGAGTCGCTCGGCCCTGGCGACGTCGCTGGACCGAACCTTAACCCTAGCTAAGGCTCTCTCCTCATGGGGACCCAATTCCAAGGTCGAACAGGATCACGCGCATGGGGAACAGAAGCGGTGCAGGCTGACTCGGCAAGGGACCTGGAAGCTCACCATGTTGTTTCCCAGGCCTGGCTGCAGCTCCCGAGAGGATTCCGGAGGCCTCCTCGACCAGGGGCTTATTGACGTGTGTGGTCTTGGCAGCCAAAGACGGACCCTGATCGGCCCCGTCCCTTGTGCGCTCAACTCAGCCCTTCGGGGAGACCACTGCCCTGCTGTGAGTTCAGCGCCTGGAAACTCCTGGGATCTAACCCTAACCCTAACCCTACCCCGAACCAGGACCCTCCACCGAAACCTAAGCCTGCCTCGACACCTAATACTGCATTTGAGCCGCCTCCTGGCATGGGCCCTCACGTCAGCCCTCGAGGGAGATCACGAGACCGGAGTCGCTTCGGCCCTGGCGTCGACCCTGGACCGAACCCTAACCCTAGCTAAGGCTCTCTCCTCATGGGGACCCAATTCCAAGGTCGGACAGCATCACGCGCATAGGGAACAGAAGCGGTGCAGGCTGACTCGGCAAGGAACCTGGAATCTCAATATGTCGTTTCCCAGGCCCGGCTACAGCTCCCGAGAGGATTCCGGAGGCCTCCTCGACCAGGGGCTTATCGACGTGTGTGGCCTTGGCAGCCAAAGAGGGACCCTGACCGGCACCGTCCTTTGAGCCCTCAACTCAGACCTTCGGGGAGACCACTGCCCTTCTGTGGGTTTGGCGCCTGGAACCTCTTGGGACCTAACCCTAACCCTAACCCTTCCCCGAACCAGGACCCTCCACTGAAACCTAAGCCTGCCTCGTTCCCTTATCCTGCATTTGAGCCGCCTTCTGCATGGGCCCTCACTTCAGCCCAAGAGGGAGATCACGAGACCAGAGTCGCTTCGGCCCTGGCGTCGTCCCTGGACCGAACCCTAACCCTAGCTAAGGTTCTCTCCTCATGGGGACCCAATTCCAAGGTCGGACAGCATCACACGCCTGGGGTCTAGAAGCGGTGCAGGCAGATTCGGCAAGGAACCTGGAAGCTCACCATGTCGTTTCCCAGGCCCGGCTGCAGCTCCAGAGAGGATTCCGGAGGCCTCCTCGACCAGGGGCTTTTCGACGTGTGTGGCCTTGACAGCCAGGGAGGGACCCTGTCCGGCACCGTCCCTTGTGCCCTCAACTCAGCCCTTCGGGGAGACCACTGCCCTGCTGTGGGTTCGGCGCCTGGAACCCCCTGGGACCTAACCCTAACCCTACCCGGGACCCTCCACTGAAACCAAAACTTGCCTCGATCCCTAATCCTGCATTTGAGCCGCCTTCTGGCATGGGGCCTCACTTCAGTCCTCGAGGGAGGTCACGAGACCCGAGTCGCTTCGGCCCTGGTGACATACCTGGACCGAACCCGAACCCTAGCTAAGGCTCTTTCCTCATGGGACCCAATTTCAAGGTCGGACAGCATCACGCGCCTGGGTTCCAAAAGCGGTTCAGGCAGACTCGGCAAGGACCTGGAATCTCAACATATCGTTTCCCAGGCCCGGCTGCAACTCCCGAGCGGATTCTGGAGGCCTCCTCGACCAGGGGCTTATCCATGTGTGTGGCCTTGGCTGTCAAACAGGGATCCTGACCGGCACCGTCCCTTGTGCCCTCAACTCAGCCCTTCGGGGAGACCACGGCCCTGCTCTGAGTTCGGCGCTTGGAGACTCCAGGTACCCAACCATAACCCTAACCCTACCCCGATGCGGGACCCTCCACCGAAAGCTAAGCCTGTCTCGATCCCTAATCCTGCATCTGAGCCGCATCTAGCATGGACCCTCACTTCAGTCCTGGAAAGAGATCACGAGACCGGAGTCGCTTCGGCCCTGGCAACGTCCCTGGAACGAACCCTAACCCTAGCTAAAGCTCTCTCCTCATGGGGAGCCAATTCCATGGTCTGACAGCATCAAGCGCCTGGGTTCCAGATGCGGTGCAGTCTGACTCGGCAAGGAACCTTGAAGCTCACCGTGACGTTTCCCAGGACGGCTTCAGCTCCCGATAGGAGTCCGGAGGCCTCCTGGACCAGGGGCTTTTCGACGTGTGTGGCCTTGGCAGCCAAAGAGGGAACCTGACCCGCACAGTCCTTTGTACCCTGAAATCAGCCCTTCAGGGAGACCACTGCCCTGCTGTGGGTTCGGCGCCTGGAGCCTCCAGGTTCCCATCACTAACCCTAACCAAACCCCGATCCGGGACCCTCTACCAAAACCTAAGCCCTCCTCGTTCCCTAATCCTGCAATTCAGTCGCCTTCTGGCATGGGCCCTGACTTCAGCCCTCGAGGGAGATCACGAGACTGGAGTCACTTTAACCCTAATGACGTCCCTGGACCGAAGCCTAACCCTACGTGGGCTCTCTCCCCAAGGGCACCCAATTCCAACGTCTGACAATACTAGGCGCCTGGGGTCCAGAAGCTGTGCAGCCTTACTCGGCATGGAATTTGGCAGCTCACCATTTCGTTTCCCAGGCCCGACTGCAGCCCTTGAGAGGATTCACGAAGCCTCCTCCTCCAGGGGCGGATCGATGTGTGTGACCTTGGCATCCAAAGAGTCATCCTGACCGACACCTTCCCTTGTGCCCTCAACTTAGCCCCTCGGGGAGACCACTGCCCTGCTGTGTGTTCGGCGCCTGGAATCTCATGGTCCTAACCCTAACCCTAACCCTACCCCAACCCGGGACCCTCCACCAAAACCTTGGCCTGCCTTGATCACTGACCCTGCAAGTGAGCCTCCTTCTGGCATGGGCTCTCACGTCAGCCTTAAACGAGATCACGAGACCGCTGTCGTTTCGAACCTGGCCATGTCCCTGGACCGAATTCTAACCCTATCTAACGCTCAGTCCCCATGGGGATCCAATTCCAACATCTGAAAACTCCACGTGCTTCGGGTCCAGAAGCGGTGCAGGCTCACATGGCATGGAACCTGGAAGCTCACCATGTCGTTTCACAGGCCTCACTACAGCTGCCCTAGAGGATTCCAGAGGCTCCTCGTTCAGGGGCCGTTCGACGCATGTGGCCTTGGCAGCCAAAGACGGATCCTGACTAGCACCATCCCTTGTGCCCTCAACTCAGCCCTTCGGGGAGACCATCGTTTTGCTGTAGGTTCCGTGCCTGGAGCCTCCTGGGACGTAACCCTAACCTTAACGCCACTTCTAACCGGGTCCCTCCACAGTAATCTAAGCATGCCTCGAACCCTAACCCTGCACTTGAGCCGCCTTCTGGCATGGGCCCTCAATTATTCCTGAGGGAGGTCACGAGCCTGGAGTCGCTATGGGCCTGGCGATGTCCCTTTACCGAAACCTACCCCTAGCTTAGGCTCTCTCCCCATGGGGACCCAATCCCTACGTCTCACAACACCATACGCCTTGGGTCATTATGGGTTGCATGGTCACCTGGTATGGTATCTGGAAGCTCACCATATCGTTTCCCATGCCTGTTGCAGCTGCCAGAGAGAATTCCTGAGTCTTCCCCGGCCAGGTGCTCATAGAGTCTGACCCTGCCCGGAACTCTCCCTTGTGCCCTGAACTCAGTCCTTCGGAGAGACCGCTGAAGTGTTCTCGCTTCAGCACCTGGGGCCTCCTGGGACGTAACCCCAACCCTACCCTTAACGAGACCCTCCTCCTAATCCTCAGCCGGACTTGAACCCTATCCCTTCATCTTAACCTCACCTTCACATGAGCCCTCACTTCATCTCTCGAGGGAGATCTCGAGACAGGAGTCACTTCGATCCTGGCTACGTCCCTGGTCCAAACACTAACCGTAGCTAAGGCTCTCACCCCTTGTGGACCCAATCGCATGGTCTGGCAACACCACGTGCCTGGGGTTCCAGAAGCGGGGCAGTGTCCCTCAGCATGGTGCCTGGAACCTCACAATGTCATTCTGCAGGCCCGGCTGCAGTTGTCTGAGAGAATTCCTGAGGCCTACCGGACCAGTGGCCCATAGAGTTGCATGGCCAGGAAGCCAAAGACTGAACCTTCCCGGCCCTCTCCCCTGTGCCCTCTACTTAGCCCATTCGGGTGACCACTGCCCTGCTGTGGGCTCAGTACCTGGGGCCTCTTGGGTCCTAACCCAATCCCTAACCCTAACGGAAACCTCAACCGAATCCTAACCCGATCTTGAAACCTAATCAAACAATTGACCCCCGCTGTCTCCTGGTCCCTTACTTCATTCCTCTAGGGAGATCACGAGACTGGAGTTGCTTTGGCCCTGGCAACGTCCTGGACCCAACCCTAACCCTAGCTCAGACTCTCTCCCAATGGGGATGTAAGCAAGAAACCATAAATCGTCTATGAGAAAAATTGAAGAAACCCGGAGAAATGGAAAACATTCCATGCTCACGTATTAGAAGAACAAACATTTGGGGTGTCTGGGTGGCACAGTCGGTTAAGCGTCCGACTTCTACCAGGTCACGATCTCGCGATCCGTGATATCGAGCCCCATGTCAGGCTGTGGGCTGATGGCTCAGAGCCTGGAGCCTGTTTCCTATTCTGTGTCTCCCTCTCTCTCTGCCAATCCCCGGTTCATGCTCTGTCTCTGTCTGTCCCCCAAAAATAAATAAACGTTGAAAAAAAAAAGAAGAAGAACAAACATTGTTAAGATGTCAATACTACCAAAGCAATCGACACACTCAATGCAATCCCTATCAAAAAACACGAGCTTTCTCCACAGAGCTAGAACAAACAACCCTAAAATGTGTAAGGATCCAGAAAAGATACCAAAAACTAAAGTCATGTTGAAAGAGAAAACAAAGGTGGAAACATGACTATTTTGGATTTATGGTGTATTAGAAAGCTGCATTCATCAAGACAGTATATACAGGCACAGAAACGGAGACAGACGTCAATGGAACAGAATATGGAACCCAGAAATATACCCTCAAACATAATGTGAGTAATCTTTGTTAACACAGAAAGAATATCCAATGGAATAAGAGTCTCTTCAGCAAATGGTACTAAGAATACTGGACAGTGAGAAGGATGACACTGGACACTGTTCTTAAACGACACACACACACACACACACACACCTCAAAATGGATGAATTATCTAACTGTAAGTCAAGAACCATCAACATCCTAGAGGAGATAACAGGCAATGTACCTCCTTGATCCTGGCCGCAGCAACTTCTCGCTTGTCATGTCTCCAGAAACAAGGGCAATACAAACCACAATGAACTATTGGGTCCTGAAGATAAAAAGCTTCTGCACAGCAGGGGACAAAATCAGCTAAACTAAAAGGCAACTGAATGAAATGGGAGAAGATATTTGCAGGTGACATATCAGATATAGGGTTAGTATCCAAAATCTATAAAAACTGATCACACTCAACACCCAGAAACCAAATAATCCAGTGAAGAAATGGGCAAAAGACATGAAGAGACACCTTAAGAAAGATGACATCCAGATCGGTCACACATGAAAAGATGCTCAATCTCACTGGTCATCACTGAAATACAAATGAAACCCACAATGAGATATCCCCTCACACCTATCAGAATGGCTAAAATTAGCATCTCCGGAAATGACAGATGTTTGCAAGGATGCAGGGAAAGGGAACCCTTTTGCAATGCTGGTGCGAATGCAAAGCGGTGTAGCCATTCTGGACAATAGTATGGAGATTCGTCACAAAAACAAAAAATAGAACTACACTAGGACCCAGCAATTGCACTACTACGTATTTATCCAAAAGATACACTAACGCTGACTCGAAGTGGCACGTGTACTCCAATATTTATAGCAGCATTCTCAACAATAGCTAAGTTATGCAAAGAGCCCAAATGACCACTGACAGATGAATGGATAAAGAAGATATGGTATATGCATACAATGGACTATCACTCGGCGACCAAAAAGAATGAAATCTCGCTCTTTGCATCAACGTGGATGGAACCAGACTTTCTTAAGCTAAGCAAAATATGTCAGAGAACGACACACACCCTATGATTACTCTCATCTGTCGAATTTAATAAAACTGATGAACATAGTGCAAGGAAAGCAAAAATAAGATACATACAAAGAGGGAGTCAAATGATAAGAAACTGTTAAATAGAGGGAAGAACCTCAGGGTTCCTGGAGGGTTACTGAATAGGGGTATTGGCTAAACGGGTGACGGGCATTAGGGGTGGACCTTGGGATAAGTATTGGGTATATTTTGTACTTGATGGATCACTAAATTCTACTGCTGAAACTGTATTCCTCTATAAGGTAACTAACTTGGGCTTCAATTTTAAAAAGAAGAAATATTAAAAATAAGTAAAGAAATGTACCACCAGTCAAAAGAAAAGAATATTTAAGTCGGGCTCTTGAGTGGAAAGGAAAGACTAAAAGTGTTACAGACAAGAAAGGATCAGAGAAAACATCAAGAAACAATGACAAATCAACTACTAGAATGGGACTAAATATATACCTAGCAATAATCACTCTGACTATAAATGGACTAAATGCTCCAATCCAAAGACATTGGATAGGGCGTCAGAATGGACAAAACAAACAAACAAACAAGCAAACAAAAAACAATGTCTATCTAGATGCTGCCTACAAAGCCTTATTTGGACTTAAGTCTCCTGCAGATTTCTTATTTTTTTTAATTTTTTAATGTTTATTTATTTTTGAGACAGAGAGAGACCGAGCATAAACGGGGGAGGGTCAGAGAGAGGGAGACACAGAATCTGAAACAGGCTCCAGGCTCTGAGCTGTCAGCACAGAGCCCGACGCGGGGCTCGACCTCACGGACCGCGAGATCATGACCTGAGCCGAAGTCGGCCCCTTAACCGACTGAGCCACCCAGGCGCCCCAAGTCTCCTGCAGATTTGAAGTGAGGGAATGAAGAAATATTTATCATGCCAATAATGTGAAAAGAAAGCCAGTAGCCATACTTATATCAGGCAAAATAAACTTTAAAGCCGAGACTCTATTTTGGTACCCTTTGGGTAAATACCTAAGAGTGACAATGCATGCACCCAATATTTATAGCAGAATTATCAACAGTAGCCCAACTATGGAGAAAGCCCAAGTATCCATCAACTGAGGAAGGTGTAAAGAAGTTGCGGTGTGTGTATGTATACGTATGTATATGCATATGGACATACGTGTATGTTCATATATACATACATACGTATATACAATGAAATATAACTCAGCTTCAAGAAGAATGAAATCTTGCCATTTGCAACGATGTGGATGGAGCTCGAATGTATTATGCTACGTGAAATACGTCAATCAGAGAAAGACACATATATGATTTCACTCATGTGGAAGTAAAGAAACAAAACACATGAAAACTAAGGAAGGAGCCAGGAAAAGAGAAGCCTGGTAACAAACCACATGAGTCTCTTAATGTTAGAGAAAAAAAAAGTGAAAGTTGATGGAGGGAGATGGGTCAGCGCTGGGCTAGATGGAGGACGAGTATTAAGGAGAGCACTTGTTGTGATGAGCACTGGGTGTTGTATGTAAAGGATGAATCACCGAATTCTACTCCTAAACCCGAGAATGCACTGTATGTCAACTAAGACTTAAATTAAAATACATACATACATACATACATACATACATACAGCTATAACAAGAGATGAAGACAGACACGATCTGATACTAAAGGGGACAGCCAAACAAGAAGATCCAATGATTGTAAATTTTGATGCACCCAACATGCGATCACCAAGTATACAAAACATTTAGCAACAACCGTAAAGGAACTCATTTATAATATGATGATGATAGTAGAGAACTTTAACACATCACTCACATCAATGGACAGAACCTATAAACAGAACGTCAACAAGGAAACAATGGCTTTGAATGACACACTGGACCAGAAGGGTTTAACAGATATATTCAGAACACTCCATACTAAAATGCCAGAGTACACATTCTTTTCAAGCATACCCGGGCCGTTCTCCAGAATTGATCACATTCTAGGTCACAAATCAGGCCTCAAGAGGTACCCAACGACAGAGATCAGACCAAGCATCTTTTCTAACCACAAAGCTAGGAAACTTGAAGTCAACCACAAAAAGAGGGCGGGGGGGGGGGGCGGGAAGGCCACAAATAAAGGGAGGTTAAGTAACCTGCTACTAAATGAATGGGTCA
This sequence comes from Prionailurus viverrinus, assembly GCF_022837055.1. NCBI lineage: Eukaryota > Metazoa > Chordata > Mammalia > Carnivora > Felidae > Prionailurus > Prionailurus viverrinus. The sequence goes on along the minus strand of NW_025927644.1, from coordinate 151,162 downwards.
AACAGGAAATCAATGAGAAAATACACTGAAATAAATGAAAATGAAAATACACTGGTAAAACCCTTTGGAATGCGGCAAAAGCAGTCTATGATGGAAGTATATAGCAATACAAGCCTACCTTAAAGAGCAAGAAAACTCTCAAAGAATCCTAACTTACACCTGAAGGAATGAGAAAAAGAGCAGCAGAAGGAAGGAAATAATAGAGTTTAGGGCAGAAATAAGGAATATAGAAACCAAAAAGACACTAGACCAAATCAATGAAACCAGGGGCTGGTTCATTGAATGCAGTAATCAACTTGAAAACCTCCTAGGCAGACTCTTCACAAAGAAGACAGAAAGGACTCAAATAAATGAAATCACAAATAAGAAAGGAGAAGTGACAGTCAACACCACAAAAATACAATTAGAAGATAATATTATGAACATCTATATGCAACAAATTGGACACTCTGAAAAAAATGGACAACTTCCTAGAAACTCACACACTACGAAAACTGAAACAGGAAGATACCTAAAATCTGAAAACAGAAAGATACCCCATCAGTAATTAAAAAAATCTCCCCCCAACACAAGAGTTCATGGCCAGATGGCTTCATGGATGAATTCTACCATCCATTCAAGGAAGAGGTAATAGGTATTCTCCTCGAATTATTACAAAATTAAAAAAGAAGGAAAACTTACAAATTCATCGTATGAGGCATCATTACCCTGATACCAAAATGAGATGAAGCCTCCACTAAAGCCAAAAACTGCAGCGGCGCCTGTGTGGGTCGGTCGGTTTACTGTCCAACTCTTAATTTTGGATGAGGACAATATCTTGCGGTACGTGGGTTCCAGTCCCACGGTGGGCCCTGCCATGACAGTGTGGGGCGTGGCCAGGATTCTCTCTCTCCCTGTCTCTCTGCCCCTCCCTCACTTTTATGTACACTATCTAAGGAAAGAAATAAGCATTTAAAAAGATGTTTAAAAAATTTTAAATAAAACTGCAGAGCAATAGCCTGATGTCTATGTATGCCGAAATTCTCATTAAAATACCTTCAAATTAAAGTCAACAATACATTGATAGAATCATTTCCCATAATCAAGTGGGATATATTCCTGGGCTGCAAGCGTGGTTCCACATTCACATATCAATCAACATGATGCACCACAGTAATAGAAAAAAGCATAAGAACAATAGGATGCTTTCAACAGATGCAGGGAAACTATTTGATAAAATGTCACATCCATTCATGATAAAAACCCTCAGCAAACTACATTGAGACTCAACCTACCTACACATAATAAAGGTCGTCTATGAAAAACCCACAGCTCGTCTCATCCTCAATGGGTAAGAATTGAAAGTTTTTCTTCCAAAGTCAGGGACAAGCTAGGAATGACCCCTCTCACCACTGTTATCCCACATAGTACGGGAAACCCGAACCACAGCACTCAGACAACAAAAAGAAATAAGAGGCATCCAAATCGGCAAGGAAGAAGTAGCACTTTCGCTGTTTGCAACTGACATGATAGGTTCTATAAAAAGCATGAAAGGCTCGCTTAAAAATTGCTAGGATCGATATATGAATTCGACAAGTCACAATCTACAGAAATCAAGGAAGATAGATGTATTGAATTTCTAACACAAATCATGAATTAACACAGAGAGAAAGTAAGGGATCAAAACCATTGACAGGCTCACAAATACCACAAGAAACCAGGAATAAACCTAACCAAAGAGGTGAAACACCTGTACTCTAAAGGCTATGAAACACTGATGAAATAAATGGAAGAGGACACAAAGAAATGGACATACATTTCATGTTCCTGGATGGGAAGCACAAAATACTGTTAAAATGTCTACACTCCTCAAAGCAATCTACACATATAATGAAATGAAGTGTGATAGGGATATCACGCTAACAAAAACATTTGTCACAGAACAAGAACAAATAATCTCAACATGTGTATGGAATGACAAATGTCCCCAAACAGCCAACACAAACTTGTAGAAGAAAAGCAAAGCTGGAGACATCACAATTCCAGACTTTAGGTTATATTACAAAGCTATACTGATCAGAACAGTATGATCCGTATGTCCGTACTGAACAGTACTGACAAAACCACAACAAAAAGTAACAACAACAACAAACTCATATGCATAGATCAATAGCATGGACACCCAGAAATAAACTCACACCTCTATGGTCAATTCAATCTCAACAAAGCAGGAAAGAACATCCAATGGAAAAAAAAGATAGTCTTGGGACACATGGGTGGCCCAGTCACGAAAGCGTGTGATGGTGGGTTCAGCTCAGGTCATAATCTCAGGGCAGTGCAGAGCATGCGTGGGATTCTCTCTCTCCATATCTCTCTGCCCCTCTTCTGCATTCGCTCTCTCTCTCTCTCTCTCTCTCTCTCTCTCAAAAATAAATACATAAATTAAAAAAAAGGCTCCTCAATATATGGTTTTGGAAAAACTTGACTGCAATCTGCAAAACAAAACAAAAACAACGGACCACTGTCTTACAACATACACAAAAATAAATCCAACATGGACAAAGACCTCTATGTGAAACCTGAAACCATAAAAATCCGAGAGGATAACACGGGTAGTATCTTACTTGACATTGCCTGTACAAACGTCTTTGTAGATATATCTCTAGAGGTAAGGGAAACGCAAGCAAAAATAATGAGACTTTATAAAAATTAAAACCTTCCGTCACCAAGGAAATAATCAACAAAACGAAAACATCAACAGAATGATATTTGCAAACGACATCGGATACAGGGTTAGTGTCCAAAATATATACAGTTATACAGCACCCAAAAAATGAGAAATCTGATTAAAAATGGGCAGAAGACACGAGTGGACATTTCCCGAAGGAAGACATATACATGGCCAAGAGACACATGAAAAAATGCTCAACAATACTGATCTTCAGGGAGATACAATTCGAAAGTACAATGAGAGAACACATCACATCTGTCACAATGGCTAAAATCAATGAAGGATGACACAGCAGGTGTTGCCATGGATGTGGGGAAAGAATAACCCTCTTGCACTGTGGGTAGGAATGCAAACTGGTGCAGCCACTCTGGAAAACCACATGGAGATGTCAAATACAAAACAAAACTGGAAATAGAAGTACCTTACAATCCAGCAACTTCACTACAAGGTATTTCCACAAAGAATACAAAATCTTCAAAGGGATACATGCACCGTGATGTTTACAGCAGCGTTTTCTACAAAAGCCAAATGACAGAAACTATCCAAGCACCCATCAACGGATGAATAAATTGAGATGTGGTCTATGGAATGTAATATGATTTAGCCGTAAAAACATGAAATCTTGCAATTTGCCACAAGGTGGATGGAGAGAGAGAATGTTATGCTGGGTGAAATAAGCCTCTCGGAGAAAGACAAATACCCAATGATTTCGCTAACACATGGCAAGAAAACAAAAGAAAGGGGCGGGGAGAGGAGACCAATGGACTCTTAACTAGGAAACAAACTGGGGAGTTCCACAGCGAGGTGAGGGAATGGGTGAAACAGCTGATGGGGATTCAGAAGTGCACCTGGGATGAGCACCGGGTGACGTGTGGAAGTGTTGCTCTATATTGGACACCTGAAACTACTATTACACTGTGTCTTCACTCAGTGGAATTTAAATTAAAAGATAACATAAGGTTAATGAGACTTACCTACCGGGTTTTCGGTAGTGTTCAATCACTTCACTAGGTTGGAAAAATAACCATGAAATTTTTAAAAAAGCATGTATGATATGTGGGACAGTTTGTGCCCTTACCTTGGCCTCTGGGTCCAGCAGGACTCGGAACATGGGTCCCAGCTCCTTCTTCTAGAAGGTCGTGAGACGAGCATTTCATGGATCCACGTCCTAATTGAATGCAGCTCCCGTGCTTCTGAATTTCTGTTAGGGTTCCTTGTCGGAAACAAGCCTGGATCTGGAACACACCATCGACTGCATCTATGAGGTGATGTCGTGGGACCCCGGAATCCACAAGTCCTTTAGTAAAATACGTCTTGTGCAAACACTGTCCGGGAAGGGGTGGAATGAAACACGGGAACAGCCCAGAAAATGCAAAGGCCTGTGCAGCTCAGCGACCAGCTTGACCAGGGAAGCCACCCGGCGCCCCCTCCTCAGCAGACAGTACAACAAGGCAGCTTCTCTCTGGCGACTCAGGAGATGCCAAGTTGCTGCTAAGCTTCCAAGGTCTCCCCTGGGGAGGGTGGCAGAACCTGCTGGAAATGCAGCTCTGCTCTCTGTACTCAGGCACCAGCAGAGGTCTGAGTCCTCTGAGAGCAATGAAAGCGCTTCCTGCTCTGAGGTGCCCTGAGTCAGAAAAGCAGATGGTGCGCCCTCTGCTGGCTATCACTGCCAAGCAGAGGAACCCGCCCCTCGGGGGTCTGTGGTGCTTGAGCTCTCTCTGCTGGCCACCATGGGAATTCCTTCAATGTGGAAGGCCCTGGTTGCTCAGCTGAGAGACCGAAGGTGCTCTGGGCAACTAAGCCTGTTCTCCTCGTTGGGAAGATTTTAGTGACAGGGCCTGGGACACAAAATCTTTTCCTTCTCTTTCTTGTGAGTGAAGAATGAAACCGAATTTATTAAAGTAACGACATCATTGGTAATGTTTTAAGCAATATTCACAGAAAAATAGACCTCCGATTTACACATGCTGAACAAGAAGTAATTTTGTTTACCACCAAAATACTTAGGTTAGATAAAGAATGGACACCTTTGAGAGAGAGAGATACCGGCGTCCAGCGATGGAGTGAATGAGTCCTAGGGATACAAGGGACAGCCAATGGAATGGAGTCAATCCTGTAACAATATTGTTGCATGCTTTCACAGGATAGCTACACTTGTGGTTGAGTACAACATAATGTAGAGACAAATGGAATGACTACAATGTATGCCTAAAACTAACACAACGAATGTGTGAACAATATTTCAATTAAAAAGAGACATCCTTTACACTATCTTTAATTTCTTCTTCTTTGCCACTAAACTATCCTTCCTGGGGCGCTTGGGTGGCTTAGTCGGTGAAGCGTCCGACTTTGAGTCAAGTCAGGATTTGGCAGTCCATGAGTTTGAGCCCTGCATCAGGCTCTGTCCTGAGAGCTCAGAGCCTTGAGCCTGCCTCATATTCCATGTCTCCCACTCTATCCCCCTCCCCAGCTCGGGTTCTCTCAAAAAAAGAAATATTAAAAATGAAAAATCATTCCTCATTGAGAATCTGCGAATTTCCATTCATACCAGATTCTCTAGCATCACCTTCTTGGTGTTGAAAGCTTATCTGAAAAGTCACGAATAATATCTTTTTTTTTTAATTTTTTTTCAACATTTTTATTTATTTCTGGGACAGAGAGAGACAGAGCATGAACGGGGGAGGGGCAGAGAGAGAGGGAGACACAGAGTCGGAAAGAGGCTCCAGGCTCCGAGCCATCAGCCCAGAGCCTGACGCGGGGCTCGAACTCACGGACCGTGAGATCGTGACCTGGCTGAAGTCGGACGCTTAACCGACTGCGCCACCCAGGCGCCCCACGAATAATATTTTTGATGATACATTTGTGACAACGTCAGAATGCAACTTACAGGGAGCTACACATCAGTTGTGAATTTACAGTGTGTATCCTTGGCTAATATTTACACTGAAATGTGCTTTAGGGATACGGATGGATGAAATAATGTCCATCCGTCATATAGGTCAATTGCCCATAGGACTATTATGCCTTCAATTAGTAATTGCCATCTCTTCAGAACTAAAAGAAAGCTGGGTCAAGAAAATGTCTTTGAATTTCATGTAAGAGAAGACTAGGGTGTTTGAAAGGGTCCACCTACCTTCTGGATTCCTCAGATTGGTTGTGGAGAGGAGGATAGCAACCTATGATTTGGATGCACACCGCTAGTCCCAGAGGGAGGATGTGTACCTTATTGTCAAATATAGATATATATTTTACCAATATTACTAGTCCACCTCTGCCAGGTCCAGACTGCAGGACCTGGGGGCAACGCAATGCCTGATGCCTGGGTTCAGAACTTGAGGAAGGCAGGCTGGCGGGGGAGGGGGGAAATCCAACAGAGCCTGGGGCAGTGAGGGAGATGGCCCTGGGACACCTCCCCACAGGGCAGGCTATGGAGTTTACCTGCCAAAGAGCGGCACACTCTCCCTCAAGACATCCCTCTCCATGACAGAACGTGAGGCTGAACCTCACAATTCTAGAAGAAATGAGGGCTACCCATCTTTTCAATTCCAATGGCCTCTGCAGAACTTGGGCCCAGGGATGTTGGAGTCTTGGGGCCATGGAACCCTGATTCCCATGATAGAAGCCCTTTGTGCCCCAGCACTCAGAGCCACTTCCTACATCCCCTCTCCCCTGGCCCATCTAACCGTGTCCACATACCCGGACCAGGTCTCTACTTTCCTTCTTGTACTTCCTCTTTGTCTCTGTTTCTCTCTAACCACATCTCTCTCTATTTCTTCCTTTCACTCTCTAGGGAGTGGTGTATTATACGGTGCTCAACTTTGTTCTTATACATGGGAATATCCAATTTTCCTAGCACCAGTTATTCAAAAGACTACTCTTCTCCACTGTGTATTATTGACTCCCTTGTCGAATACTAGGTGACTGTAATGCATGGGTTTAGTTTGGGCTCTCAATTTCTGTTCCATTGTCTTGTGTGTGTACTTATGCCAGTGACATCATTGATTTCTTTGTGTTAGAATGACGCTTGAAATCAAGAAGGGGGATGCTTCCTGTTTTATCCTTTCTTGCGTTGGCTACATGGGGTCTTTTTGTGGTTCCAAATAAATTTTAGGTTATGATTTTCTAATTGCAAAAATATTGCATCGGAGTCTTGATAGAGATTGCACTGAATCTCTAGATGGCTTTGGGTAATATGGACATTGTATCTGTATTAATTCCTCCGAAAGTTGGACATGGGATGGCTTTTCACTGACTTGTGTGTTCTCCCCTTTCTTTCACCCAAATTGAATTTCTTCCATTCCTGCACACAGGTTTTATAGTTTTCTGTAGAGAGATTTTCATTTCCTTGGCTAACGGTATTGCTATAATTTTTATTGTTTTTGATGCTATAAATGGGATTGTTTTCTTTACTTCTTCTGAGATAATTGGGTTAGTGTATAGGAATGATACAGAATTTGATATGGTGACTTTATACTTTGGAACTTCACTGCATTTCTTGATTAGATATTAACAGGTTCTTTTATATTAAACTTTTTATTTCAGTCCTTTACCTAGTTAAAAAAAAACAACATATTATTTGGGAATAGCTGACACACTATGTTACATTAGTTTCATATGAAAAACATAGTCATTGGCAAATGTATACATTCTGCTACGCTAACACAGGTGTAGCTGTCATCTGTCACCATGCATCCCTACTCCAGTACCATTCTCTATGTGCCCTATGCTATATCTTCTATCTGTGATTCATTCATTGCATAACCAGAAGCCTGCATCATCCAATCCCCTTCACATATCTAGGGAATCCTTGTCTTGTGCCTGATCTTAGCGGAAAATCGTTCACAATTTCACTACTGAGTATGACATTAGCTGTGGGCTTCACATACATGGCCTTCGTTATGTTGAGATCTGACCCTTCTACACAGAATTTTAAAGAGATTTTTACCACAAATGGATACCAAAGTTTCTCAGAACGCTTGTTCTGTGTCTATTGACATCCTCACATGAGTTTCCTTTTTCCTTTTTAACATGTATTTATTTAGAGCAGTTTAAACGTATTTATGTGTTTTTTTTGTACTCATTTTTCAAGTTTTTATTTAAATTCCAGTTGGTTAACATGCAGTGTAATGTTAGCTTCAGGTAAGGAATGTAGTCATCCATCACTTACATACAACACCCAGTGATCCTCACTACTAGTGCCCTCCATAGCCCATCACCCATTGAACCCATCCCCCTATGCCACCTCCCTGGAGACATCCCTGGACCGAACCCTAAGCCAAGCTATGGCTCTCCCCCATGGGGACCCAATTGCAACGTTTGACAACACCACGCGCCTGGGGTCCATACGCGGTGCAGGCTGACTGGGCAAGGAACCTGGAAGCTCACCATGTCGTTTCCCAGGCCTGGCTGCAGCTCCCGAGAGGATTCCGGAGGCCTCCTCGACCAGGGGCTTTTCGACGTGTGTGGTCTTGGCAGCCAAAGAGGGACCCTGACCGGCACCGTCCCTTGTGCCCTCAACTCAGCCCTTTGGGGAGACCACTGCCCTGCTGTGAGTTCAGCGCCTGGAACCTCCTGGGACCTAACCCTAACCCTAACCCTACCACGATCCAGGACCATCCACCGGAACCTAAGCCTGCCTCGACACCTAATCCTGCATTTGAACAGCCTCCTGGCATGGGCCCTCACTTCAGCCCTCGAGGGAGATCACGAGACCGGAGTTGCTACGGCCCTGGCGATGTCCCTGGACTGAACCCTAACCCTAGCTAAGGCTCTCTCCTCATGGGGACCCAATTCCAAGGTCGGACAGCATAACGCACCTGGGGTCCAGAAGCGGTGCAGGCTGACTCGGCATGGACCTTGCAATCTCACCATGTCGTTTCCCAGGCCCGGCTGCAGCTCCCGAGAGGATTCCGGAGGCCTCCTCGACCAGGGTCTTATCGACGTGTGTGGCCTTGACAGCCAACGAGGGACCCTGACCCGCACGATCCCTTGTGCCCTCAACTCAGCCCTTCAGGGAGACCACTGCCCTGCTTTGGGAAAGGCGCCTGGAACTTCCTGGGACCTAACCCTAACCCTAACCCTACCCCGAACCAGGATCCTCCACCGAAACCTAAGCCAGCCTCGATCCCTATTCCTGCATTTGAGACGCCTTCTGGAATGGGCCCTCACTTCAGTCCTCGAGGGAGATCACGAGACCGGAGTCGCTTCGGCCCTGGCGACGTCCCTGGACCGAACCCTAACCCTAGTTAAGGCTCTCTCCGCATGGGGACCCAATTCCAACGTAGGACAGCATCACGCGCATAGGGAACAGAAGCGGTGCAGGCTGACTCGGCAAGGAACATGGAAGCTCACCATGTCGTTTCCCAGGCCCGGCTGCAGCTCCCGAGAGGATTCCGGAGGCCTCCTCGACCAGGGGCTTATCGACGTGTGTGGTCTTGGCAGCCAAAGAGTGACCCTGACCGGCACCGTCCCTTGTGCCCTCAACTCAGCCCTTCGGGGAGACCACTGCCTTGCTGTGAGTTCAGCGCCTGGAACCTCCTGGGACCTAACCGTAACCCTAACCCTACCACGATCCAGGACCATCCACCGGAACCTAAGCCTGCCTCGACACCTAATCCTGCATTTGAACAGCCTCCTGGCATGGGCCCTCACTTCAGCCCTCGAGGGAGATCACGAGACCGGAGTTGCTACGGCCCTGGCGATGTCCCTGGACTGAACCCTAACCCTAGCTAAGGCTCTCTCCTCATGGGGACCCAATTCCAAGGTCGGACAGCATAACGCACCTGGGGTCCAGAAGCGGTGCAGGCTGACTCGGCATGGACCTTGCAATCTCACCATGTCGTTTCCCAGGCCCGGCTGCAGCTCCCGAGAGGATTCCGGAGGCCTCCTCGACCAGGGGCTTATCGACGTGTGTGGCCTTGGCAGCCAAAGAGGTATCCTGAACGGCACCGTCCTTTGTGCCCGCAACTAAGCCCTTCGGAAAGAACACTGCCCTGCTGTGAGTTCGGCGTCTGGACCTCTTGGGACTTAACCCTAACCCTAACCCTTCCCCGAAACGTTACCCTCCACTGAAACCTAAGCTTGCCTCATTCCCTTATCCTGCATTTGAGCAGCCTTCTGGCATGGGCCCTCACTTCAGCCCTCGAGGGAGATCACGAGACCGGAGTCGCTTCGGCCCTGGCGACGTCCCTGGACCGAACCCTAACCCTAGCTAAGGCACTCTCCTCATGGGGACCAAATTCCAAGGTCGGAGAGCATCACGCGCATAGGGAACAGAAGCGGTGCAGGCTGACTTGCCAAGGAACTTGGAATCTCACCATGTCGTTTCCCAGGCCCGGCTGCAGCTCCCGAGAGGATTCCGGAGGCCTCCTCGACCAGGGGCTTTTCGTCGTGTGTGGACTTGGCAGCCAAAAAGGGACCCTGACCGGCACCGTCCCTTGTGCCCTCCACTCAGCCCTTCGGGGAGACCACTGCCCTGCTGTGAGTTCAGCGCCTGGAACGTCCTTGGACCTAACCCTAACCCTAACCGTACTCCGAACCAGGACCCTCCACCGAAACCTAAGCCTGCCTCGACACCTAATCCTGCATTTGATCCGCCTCCTGACATGGGCCCTCATCTAAGCCCTCGAGGGAGATCACGAGACCGGAGTTGCTTCGGCCCTGGCGACATCCCTGGACCAAACCCTAACCCTAGCTATGGCTCCCTCCTCATGAGGACCCAATTCCAAGGTCGGATGGCATCACGCGCCTGGGGTCCAGAAGCGGTGCAGGCTGACTCGGCATGGACCTTGGAATCTCACCATGTCGATTCCCAGGCCTGGCTGCAGCTCCCGAGAGGATTCCGGAGGCCTCCTCGACCAGGGGCTTATCGACGTGTGTGGCCTTGACAGCCAAAGAGGGTCCCTGACCGGCACGGTCCCTTGTGCCCTCAACTCAGCCCTTCGGGGAGACCACTGCCCGGCGGTGGGTTCGGCGCCTGGAACCTCCTGGGACCTAACCCTAACCCTAACCCTACCCCGAAAAAGGACCCTCCACCAAAACCGAAGCCAGCCTCGATCCCTATTCCTGCATTTGAGCTGCCGTGTGGCATGGGCCCTCATTTCAGGCCTCGAGGGAGATCACCAGACCGGAGTCGCTTTGGCCCTGGCGACGTCCCTGGACCGAACCCTAACTCTAGATAAGGCTCTCTCCGCATGGGGACCCAATTCCAAGGTAGGACAGCATCACGAGCCTGGGGTCCAGAAGCGGGGCAGGCTGACTTGCCAAGGAACCTGGAAGCTCACCATGTCGTTTGCCAGGCCCGGCTGCAGCTCCCGAGAGGATTCCGGAGGCCTCCTCGACCAGGGGCTTATCGACGTGTGTGGTCTTGGCAGCCAAAGAGTGACCCTGACCGGCACCGTCCCTTGTGCCCTCAACTCAGCCCTTCGGGGAGACCACTGCCTTGCTGTGAGTTCAGCGCCTGGAACCTCCTGGGACCTAACCCTAACCCTAACCCTACCCCGAACCCGGACCCTCCCCCGAAACCTAAGCCTGCCTCGACACCTAATCCTGCATTTGAGCCGCCTTCTGGCATGGGCCCTCACTTCAGCCCTTGAGGGAGATCACGAGACCGGAGTCGCTTCGGCCCTGGCGACGTCCCTGGACCGAGCCCTAACCCTAGCTAAGGCTCTCTCCTCATGGGGACCCAATTCCAAGGTCGGACAGCATCATGCGCCTGGGGTCCAGTAGCGGTGCATGCTGACGCGGCATTGAACTTGGAATCTCACATGTCGTTTCCCAGGCCCGGCAGCAGCTCCAGAGAGGGTTCCGGAGGCCTCCTCGACCAGGGGCTTATCGACGTGTGTGGCCTTGACAGCCAAAGAGGGACCCTAACCGGCACGGTCCCTTGTGCTTCAACTCAACCCTTCGGGGAGACCACTGCCCTGCTGTGAGTTCAGCGCCTGGAACCTCCTGGGACCTAACCCTAACCCTAAACCTACCCCGAACCAGGACCCTCCACCGAAAACTAAGCCAGCCTCGATCCCTAATCCTGCATTTGAGCCGCCTCCTGGCATGGGCCCTCACTTCAGCCCTCGAGGGAGATCACGAGACCAGAGTCGCTTTGGCCCTGGCGACTTCGCTGGACCGAACCTTAACCCTAGCTAAGGCTCTCTCCGCATGGGGACCCAATTCCAAGGTCGGACAGCATCACGCGCCTGGTGTCCAGAAGCGGTGCAGGCTGACACGGCAAGGAACCTGGAAGCTCACCATGTCGTTTCCCAGGCCCGGCTGCAGCTCCTGAGAGGATTCCGGAGGCCTCCTCGACCAGGGGCTTATCGACGTGTGTGGCCTTGGCAGCCAAAGAGGGATCCTGACCGGCACCGCCCTTTGTGCCCGCAACTAAGCCCTTCGGGAAGAACACTGCCCTGCTGTTAGTTCGGCGTCTGGAACCTCTTGGGACCTAACCCTAACCCTAAACCTTCGGCGAACCGTTACCCTCCACTGAAACCTAAGCTTGCCTCGTTCCCTTATCCTGCAGTTGAGCCGCCTTCTGGCATGGGCCCTCACTTCAGACCTCGAGGGGGATCACGAGAGCGGAGTCGCTTCGGCCCTGGCATCGTCCCTGGACCGAACCCTAACCCTAGCTAAGGCTCTCTCCTCATGGGGACCCAATTCCAAGATCGGACAGCATCACGCGCATAGGGAACAGAAGCGGTGCAGGCTGACTCGGCAAGGAACATGGAAGCTCACCATGTCGTTTCCCAGGCCCGGCTGCAGCTCCCGAGAGGACTCCGGAGGCCTCCTCGATCAGGGGCTTATCGACGTGTGTGGTCTTGGCAGCCAAAGAGGGACCCTGACCGGCACCGTCCCTTGTGCCCTCAACTCAGCCCTTCTGGGAGACCACTGCCTTGCTGTGAGTTCAGCGCCTGGAACCTCCTGGGACTTAACCCTAACCCTAACCCTACCCCGAACCAGGACCCTCCACCGAAACCTAAGCCTGCCTCGACACCTAATCCTGCATTTGAGCCGCCTCCTGGCATGGGCCCTCACTTCAGCCCTTGAGGGAGATCACGAGACCGGAGTCGCTTCGGCCCTGGCGAAGTCCCTGGACCGAACCCTAACCCTAGCTAAGGCTCTCTCCTCATGGGGACCCAATTCCAAGGTCGGACAGCATCATGCGCCTGGGGTCCAGAAGCGGTGCATGCTGACTCGGCATTGAACTTGGAATCTCACCATGTCGTTTCCCAGGCCCGGCTGCAGCTCCAGAGAGGATTCCGGAGGCCTCCTCGACCAGGGGCTTATCGACATCTGTGGCCTTGACAGCCAAAGAGGGACCCTGACCGGCACGGTCCCTTGTGCTTCAACTCAACCCTTCGGGGAGACCACTACCCTGTTGTGAGTTCAGCGCCTGGAACCTCCTGGGACCGAACCCTAACCCTAAACCTACCCCAACCAGGACCCTCCACCGACACCTAAGCCTGCCCTGATACCTAATCCTGCATTTGAGCCGCCTCCTGGCATGGGCCCTCACTTCAGCCCCAGAGGGAGATCACGAGACCGGAGTCGCTTCGGCCCTGGCGACGTCCCTGGACTGAACCCTAACCCTAGATAAGGCTCTCTCCGCATGGGGACCCAATTCCAAGGTAGGACAGCATCACGAGCCTGGGGTCCAGAAGCGGAGCAGGCTGACTTGCCAAGGAACCTGGAAGCTCACCATGTCGTTTCCCATGCCCGGCTGCAGCTCCCGAGAGGATTCCGGAGGCCTCCCCGACCAGGGGCTTATCGACGTGTGTGGCCTTGGCAGCCAAAGAGGGATCCTGACCGGCACCGTCCTTTGTGCCCGCAACTAAGCCCTTCGGGAACAACACTGCCCTGCTGTGAGTTGGGCGTCTGGAACCTCTTTGGACTTAACCCTAACCCTAACCCTTCCCCGAACCGTTACCCTCCACTGAAACCAAAGCCTGCCACGTTCCCTTATCCTGCATTTGAGCCGCCTTCTGGCATGGGCCCTCACTTCAGCCCTCGAGGGAGATCACAAGACAGGAGTCGCTTCGGCCCAGGCGTCGTCCCTGGACCGAACCCTAACCCTAGCTAAGGCTCTCTCCTCATGTGGACTCAATTCCAAGGTCGGACAGCATCACGCGAATAGGGAACAGAAGCGGTGCAGGCTGACTCGGCAAGGAACCTGGAAGCTCACCATGTCGTTTCCCAGGCCCGGCTGCAGCTCCCGAGAGGATTCCGGAGGCCTCCTCGACCAGGGGCTTATCGACGCGTGTGGTCTTGGCAGCCAAAGAGGGACCCTGACAGGCACCGTCCCTTGTGCCCTCAACTCAGCCCTTCGGGGAGACCACTGCCCTTCTGTGAGTTCAGCGCCTGGAACCTCCTGGGACCTAAACCTAACCCTAACCCTACCCCGAACCGTTAGCCTCCACCGAAACGTAAGCCTGCCTCGTTCCCTTATCCTGCATTTGAGCCGCCTCCTGGCATGGGCCCTCACTTCAGCCCTCGAGGGAGATCACGAGACAGGTGTCGCTTCGGCCCTGGCGACGTCCCTGACCGAACCCTAACCCTAGCTAAGGCTCTCTCCTCATGGGGACCCAATTCCAAGGTCGGACAGCATCACGCGCATAGGGAACAGAAGCGGTGCAGGCTGACTTGCCAAGGAACCTGGAAGCTCACCATGTCGTTTCCCATGCCCGGCTGCAGCTCCCGAGAGGATTCCGGAGGCCTCCTCCCCAGGGGCTTTTCGTCGTGTGTGGTCTTGGCAGCCAAAGAGGGACCCTGACCGGCACCGTCCCTTGTTCCCTCAACTCAGCCCTTCTGGGAAACCACTGCCCTGCTGTGAGTTCAGCGCCTGGAACCTCCTGGGACCTAACCCTTACCCTAACCCTACCCCGAACCAGGACCCTCCACCGAAACCTAAGCCTGCCTCGACACCTAATCCTGCATTTGATCCGCCTCCTGACATGGGCCCTTATCTAGGCCCTCGAGGGAGATCACGAGACCAGAGTCGCTTCGGCCCTGGCGACATCCCTGGACCAAACCCTAACCCTAGCTATGGCTCTCTCCTCATGGGGACCCAATTCCATGGTCGGACAGCATCACGCGCCTGGGGTCCAGAAGCGGTGCAGGCTGACTCGGCATGGAACTTGGAATCTCACCATGTCGTTTCCCAGGCCCGGCTGCAGCTCCCGAGAGGATTCCGGAGGCCTCATCGACCAGGGGCTTATCGACGTGTGTGGCCTTGAGCCAAAGAGGTACCCTGACCGGCACCGTCCCTTGTGCCCTCAACTCAGTCCTTCGGGGAGACCACTGCCCTGCTGTGAGTTCGGCGCCTGGAATATCCTGGGTCCTACCCCTAAACCTAAACCTAACCCGAACCGTTACCCTCCACCGAAACCTAAGCCTGCCTCGATCCCTAATCCTGCATTTGAGCCGCCTCCTGGCATTGGGCCCTCACTTCAGCCCTCGAGGGAGATCACGAGACCAGAGTCGCTTTGGCCCTGGCGACTTCACTGGACCGAACCTTAACCCGAGCTAAGGCTCTCTCCGCATGGGGACCCAATTCCAAGGTCGGACAGCATCACGCGCATAGGGAACAGAAGCGGTGCAGGCTGACTCGGCAAGGAACATGGAAGCTCACCATGTCGTTTCCCAGGCCCGGCTGCAGCTCCCGAGAGGATTCCGGAGGCCTCCTCGACCAGGGGCTTATCGACGTGTGTGGTCTTGGCAGCCAAAGAGTGACCCTGACCGGCACCGTCCCTTGTGCCCTCAACTCAGCCCTTCGGGGAGACCACTGCCTTGCTGTGAGTTCAGCGCCTGGAACCTCCTGGGACCTAACCGTAACCCTGACCCTACCCCGAACCCGGACCCTCCCCCGAAACCTAAGCCTGCCTCGACACCTAATCCTGCATTTGAGCCGCCTCCTGGCATGGGCCCTCACTTCAGCCCTTGAGGGAGATCACGAGACCGGAGTCGCTTCGGCCCTGGCGACGTCCCTGGACCGAACCCTAACCCTAGCTAAGGCTCTCTCCTCATGGGGACCCAATTCCAAGGTCGGACAGCATCATGCGCCTGGGGTCCAGAAGCGGTGCAGGCTGACTCGGCATGGACCTTGCAATCTCACCATGTCGTTTCCCAGGCCCGGCTGCAGCTCCCGAGAGGATTCCGGAGGCCTCCTCGACCAGGGTCTTATCGACGTGTGTGGCCTTGACAGCCAACGAGGGACCCTGACCGGCACGATCCCTTGTGCCCTCAACTCAGCCCTTCGGGGAGACCACTGCCCTGCTTTGGGAAAGGCGCCTGGAACTTCCTGGGACCTAACCCTAACCCTAACCCTACCCCGAACCAGGACCCTCCACCGAAACCTACGCCAGCCTCGATCCCTCTTCCTGCATTTGAGACGCCTTCTGGAATGGGCCCTCACTTCAGTCCTCGAGGGAGATCACGAGACCGGAGTCGCTTCGGCCCTGGCGACGTCCCTGGACCGAACCCTAACCCTAGTTAAGGCTCTCTCCGCATGGGGACCCAATTCCAACGTAGGACAGCATCACGAGCCTGGGGACCAGAAGCGGTGCAGTCTGACTTGCCAAGGTACCTGGAAGCTCACCATGTCGTTTCCCAGGCCCAGATGCAGCTCCCGAGAGGATTCCGGAGGCCTCCTCGACCAGGGGCTTATCGACGTGTGTGGCCTTGGCAGCCAAAGAGGTATCCTGACCGGCACCGTCCTTTGTGCCCGCAACTAAGCCCTTCGGAAAGAACACTGCCCTGCTGTGAGTTCGGCGTCTGGAACCTCTTGGGACTTAACCCGAACCCTAACCCTTCCCAGAAACGTTACCCTCCACTGAAACCTAAGCTTGCCTCATTCCCTTATCCTGCATTTGAGCAGCCTCCTGGCATGGGCCCTCACTTCAGCCCTCGAGGGAGATCACGAGACCGGAGTCGCGTCGGCCCTGGCGACGTCCTTGGACCGAACCCTAACCCTAGCTAAGGCACTCTCCTCATGGGGACCAAATTCCAAGGTCGGAGAGCATCACGCGCATAGGGAACAGAAGCGGTGCAGGCTGACTTGCCAAGGAACTTGGAATCTCACCATGTCGTTTCCCAGGCCCGGCTGCAGCTCCCGAGAGGATTCCGGAGGCCTCCTCGACCAGGGGCTTTTCGTCGTGTGTGGACTTGGCAGCCAAAAAGGGACCCTGACCGGCACCGTCCCTTGTGCCCTCCACTCAGCCCTTCGGGGAGACCACTGCCCTGCTGTGAGTTCAGCGCCTGGAACGTCCTTGGACCTAACCCTAACCCTAACCCTACTCCGAACCAGGACCCTCCACTGAAACCTAAGCCTGCCTCGACACCTAATCCTGCATTTGATCCGCCTCCTGACATGGGCCCTCATCTAAGCCCTCGAGGGAGATCACGAGACCGGAGTTGCTTCGGCCCTGGCGACATCCCTGGACCAAACCCTAACCCTAGCTATGGCTCCCTCCTCATGAGGACCCAATTCCAAGGTCGGACAGCATCACGCGCCTGGGGTCCAGACGCGGTGCAGGCTGACTCGGCATGGACCTTGGAATCTCACCATGTCGATTCCCAGGCCTGGCTGCAGCTCCCGAGAGGATTCCGGAGGCCTCCTCGACCAGGGGCTTTTCGTCGTGTGTGGCCTTGACAGCCAAAGAGGGTCCCTGACCGGCACGGTCCCTTGTGCCCTCAACTCAGCCCTTCGGGGAGACCACTGCCCGGCTGTGGGTTCGGCGCCTGGAACCTCCTGGGACCTAACCCTAACCCTAACCCTACCCCGAAAAAGGACCCTCCACCAAAACCGAAGCCAGCCTCGATCCCTATTCCTGCATTTGAGCTGCCGTGTGGCATGGGCCCTCATTTCAGGCCTCGAGGGAGATCACCAGACCGGAGTCGCTTTGGCCCTGGCGACGTCCCTGGACCGAACCCTAACTCTAGATAAGGCTCTCTCCGCATGGGGACCCAATTCCAAGGTAGGACAGCATCACGAGCCTGGGGTCCAGAAGCGGGGCAGGCTGACTTGCCAAGGAACCTGGAAGCTCACCATGTCGTTTGCCAGGCCCGGCTGCAGCTCCCGAGAGGATTCCGGAGGCCTCCTCGACCAGGGGCTTATCGACGTGTGTGGTCTTGGCAGCCAAAGAGTGACCCTGACCGGCACCGTCCCTTGTGCCCTCAACTCAGCCCTTCGGGGAGACCACTGCCTTGCTGTGAGTTCAGCGCCTGGAACCTCCTGGGACCTAACCCTAACCCTAACCCTACCCCGAACCCGGACCCTCCCCCGAAACCTAAGCCTGCCTCGACACCTAATCCTGCATTTGAGCCGCCTTCTGGCATGGGCCCTCACTTCAGCCCTTGAGGGAGATCACGAGACCGGAGTCGCTTCGGCCCTGGCGACGTCCCTGGACCGAGCCCTAACCCTAGCTAAGGCTCTCTCCTCATGGGGACCCAATTCCAAGGTCGGACAGCATCATGCGCCTGGGGTCCAGTAGCGGTGCATGCTGACGCGGCATTGAACTTGGAATCTCACATGTCGTTTCCCAGGCCCGGCAGCAGCTCCAGAGAGGGTTCCGGAGGCCTCCTCGACCAGGGGCTTATCGACGTGTGTGGCCTTGACAGCCAAAGAGGGACCCTAACCGGCACGGTCCCTTGTGCTTCAACTCAACCCTTCGGGGAGACCACTGCCCTGCTGTGAGTTCAGCGCCTGGAACCTCCTGGGACCTAACCCTAAACCTAAACCTACCCCGAACCAGGACCCTCCACCGAAACCTAAGCCAGCCTCGATCCCTATTCGTGCATCTGAGCCGCCTTCTGGCATGGGCCCTCACTTCAAGCCTCGAGGGAGATCACGAGACCGGAGTGGCTTCGGCCCTGGCGACGTCCCTGGACCGAACCCTAACCCTAGATAAGTCTCTCTCCGCATGGGGACCCAATTCCAAGTTAGGACAGCATCACGAGCCTGGGGTCCAGAAGCGGTGCACGCTGACTTGCCAAGGAACCTGGAAGCTCACCATGTCGTTTCCCAGGCCCGGCTGCAGCTCCCGAGAGGATTCCGGAGGCCTCCTCGACCAGGGGCTTAT
The DNA here is from genome assembly GCF_022837055.1 of Prionailurus viverrinus. Classification (NCBI taxonomy): domain Eukaryota; kingdom Metazoa; phylum Chordata; class Mammalia; order Carnivora; family Felidae; genus Prionailurus; species Prionailurus viverrinus. The sequence goes on along the minus strand of NW_025927644.1, from coordinate 132,382 downwards.
CGACGTGTGTGGTCTTGGCAGCCAAAGAGGGACCCTGACCGGCACCGTCCCTTGTGCCCTCAACTCAGCCCTTTGGGGAGACCACTGCCCTGCTGTGAGTTCAGCGCCTGGAACCTCCTGGGACCTAACCCTAACCCTAACCCTACCCCGAACCGTTAGCCTCCACCAACACGTAAGCCTGCCTCGTTCCCTTATCCTGCATTTGAGCCGCCTCCTGGCATGGGCCCTCACTTCAGCCCCCGAGGGAGATCACGAGAGCGGAGTCGCTTCGGCCCTGGCATCGTCCCTGGACCGAACCCTAACCCTAGCTAAGGCTCTCTCCTCATGGGGACCCAATTCCAAGGACGGACAGCATCACGCGCATAGGGAACAGAAGCGGTGCAGGCTGACTCGGCAAGGAACATGGAAGCAAACCATGTCGTTTCCCAGGCCGGCTGCAGCTCCCGAGAGGATTCCGGAGGCCTCCTCGACCAGGGGCTTATCGACGTGTGTGGTGTTGGCAGCCAAAAAGGGACCCTGAGCGGCACCGTCCCTTCTGCCCTCAACTCAGGCCTTCGGGGAGACCACTGCCCTGCTGTGAGTTCAGCGCTGGAACCTCATGGGACCTAACCCTATCCCTAACCCTACCCGAACCAGGACCCTCTACCGAAACCGAAGCCTGCCTCGATCCCTAATCCTGCATTTGAGCCGCCTCCTGGCATGGGCGCTCACTTCAGCCCTCGAGGGAGATCACGAGACCGGAGTCGCTTCGGCCCTGGCGACATCCCTGGACCAAACCCTAACCCTAGCTATGGCTCTCTCCTCATGGGGACCCAATTCCAAGGTCGGACAGCATCACGCGCCTGGGGTCCAGAAGCGGTGCAGGCTGACTCGGCATGGAACTTGGAATCTCACCATGTCGTTTCCCAGGCCCGGCTGCAGCTCCCGAGAGGATTCCGGAGGCCTCATCGACCAGGGGCTTATCGACGTGTGTGGCCTTGAGCCAAAGAGGTACCCTGACCGGCACCGTCCCTTGTGCCCTCAACTCAGTCCTTCGGGGAGACGACTGCCCTGCTGTGAGTTCGGCGCCTGGAATCTCCTGGGTCCTACCCCTAAACCTAAACCTAACCCGAACCGTTACCCTCCACCGAAACCTAAGCCTGCCTCGATCCCTAATCCTGCATTTGAGCCGCCTCCTGGCATGGGCCCTCACTTCAGCCCTCGAGGGAGATCACGAGACCAGAGTCGCTTTGGCCCTGGCGACTTCACTGGACCGAACCTTAACCCTAGCTAAGGCTCTCTCCGCATGGGGACCCAATTCCAAGGTCGGACAACATCACGCGCCTGGTGTCCAGAAGCGGTGCAGGCTGACTCGTCAAGGAACCTGGAAGCTCACCATGTCGTTTCCCAGGCCCGACTGCAGCTCCTGAGAGGATTCCGGAGGCCTCCTCGACCAGGGGCTTATCCACGTGTGTGGCCTTGGCAGCCAAAGAGGGATCCTGACCGGCACCGTCCTTTGTGCCCGCAACTAAGCCCTTCGGGAAGAACACTGCCCTGCTGTTAGTTCGGCGTCTGGAACCTCTTGGGACCTAACCCTAACCCTAAGCCTTCGCCGAACCGTTACCCTCCACTGAAACCTAAGCCTGCCTCGTTCCCTTATCCTGCAGTTGAGCCGCCTTCTGGCATGGGCCCTCACTTCAGACCTCGAGGGAGATCACGAGAGCGGAGTCGCTTCGGCCCTGGAATCGTCCCTGGACCGAACCCTAACCCTAGCTAAGGCTCTCTCCTCATGGGGACCCAATTCCAAGGTCGGACAGCATCATGCGCCTGGGGTCCAGAAGCGGTGCAGGCTGACTCGGCATGGACCTTGCAATCTCACCATGTCGTTTCCCAGGCCCGGCTGCAGCTCCCGAGAGGATTCTGGAGGCCTCCTCGACCAGGGTCTTATCGACGTGTGTGGCCTTGACAGCCAACGAGGGAACCTGACCGGCACGATCCCTTGTGCCCTCAACTCAGCCCTTCGGGGAGACCACTGCCCTGCTTTGGGAAAGGCGCCTGGAACTTCCTGGGACCTAACCCTAACCCTAACCCTACCCCGAACCAGGACCCTCCACCGAAACCTAAGCCAGCCTCGATCCCTCTTCCTGCATTTGAGACGCCTTCTGGAATGGGCCCTCAATTCAGTCCTCGAGGGAGATCACGAGACCGGAGTCGCTTCGGCCCTGGCGACGTCCCTGGACCGAACCCTAACCCTAGTTAAGGCTCTCTCCGCATGGGGACCCAATTCCAACGTAGGACAGCATCACGAGCCTGGGGACCAGAAGCGGTGCAGGCTGACTTGCCAAGGTACCTGGAAGCTCACCATGTCGTTTCCCAGGCCCAGATGCAGCTCCCGAGAGGATTCCGGAGGCCTCCTCGACCAGGTGCTTATCGACGTGTGTGGCCTTGGCAGCCAAAGAGGTATCCTGACCGGCACCGTCCTTTGTGCCCGCAACTAAGCCCTTCGGAAAGAACACTGCCCTGCTGTGAGTTCGGCGTCTGGAACCTCTTGGGACTTAACCCTAACCCTAACCCTTCCCCGAAACGTTACCCTCCACTGAAACCTAAGCTTGCCTCATTCCCTTATCCTGCATTTGAGCAGCCTCCTGGCATGGGCCCTCACTTCAGCCCTCGAGGGAGATCACGAGACCGGAGTCGCGTCGGCCCTGGCGACGCCCTTGGACCGAACCCTAACCCTAGCTAAGGCACTCTCCTCATGGGGACCAAATTCCAAGGTCGGAGAGCATCACGCGCATAGGGAACAGAAGCGGTGTAGGCTGACTTGCCAAGGAACTTGGAATCTCACCATGTCGTTTCCCAGGCCCGGCTGCAGCTCCCGAGAGGATTCCGGAGGCCTCCTCGACCAGGGGCTTTTCGTCGTGTGTGGACTTGGCAGCCAAAAAGGGACCCTGACCGGCACCGTCCCTTGTGCCCTCCACTCAGCCCTTCGGAGAGACCACTGCCCTGCTGTGAGTTCAGCGCCTGGAACGTCCTTGGACCTAACCCTAACCCTAACCCGACTCCGAACCAGGACCCTCCACTGAAACCTAAGCCTGCCTCGACACCTAATCCTGCATTTGATCCGCCTCCTGACATGGGCCCTCATCTAAGCCCTCGAGGGAGATCACGAGACCGGAGTTGCTTCGGCCCTGGCGACATCCCTGGACCAAACCCTAACCCTAGCTATGGCTCCCTCCTCATGAGGACCCAATTCCAAGGTCGGACAGCATCACGCGCCTGGGGTCCAGACGCGGTGCAGGCTGACTCGGCATGGACCTTGGAATCTCACCATGTCGATTCCCAGGCCTGGCTGCAGCTCCCGAGAGGATTCCGGAGGCCTCCTCGACCAGGGGCTTTTCGTCGTGTGTGGCCTTGACAGCCAAAGAGGGTCCCTGACCGGCACGGTCCCTTGTGCCCTCAACTCAGCCCTTCGGGGAGACCACTGCCCGGCTGTGGGTTCGGCGCCTGGAACCTCCTGGGACCTAACCCTAACCCTAACCCTACCCCGAAAAAGGACCCTCCACCAAAACCGAAGCCAGCCTCGATCCCTATTCCTGCATTTGAGCTGCCGTGTGGCATGGGCCCTCATTTCAGGCCTCGAGGGAGATCACCAGACCGGAGTCGCTTTGGCCCTGGCGACGTCCCTGGACCGAACCCTAACTCTAGATAAGGCTCTCTCCGCATGGGGACCCAATTCCAAGGTAGGACAGCATCACGAGCCTGGGGTCCAGAAGCGGGGCAGGCTGACTTGCCAAGGAACCTGGAAGCTCACCATGTCGTTTGCCAGGCCCGGCTGCAGCTCCCGAGAGGATTCCGGAGGCCTCCTCGACCAGGGGCTTATCGACGTGTGTGGTCTTGGCAGCCAAAGAGTGACCCTGACCGGCACCGTCCCTTGTGCCCTCAACTCAGCCCTTCGGGGAGACCACTGCCTTGCTGTGAGTTCAGCGCCTGGAACCTCCTGGGACCTAACCCTAACCCTAACCCTACCCCGAACCCGGACCCTCCCCCGAAACCTAAGCCTGCCTCGACACCTAATCCTGCATTTGAGCCGCCTTCTGGCATGGGCCCTCACTTCAGCCCTTGAGGGAGATCACGAGACCGGAGTCGCTTCGGCCCTGGCGACGTCCCTGGACCGAGCCCTAACCCTAGCTAAGGCTCTCTCCTCATGGGGACCCATTTCCAAGGTCGGACAGCATCATGCGCCTGGGGTCCAGTAGCGGTGCATGCTGACGCGGCATTGAACTTGGAATCTCACATGTCGTTTCCCAGGCCCGGCAGCAGCTCCAGAGAGGGTTCCGGAGGCCTCCTCGACCAGGGGCTTATCGACGTGTGTGGCCTTGACAGCCAAAGAGGGACCCTAACCGGCACGGTCCCTTGTGCTTCAACTCAATCCTTCGGGGAGACCACTGCCCTGCTGTGAGTTCAGCGCCTGGAACCTCCTGGGACCTAACCCTAATCCTAAACCTACCCCGAACCAGGACCCTCCACCGAAACCTAAGCCAGCCTCGATCCCTATTCGTGCATTTGAGCCGCCTTCTGGCATGGGCCCTCACTTCAAGCCTCGAGGGAGATCACGAGACCGGAGTGGCTTCGGCCCTGGCGACGTCCCTGGACCGAACCCTAACCCTAGATAAGTCTCTCTCCGCATGGGGACCCAATTCCAAGGTAGGACAGCATCACGAGCCTGGGGTCCAGAAGCGGTGCAGGCTGACTTGCCAAGGAACCTGGAAGCTCACCATGTCGTTTCCCAGGCCCGGCTGCAGCTCCCGAGAGGATTCCGGAGGCCTCCTCTACCAGGGGCTTATCGACGCGTGTGGTCTTGGCAGCCAAAGAGGGACCCTGACCGGCACCGTCCCTTGTGCCCTCAACTCAGCCCTTCGGGGAGACCACTGCCCTGCTGTGAGTTCAGCGCCTGGAACCTCCTGGGACCTAACCCTAACCCTAACCCTACCCCGAACCGTTAGCCTCCACCAACACGTAAGCCTGCCTCGTTCCCTTATCCTGCATTTGAGCCGCCTCCTGGCATGGGCCCTCACTTCAGCCCCCGAGGGAGATCACGAGAGCGGAGTCGCTTCGGCCCTGGCATCGTCCCTGGACCGAACCCTAACCCTAGCTAAGGCTCTCTCCTCATGGGGACCCAATTCCAAGGACGGACAGCATCACGCGCATAGGGAACAGAAGCGGTGCAGGCTGACTCGGCAAGGAACATGGAAGCAAACCATGTCGTTTCCCAGGCCGGCTGCAGCTCCCGAGAGGATTCCGGAGGCCTCCTCGACCAGGGGCTTATCGACGTGTGTGGTGTTGGCAGCCAAAAAGGGACCCTGAGCGGCACCGTCCCTTCTGCCCTCAACTCAGGCCTTCGGGGAGACCACTGCCCTGCTGTGAGTTCAGCGCCTGCAACCTCATGGGACCTAACCCTATCCCTAACCCTACCCGAACCAGGACCCTCTACCGAAACCGAAGCCTGCCTCGATCCCTAATCCTGCATTTGAGCCGACTCCTGGCATGGGCGCTCACTTCAGCCCTCGAGGGAGATCACGAGACCGGAGTCGCTTCGGCCCTGGCGACGTTTCTGGACCAAACCCTAACCCTAGCTATGGCTCTCTCCTCATGAGGACCCAATTCCAAGGTTGGACAGCATCACGCGCCTGGGGTCCAGAAGCGGTGCAGGCTGACCGGCATGGAACTTGGAATCTCACCATGTCGTTTCCCAGGCCCGGCTGCAGCTCCCGAGAGGATTCCGGAGGCCTCATCGACCAGGAGCTTATCGAGGTGTGTGGCCTTGAGCCAAAGAGGGACCATGACCGGCACCGTCCCTTGTGCGCTCAACTCAGCCCTTCGGGGAGACCACTGCCCTGCTGTGAGTTCGGAGCCTGGAATCTCCTGGGTCCAACCCCTAAACCTAAACCTAACCAGAACCGTTACCCTCCACCGAAACCTAAGCCTGCCTCGATCCCTAATCCTGCATTTGAGCCGCCTCCTGGCATGGGCCCTCACTTCAGCCCTCGAGGGAGATCACGAGACCAGAGTCGCTTTGGCCCTGGCGACTTCGCTGGACCGAACCTTAACCCTAGCTAAGGCTCTCTCCGCATGGGGACCCAATTCCAAGGTCGGACAGCATCACGCGCCTGGTGTCCAGAAGTGGTGCAGGCTGACTCGTCAAGGAACCTGGAAACTCACCATGTCGTTTCCCAGGCCCGGCTGCAGCTCCCGAGAGGATTCCGGAGACCTACTCGACCAGGGGCTTATCGACGTGTGTGGCCTTGGCAGCCAAAGAGGGATCCTGACCGGCACCGCCCTTTGTGCCCGCAACTAAGCCCTTCGGGAAGAACACTGCCCTGCTGTTAGTTCGGCGTCTGGAACCTCTTGGGACCTAACCCTAACCCTAAACCTTCGGCGAACCGTTTACCCTCCAATGAAACCTAAGCTTGCCTCGTTCCCTTATCCTGCAGTTGAGCCGCCATCTGGCATGGACCCTCAATTCAGACCTCGAGGGAGATCACGAGAGCGGAGTCGCTTCGGCCCTGGAATCGTCCCTGGACCGAACCCTAACCCTAGCTAAGGCTCTCTCCTCATGGGGACCTAATTCCAAGGTCGGACAGCATCACGCGCATAGGGAACAGAAGCGGTGCAGGCTGACTCGGCAAGGAACATGGAAGCTCACCATGTCGTTTCCCAGGCCCGGCTGCAGCTCCCGAGAGGATTCCGGAGGCCTCCTCGACCAGGGGCTTATCGACGTGTGTGGTCTTGGCAGCCAAAGAGTGACCCTGACCGGCACCGTCCCTTGTGCCCTCAATTCAGCCCTTCGGGGAGACCACTGCCTTGCTGTGAGTTCAGCGCCTGGAACCTCCTGGGACCTAACCGTAACCCTAACCCTACCCCGAACCCGGACCCTCCCCCGAAACCTAAGCCTGCCTCGACACCTAATCCTGCATTTGAGCCGCCTCCTGGCATGGGCCCTCACTTCAGCCCTTGAGGGAGATCACGAGACCGGAGTCGCTTCGGCCCTGGCGACGTCCCTGGACCGAACCCTAACCCTAGCTAAGGCTCTCTCCTCATGGGGACCCAATTCCAAGGTCGGACAGCATCATGCGCCTGGGGTCCAGAAGCGGTGCAGGCTGACTCGGCATGGACCTTGCAATCTCACCATGTCGTTTCCCAGGCCCGGCTGCAGCTCCCGAGAGGATTCCGGAGGCCTCCTCGACCAGGGTCTTATCGACGTGTGTGGCCTTGACAGCCAACGAGGGACCCTGACCGGCACGATCCCTTGTGCCCTCAACTCAGCCCTTCGGGGAGACCACTGCCCTGCTTTGGGAAAGGCGCCTGGAACTTCCTGGGACCTAACCCTAACCCTAACCCTACCCCGAACCAGGACCCTCCACCGAAACCTAAGCCAGCCTCGATCCCTCTTCCTGCATTTGAGACGCCTTCTGGAATGGGCCCTCACTTCAGTCCTCGAGGGAGATCACGAGACCGGAGTCGCTTCGGCCCTGGCGACGTCCCTGGACCGAACCCTAACCCTAGTTAAGGCTCTCTCCGCATGGGGACCCAATTCCAACGTAGGACAGCATCACGAGCCTGGGGACCAGAAGCGGTGCAGGCTGACTTGCCAAGGTACCTGGAAGGTCACCATGTCGTTTCCCAGGCCCAGATGCAGCTCCCGAGAGGATTCCGGAGGCCTCCTCGACCAGGGGCTTATCGACGTGTGTGGCCTTGGCAGCCAAAGAGGTATCCTGACCGGCACCGTCCTTTGTGCCCGCAACTAAGCCCTTCGGAAAGAACACTGCCCTGCTGGGAGTTCGGCGTCTGGAACGTCTTGGGACTTAACCCTAACCCTAACCCTTCCCCGAAACGTTACCCTCCACTGAAAACTAAGCTTGCCTCATTCCCTTATCCTGCATTTGAGCAGCCTCCTGGCATGGGCCCTCACTTCAGCCCTCGAGGGAGATCACGAGACCGGAGTCGCGTCGGCCCTGGCAACGTCCTTGGACCGAACCCTAACCCTAGCTAAGGCACTCTCCTCATGGGGACCAAATTCCAAGGTCGGAGAGCATCACGCGCATAGGGAACAGAAGCGGTGCAGGCTGACTTGCCAAGGAACTTGGAATCTCACCATGTCGTTTCCCAGGCCCGGCTGCAGCTCCCGAGAGGATTCCGGAGGCCTCCTCGACCAGGGGCTTTTCGTCGTGTGTGGACTTGGCAGCCAAAAAGGGACCCTGACCGGCACCGTCCCTTGTGCCCTCCACTCAGCCCTTCGGGGAGACCACTGCCCTGCTGTGAGTTCAGCGCCTGGAACGTCCTTGGACCTAACCCTAACCCTAACCCTACTCCGAACCAGGACCCTCCACTGAAACCTAAGCCTGCCTCGACACCTAATCCTGCATTTGATCCGCCTCCTGACATGGGCCCTCATCTAAGCCCTCGAGGGAGATCACGAGACCGGAGTTGCTTCGGCCCTGGCGACATCCCTGGACCAAACCCTAACCCTAGCTATGGCTCCCTCCTCATGAGGACCCAATTCCAAGGTCGGACAGCATCACGCGCCTGGGGTCCAGACGCGGTGCAGGCTGACTCGGCATGGACCTTGGAATCTCACCATGTCGATTCCCAGGCCTGGCTGCAGCTCCCGAGAGGATTCCGGAGGCCTCCTCGACCAGGGGCTTTTCGTCGTGTGTGGCCTTGACAGCCAAAGAGGGTCCCTGACCGGCACGGTCCCTTGTGCCCTCAACTCAGCCCTTCGGGGAGACCACTGCCCGGCTGTGGGTTCGGCGCCTGGAACCTCCTGGGACCTAACCCTAACCCTAACCCTACCCCGAAAAAGGACCCTCCACCAAAACCGAAGCCAGCCTCGATCCCTATTCCTGCATTTGAGCAGCCGTGTGGCATGGGCCCTCATTTCAGGCCTCGAGGGAGATCACCAGACCGGAGTCGCTTTGGCCCTGGCGACGTCCCTGGCCCGAACCCTAACTCTAGATAAGGCTCTCTCCGCATGGGGACCCAATTCCAAGGTAGGACAGCATCACGAGCCTGGGGTCCAGAAGCGGGGCAGGCTGACTTGCCAAGGAACCTGGAAGCTCACCATGTCGTTTGCCAGGCCCGGCTGCAGCTCCCGAGAGGATTCCGGAGGCCTCCTCGACCAGGGGCTTATCGACGTGTGTGGTCTTGGCAGCCAAAGAGTGACCCTGACCGGCACCGTCCCTTGTGCCCTCAACTCAGCCCTTCGGGGAGACCACTGCCTTGCTGTGAGTTCAGCGCCTGGAACCTCCTGGGACCTAACCCTAACCCTAACCCTACCCCGAACCCGGACCCTCCCCCGAAACCTAAGCCTGCCTCGACACCTAATCCTGCATTTGAGCCGCCTTCTGGCATGGGCCCTCACTTCAGCCCTTGAGGGAGATCACGAGACCGGAGTCGCTTCGGCCCTGGCGACGTCCCTGGACCGAGCCCTAACCCTAGCTAAGGCTCTCTCCTCATGGGGACCCATTTCCAAGGTCGGACAGCATCATGCGCCTGGGGTCCAGTAGCGGTGCATGCTGATGCGGCATTGAACTTGGAATCTCACATGTCGTTTCCCAGGCCCGGCAGCAGCTCCAGAGAGGGTTCCGGAGGCCTCCTCGACCAGGGGCTTATCGACGTGTGTGGCCTTGACAGCCAAAGAGGGACCCTAACCGGCACGGTCCCTTGTGCTTCAACTCAACCCTTCGGGGAGACCACTGCCCTGCTGTGAGTTCAGCGCCTGGAACCTCTTGGGACCTAACCCTAAACCTAAACCTACCCCGAACCAGGACCCTCCACCGAAACCTAAGCCAGCCTCGATCCCTATTCGTGCATTTGAGCCGCCTTCTGGCATGGGCCCTCACTTCAAGCCTCGAGGGAGATCACGAGACCGGAGTGGCTTCGGCCCTGGCGACGTCCCTGGACCGAACCCTAACCCTAGATAAGTCTCTCTCCGCATGGGGACCCAATTCCAAGGTAGGACAGCATCACGAGTTGGGGTCCAGAAGCGGTGCAGGCTGACTTGCCAAGGAACCTGGAAGCTCACCATGTCGTTTCCCAGGCCCGGCTGCAGCTCCCGAGAGGATTCCGGAGGCCTCCTCGACCAGGGGCTTATCGACGCGTGTGGTCTTGGCAGCCAAAGAGGGACCCTGACCGGCACCGTCCCTTGTGCCCTCAACTCAGCCCTTCGGGGAGACCACTGCCCTGCTGTGAGTTCAGCGCCTGGAGCCTCCTGGGACCTAACCCTAACCCTAACCCTACCCCGAACCGTTAGCCTCCACCAACACGTAAGCCTGCGTCGTTCCCTTATCCTGCATTTGAGCCGCCTCCTGGCATGGGCCCTCACTTCAGCCCCCGAGGGAGATCACGAGAGCGGAGTCACTTCGGCCCTGGCATCGTCCCTGGACCGAACCCTAACCCTAGCTAAGGCTCTCTCCTCATGGGGACCCATTTCCAAGGACGGACAGCATCACGCGCATAGGGAACAGAAGCGGTGCAGGCTGACTCGGCAAGGAACATGGAAGCAAACCATGTCGTTTCCCAGGCCGGCTGCAGCTCCCGAGAGGATTCCGGAGGCCTCCTCGACCAGGGGCTTATCGACGTGTGTGGTGTTGGCAGCCAAAAAGGGACCCTGAGCGGCACCGTCCCTTCTGCCCTCAACTCAGGCCTTCGGGGAGACCACTGCCCTGCTGTGAGTTCAGCGCTGGAACCTCATGGGACCTAACCCTATCCCTAACCCTACCCGAACCAGGACCCTCTACCGAAACCGAAGCCTGCCTCGATCCCTAATCCTGCATTTGAGCCGACTCCTGGCATGGGCGCTCACTTCAGCCCTCGAGGGAGATCACGAGACCGGAGTCGCTTCGGCCCTGGCGACATCCCTGGACCAAACCCTAACCCTAGCTATGGCTCTCTCCTCATGAGGACCCAATTCCAAGGTTGGACAGCATCACGCGCCTGGGGTCCAGAAGCGGTGCAGGCTGACCGGCATGGAACTTGGAATCTCACCATGTCGTTTCCCAGGCCCGGCTGCAGCTCCCGAGAGGATTCCGGAGGCCTCATCGACCAGGAGCTTATCGAGGTGTGTGGCCTTGAGCCAAAGAGGGACCATGACCGGCACCGTCCCTTGTGCGCTCAACTCAGCCCTTCGGGGAGACCACTGCCCTGCTGTGAGTTCGGAGCCTGGAATCTCCTGGGTCCAACCCCTAAACCTAAACCTAACCAGAACCGTTACCCTCCACCGAAACCTAAGCCTGCCTCGATCCCTAATCCTGCATTTGAGCCGCCTCCTGGCATGGGCCCTCACTTCAGCCCTCGAGGGAGATCACGAGACCAGAGTCGCTTTGGCCCTGGCGACTTCGCTGGACCGAACCTTAACCCTAGCTAAGGCTCTCTCCGCATGGGGACCCAATTCCAAGGTCGGACAGCATCACGCGCCTGGTGTCCAGAAGTGGTGCAGGCTGACTCGTCAAGGAACCTGGAAGCTCACCATGTCGTTTCCCAGGCCCGGCTGCAGCTCCCGAGAGGATTCCGGAGACCTCCTCGACCAGGGGCTTATCGACGTGTGTGGCCTTGGCAGCCAAAGAGGGATCCTGACCGGCACCGCCCTTTGTGCCCGCAACTAAGCCCTTCGGGAAGAACACTGCCCTGCTGTTAGTTCGGCGTCTGGAACCTCTTGGGACCTAACCCTAACCCTAAACCTTCGGCGAACCGTTTACCCTCCACTGAAACCTAAGCTTGCCTCGTTCCCTTATCCTGCAGTTGAGCCGCCATCTGGCATGGGCCCTCAATTCAGACCTCGAGGGAGATCACGAGAGCGGAGTCGCTTCGGCCCTGGCATCGTCCCTGGACCGAACCCTAACCCTAGCTAAGGCTCTCTCCTCATGGGGACCCAATTCCAAGATCGGACAGCATCACGCGCATAGGGAACAGAAGCGGTGCAGGCTGACTCGGCAAGGAACCTGGAAGCTCACCATGTCGTTTCCCAGGCCCGGCTGCAGCTCCCGAGAGGATTCCGGAGGCCTCCTCGACCAGGGGCTTATCGACGTGTGTGGCCTTGACAGCCAAAGAGGGACCCTGACCGGCACGGTCCCTTGTGCTTCAACACAACCCTTCGGGGAGACCACTACCCTGTTGTGAGTTCAGCGCCTGGAACTTCCTGGGACCCAACCCTAACCCTAAACCTACCCCAACCAGGACCCTCCACCGACACCTAAGCCTGCCCTGATACCTAATCCTGCATTTGAGCCGCCTCCTGGCATGGGCCCTCACTTCAGCCCCAGAGGGAGATCACGAGACCGGAGTCGCTTCGGCCCTGGCGACGTCCCTGGACTGAACCCTAACCCTAGCTAAGGCTCTCTCCTCATGGGGACCCAATTCCAAGATCGGACAGCATCACGCGCATAGGGAACAGAAGCGGTGCAGGCTGACTCGGCAAGGAACCTGGAAGCTCACCATGTCGTTTCCCAGGCCCGGCTGCAGCTCCCGAGAGGACTCCGGAGGCCTCCTCGACCAGGGGCTTATCGACGTGTGTGGTCTTGGCAGCCAAAGAGTGACCCTGACCGGCAACGTCCCTTGTGCCCTCAACTCAGCCCTTCGGGGAGACCACTGCCTTGCTGTGAGTTCAGCGCCTGGAACCTCCTGGGACCTAACCCTAACCCTAACCCTACCCCGAACCAGGACCCTCCACCAAAACCTAAGCCTGCCTCGACACCTAATCCTGCATTTGAGCCGCCTCCTGGCATGGGCCCTCACTTCAGCCCTTGAGGGAGATCACGAGACCGGAGTCGCTTCGGCCCTGGCGAAGTCCCTGGACCGAACCCTAACCCTAGCTAAGGCTCTCTCCTCATGGGGACCCAATTCCAAGGTCGGACAGCATCATGCGCCTGGGGTCCAGAAGCGGTGCATGCTGACTCGGCATTGAACTTGGAATCTCACCATGTCGTTTCCCAGGCCCGGCTGCAGCTCCAGAGAGGATTCCGGAGGCCTCCTCGACCAGGGGCTTATCGACATCTGTGGCCTTGACAGCCAAAGAGGGACCCTGACCGGCACGGTCCCTTGTGCTTCAACTCAACCCTTCGGGGAGACCACTACCCTGTTGTGAGTTCAGCGCCTGGAACCTCCTGGGACCCAACCCTAACCCTAAACCTACCCCAACCAGGACCCTCCACCGACACCTAAGCCTGCCCTGATACCTAATCCTGCATTTGAGCCGCCTCCTGGCATGGGCCCTCACTTCAGCCCCAGAGGGAGATCACGAGACCGGAGTCGCTTCGGCCCTGGCGACGTCCCTGGACTGAACCCTAACCCTAGATAAGGCTCTCTCCGCATGGGGACCCAATTCCAAGGTAGGACAGCATCACGAGCCTGGGGTCCAGAAGCGGAGCAGACTGACTTGCCAAGGAACCTGGAAGCTCACCATGTCGTTTCCCATGCCCGGCTGCAGCTCCCGAGAGGATTCCGGAGGCCTCCCCGACCAGGGGCTTATCGACGTGTGTGGCCTTGGCAGCCAAAGAGGGATCCTGACCGGCACCGTCCTTTGTGCCCGCAACTAAGCCCTTCGGGAACAACACTGCCCTGCTGTGAGTTGGGCGTCTGGAACCTCTTTGGACTTAACCCTAACCCTAACCCTTCCCCGAACCGTTACCCTCCACTGAAACCAAAGCCTGCCACGTTCCCTTATCCTGCATTTGAGCCGCCTTCTGGCATGGGCCCTCACTTCAGCCCCCGAGGGAGATCACGAGACCGGAGTCGCTTCGGCCCAGGCGTCGTCCCTGGACCGAACCCTAACCCTAGCTAAGGCTCTCTCCTCATGTGGACTCAATTCCAAGGTCGGACAGCATCACGCGCATAGGGAACAGAAGCGGTGCAGGCTGACTCGGCAAGGAACCTGGAAGCTCACCATGTCGTTTCCCAGGCCCGGCTGCAGCTCCCGAGAGGATTCCGGAGGCCTCCTCGAACAGGGGCTTATCGACGCGTGTGGTCTTGGCAGCCAAAGAGGGACCCTGACAGGCACCGTCCCTTGTGCCCTCAACTCAGCCCTTCGGGGAGACCACTGCCCTTCTGTGAGTTCAGCGCCTGGAACCTCCTGGGACCTAAACCTGACACTAACCCTACCCCGAACCGTTAGCCTCCACCGAAACGTAAGCCTGCCTCGTTCCCTTATCCTGCATTTGAGCCGCCTCCTGGCATGGGCCCTCACTTCAGCCCTCGAGGGAGATCACGAGACAGGTGTCGCTTCGGCCCTGGCGACGTCCCTGACCGAACCCTAACCCTAGCTAAGGCTCTCTCCGCATGGGGACCCAATTCCAAGGTCGGACAGCATCACGCGCATAGGGAACAGAAGCGGTGCAGGCTGACTCGGCAAGGAACATGGAATCTCACCATGTCGTTTCCCAGGCCCGGCTGCAGCTCCCGAGAGGATTCCGGAGGCCTCCTCGACCAGGGGCTTATCGACGTGTGTGGTCTTGGCAGCCAAAGAGTGACCCTGACCGGCACCGTCCCTTGTGCCCTCAACTCAGCCCTTCGGGGAGACCACTGCCTTGCTGTGAGTTCAGCGCCTGGAACCTCCTGGGACCTAACCGTAACCCTAACCCTACCCCGAACCCGGACCCTCCCCCGAAACCTAAGCCTGCCTCGACACCTAATCCTGCATTTGAGCCGCCTCCTGGCATGGGCCCTCACTTCAGCCCTTGAGGGAGATCACGAGACCGGAGTCGCTTCGGCCCTGGCGACGTCCCTGGACTGAACCCTAACCCTAGCTAAGGCTCTCTCCTCATGGGGACCCAATTCCAAGGTCGGACAGCATCATGCGCCTGGGGTCCAGAAGCGGTGCAGGCTGACTCGGCATGGACCTTGCAATCTCACCATGTCGTTTCCCAGGCCCGGCTGCAGCTCCCGAGAGGATTCCGGAGGCCTCCTCGACCAGGGGCTTATCGACGTGTGTGGCCTTGGCAGCCAAAGAGGGATCCTGACCGGCACCGTCTTTTGTGCGCGCAACTAAGCCCTTCGGAAAGAACACTGCCCTGATGTGAGTTCTGCGTCTGGAACCTCTTGGGACCTAACACTAACCCTAACCTTTCCCTGAACCGTTACCCTCCACTGAAAACTAAGCCTGCCTCGTTCCCTTATCCTGCATTTGAGCCGCCTTGTGGCATGGGCCCTCACTTCAGCCCTCGAGGGAGATCCCGAGGGTGGAGTCGATACGGCCCTGGCATCGTCCCCGGACCGAACCCTAACCCTAGCTAAGGCTCTCTCCTCTTGGGGACCCAATTCCAAGGTCGGACAGCATCACGCGCATAGGGAACAGAAGCGGTGCAGGCTGACTCGGCAAGGAACCTGGAAGCTCACCATGTCGTTTCCCAGGCCCGGCTGCAGCTCCCGAGTGGATTCCGGAGGCCTCCTCGACCAGGGGCTTATCGACGTGTGTGGTCTTGGCAGCCAAAGAGGGACCCTACCGGCACCGTCCCTTGTGCCCTCAACTCAGCCCTTCGGGGAGACCACTGCCCTGCTGTGAGTTCAGCGCCCGGAATCTCCTGGGTCCTACCCCTAAACCTAAACCTAACCTGAACCGTTAACTTCCACCGATACCTAAGCCTGCCTCGATCCCTAATCCTGCATTTCAGCCGCCTCCTGGCATGGGCCCTCACTTCAGCCCTCGAGGGAGATCACGAGACCGGTGTTGCTTCGGCCCTGGCGACGTCCCTGGTCCGAACCCTAACCCTAGCTAAGGCTCTCTCCTCATGGGGACCCAATTCTAAGGTCGGACAGCATCACGAGCCTGGGGTCCAGAAGCGGTGCAGGCTGACTTGCCCAGGAACCTGGAAGCTCACCATGTCGTTTCCCAGGCCCGGCTGCAGCTCCCGAGAGGATTCGGAGGCCTCCTCGACCAGGGGCTTATTGCCGTGTGTGGTCTTAGCAGCCAAAGAGGGACCCTGACCGGCACCGTCCCATGTGCCCTCAACTCAGCCCTTCGGGGATGCAACTGCCCTGCTGTGAGTTCATCGCCTGGAACCTCCTGGGACCTAACCCTAACCCTAACCCTACCCCGAACCAGGACCCTCCACCGAAACGTAAGCCTGCCTCATTCCCTTATCCTGCATTTGAGCCGCCTTCTGATATGGGCCCTCACTTCAGCCCTCGAAGGAGATCATGAAACCGGAGTCGCTTCGGCCCTTGCGTCGTCCCTGGACCGAACCCTAACCCTAGCTAAGGCTCTCTCCTCATGGGGACCCAATTCCAAGGTCGGACAGCATCACGCGCATAGGGAACAGAAGCGGTGCAGGCTGACTCGGCAAGGAACCTGGAAGCTCACCATGTCGTTTCCCAGGCCCGGCTGCAGCTCCCGAGAGGATTCCGGAGGCCTCCTCGACCAGGGGCTTTTCGACGTGTGTGGTCTTGGCAGCCAAAGAGGGACCCTGACCGGCACCGTCCCTTGTGCCCTCAACTCAGCCCTTCGGGGAGACCACTGCCCTGCTGTGAGTTCAGCGCCTGGAACCTCCTGGGACCTAACCCTAACCCTAACCCTACCCCGAACCAGGACCCTCCACCGAAACCTAAGCCTGCCTCAACACCTAATCCTGCATTTGAGCCGCCTCCTGGCATGGGCCCTCACTTCAGCCCTCGAGGGAGATCACGAGACCAGAGTCGCTTCGGCCCTGGCGACGTCCCTGGACAGAACCCTAACCCTAGCTAAGGCTCTCTCCTCATGGGGACCCAATTCCAAGGTCGGACAGCATCACGCGCCTGGGGTCCAGAAGCGGTGCAGGCTGACTCGGCATGGAACTTGGAATCTCACCATGTCATTTCCCAGGCCCGGCTGCAGCTCAAGAGAGGATTCCGGAGGCCTCCTCGACCACGGGCTTATCGACGTGTGTGGCCTTGACAGCCAAAGAGGGTCCCTGACCGGCACGGTCCCTTGTGCCCTCAACTCAGCCCTTCGGGAAGACCACTGCCCGGCTGTGGGTTCGGCGCCTGGAACCTCCTGGGACCTAACCCTAACCCTAACCCTACCCAGAAAAAGGACCCTCCACCGAAACCTAAGCCAGGCTCGATCCCTATTCCTGCATTTGAGCTGCCGTCTGGCATGGGCCCTCATTTCAGGCCTCGAAGGAGATCAGCAGACCGGAGTCACTTCGGCCCTGGTGACGTCCCTGGACTGAACCCTAACCCTAGATAAGGCTCTCTCAGCATGGGGACCCAATTCCAAGGTAGGACAGCATCAAGAGCCTGGGGTCCAGAAGCGGGGCAGGCTGACTTGCCAAGGAACCTGGAAGCTCACCATGTCATTTCCCAGGCCCGGCTGCAGCTCCTGAGAGGATTCCGGAGGCCTCCTCGACCAGGGGCTTATTGCCATGTGTGGTCTTGGCAGCCAAAGAGGGACCCTGACCGGCACCGTCCCTTGTGCCCTCAACTCAGCCCTTCGGGGAGACCACTGCCCTGCTGTGAGTTCAGCGCCTGTAACCTCCTGGAACCTAACCCTAACCCTAACCCTACCCCGAACCAGGACCCTCCACCGAATCCTAAGCCTGCCTCGACACCTAATCCTGCATTTGAGCCGCCTCCTGGCATGGGCCCTCACTTCAGCCCTCGAGGGAGATCACGAGACCAGAGTCGCTTCGGCCCTGGCGACGTCCCTGGACCGAACCCTAACCCTAGCTAAAGCTCTCTCCTCATGGGGACCCAATTCCAAGGTCGGACAGCATCACGCGCCTGGGGTCCAGAAGCAGTGCAGGCTGACTCGGCATGGAACTTGGAATCTCACCATGTCGTTTCCCAGGCCCGGCTGCAGCTCCCGAGAGGATTCCGGAGGTCTCCTCGACCAGGGGCTTATCGACGTGTGTGGCCTTGACAGCCATAGAGGGACCCTGACCGGCACGGTCCCTTGTGCCCTCAACTCAGCCCTTCGGGGAGACCACTGCCCTGCTGTGGGTTCGGCGCCTGGAACCTCCTGGGACCTAACCCTAACCCTAACCCTACCCCGAACCAGGACCCTCCACCGAAACCTAAGCCTGCCTCATTCCCTTATCCTGCATTTGAGCCGCCTTCTGATATGGGCCCTCACTTCAGCCCTCGAAGGAGATCACAAAACCGGAGTCGCTTCGGCCCTTGCGTCGTCCCTGGACCGAACCCTAACCCTAGCTAAGGCTGTCTCCTCATGGGGACCCAATTCCAATGTCGGACAGCATCACGCGCATAGGGAACAGAAGCGGTGCAGGCTGACTCGGCAAGGAACCTAGAAGCTCACCATGTCGTTTCCCAGGCCCGGCTGCAGCTCCAGAGAGGATTCCGGAGGCCTCCTCGACCAGGGGCTTTTCGACGTGTGTGGTCTTGGCAGCCAAAGAGGGACCCTGACCGGCACCGTCCCTTGTGCCCTCAACTCAGCCCTTCGGGGAGACCACTGCCCTGCTGTGAGTTCAGCGCCTGGAACCTCCTGGGTCCTAACCCTAACCCTAACCCTACCACGAACCAGGACCATCCCTGGGAACCTAAGCCTGCCTCGACACCTAATCCTACATTTGAGCCGCCTCCTGGCATGGGCCCTCACTTCAGCCCTCGAGGGAGATCACGAGACCAGAGTCGCTTCGGCCCTGGCGACGTCCCTGGACTGAACCCTAACCCTAGCTAAGGCTCTCTCCTCATGGGGACCCAATTCCAAGGTCGGACAGCATCACGCGCCTGGGGTCCAGAAGCGGTGCAGGCTGACTCGGCATGGAACTTGGAATCTCACCATGTCGTTTCCCAGGCCCGGCTGCAGCTCAAGAGAGGATTCCGGAGGCCTCCTCGACCACGGGCTTATCGACGTGTGTGGCCTTGACAGCCAAAGAGGGTCCCTGACCGGCACGGTCCCTTGTGCCCTCAACTCAGCCCTTCGGGAAGACCACTGCCCGGCTGTGGGTTCGGCGCCTGGAACCTCCTGGGACCTAACCCTAACACTAACCCTATCCAGAAAAAGGACCCTCCACCGAAACCTAAGCCAGGCTCGATCCCTATTCCTGCATTTGAGCTGCCGTCTGGCATGGGCCCTCATTTCAGGCCTCGAAGGAGATCAGCAGACCGGAGTCACTTCGGCCCTGGTGACGTCCCTGGACTGAACCCTAACCCTAGATAAGGCTCTCTCCGCATGGGGACCCAATTCCAAGGTAGGACAGCATCACGAGCCTGGGGTCCAGAAGCGGGGCAGGCTGACTTGCCAAGGAACCTGGAAGCTCACCATGTCGTTTCCCAGGCCCGGCTGCAGCTCCAGAGAGGATTCCTGAGGCCTCCTCGACCAGGGGCTTATCGACGTGTGTGGCCTTGGCAGCCAAAGAGGGACCCTGACCGGCACCGTCTTTTGTGCCCGCAACTAAGCCCTTCGGGAAGAACACTGCCCTGCTGTGAGTTCGGCGTCTGGAACCTCTTGGAACCTAACCCTAACCCTAACCCTTCCCCGAACCGTTACCTCCACTGAAACCTAGCCTGCCTCGTTCCCTTATCCTGCATTTGAGCCGCCTTCTGGCATGGGCCCTCACTTCAGCCCTCGAGGGAGATCACGAGACCGGAGTCGCTACGGCCCTGGCATCGTCCCTGGACCGAACCCTAACCCTAGCTAAGGCTCTCTCCTGTTGTGGACCCAATTCCAAGGTCGGACAGCATCACGCGCATAGGGAACAGAAGCGGTGCAGGCTGACTCGGCAAGGAACATGGAAGCTCACCATGTCGTTTCCCAGGCCCGGCTGCAGCTCCCGAGAGGCTTCCGGAGCCTCCTCGACCAGGGGCTTATCGACGAGTGTGGTCTTGGCAACCAAAGAGGGACCCTGACCGGCACCGTCCCTTGTGCCCTCAATTCAGCCCTTCGGGGAGACCACTGCCCTGCTGTGAGTTCCGCGCCTGGAACCTCCTGGGACCTAACCCTAACCCTAACCCTACCCCGAACCAGGACCCTCCACCGAAACCTAAGCCTGCCTCGACACCTAATCCTGCATTTGAGCCGCCTCCTGGCATGGGCCCTCACTTCAGCCCTCGAGGGAGATCACGAGACCGGAGTCGCTTTAGCCCTGGCGACGTCCCTGGACCGAACCCTAACCATAGCTAAGGCTCTCTGCTCATGGGGACACAATTCCAAGGTCGGACAGCATCATGCGCCTGGGGTCCAGAGGCGGTGCAGGCTGACTCGGCATGGAACTTGGAATCTCACCATGTCGTTTCCCAGGCCCGGCTGCAGCTGCCGAGAGGATTCCGGAGGCCTCCTCGACCAGGGTCTTATCGACGTGTGTGGCCTTGACAGCCAAAGAGGGACCCTGATCGGCACGGTCCCTTGTGCCCTCAACTCAGCCCTTCGGGGAGACCACTGCCCTGCTTTGGGAAAAGCGCCTGGAATCTCCTGGGACCTAATCCTAACCCTAACCCTACCCCGTACCAGGACCCTCCACCGAAACCTAAGCCAGCCTCGATCCCTATTCCTGCATTTGAGCCGCTTTCTGGAATGGGCCCTCACTTCAGTCCTCGAGGGAGATCACGAGACCCGAGTCGCTTCGGCCCTGGCGACGTCCCAGGAACGAACCCTAACCCTAGTTAAGGCTCTCTCCGCATGGGACCCAATTCCTACGTAGGACAGCATCACGAGCCTGGGGTCCAGAAGCGGTGCAGGCTGACTTGCCCAGAAACCTGGAAGCTCACCATGTCGTTTCCCAGGCCCGGCTGCAGCTCCCGAGAGGATTCCGGAGGCCTCCTCGACCAGGGGCTTTTCGACGTGTGTGGTCTTGGCAGCCAAAGTGGGACCCTGACCGGCACCGTCCTTTGTGCCCTCAACTCAGCCCTTCGGGGAGACCACTGCCCTGCTGTGAGTTCAGCGCCTGGAACCTCCTGGGACCTAACCCTAACCCTAACCCTACCACGAACCAGGACCATCCCCCGGAACCTAAGCCTGCCTCGACACCTAATCCTGCATTTGATCCGCCTCCTGACATGGGCCCTTATCTAGGCCCTCGAGGGAGATCACGAGACCAGAGTCGCTTCGGCCCTGGCGACATCCCTGGACCAAACCCTAACCCTAGCTATGGCTCTCTCCTCATGGGGACCCAATTCCAAGGTCGGACAGCATCACGCGCCTGGGGTCCAGAAGCGGTGCAGGCTGACTCGGCATGGAACTTGGAATCTCACCATGTCGTTTCCCAGGCCCGGCTGCAGCTCCCGAGAGGATTCCGGAGGCCTCCTCGACCAGGGGCTTATCGACGCGTGTGGTCTTGGCAGCCAAAGAGGGACCCTGACAGGCACCGTCCCTTGTGCCCTCAACTCAGCCCTTCGGGGAGACCACTGCCCTTCTGTGAGTTCAGCGCCTGGAACCTCCTGGGACCTAAACCTAACCCTAACCCTACCCCGAACCGTTAGCCTCCACCGAAACGTAAGCCTGCCTCGTTCCCTTATCCTGCATTTGAGCCGCCTCCTGGCATGGGCCCTCACTTCAGCCCTCGAGGGAGATCACGAGACAGGTGTCGCTTCGGCCCTGGCGACGTCCCTGACCGAACCCTAACCCTAGCTAAGGCTCTCTCCTCATGGGGACCCAATTCCAAGGTCGGACAGCATCACGCGCATAGGGAAAAGAAGCGGTGCAGGCTGACTTGCCAAGGAACCTGGAATCTCACCATGTCGTTTCCCATGCCCGGCTGCAGCTCCCGAGAGGATTCCGGAGGCCTCCTCCCCAGGGGCTTTTCGTCGTGTGTGGTCTTGGCAGCCAAAGAGGGACCCTGACCGGCACCGTCCCTTGTTCCCTCAACTCAGCCCTTCTGGGAGACCACTGCCCTGCTGTGAGTTCAGCGCCTGGAACCTCCTGGGACCTAACCCTTACCCTAACCCTACCCCGAACCAGGACCCTCCACCGAAACCTAAGCCTGCCTCGACACCTAATCCTGCATTTGATCCGCCTCCTGACATGGGCCCTTATCTAGGCCCTCGAGGGAGATCACGAGACCAGAGTAGCTTCGGCCCTGGCGACATCCCTGGACCAAACCCTAACCCTAGCTATGGCTCTCTCCTCATGGGGACCCAATTCCAAGGTCGGACAGCATCACGCGCCTGGGGTCCAGAAGCGGTGCAGGCTGACTCGGCATGGAATTTGGAATCTCACCATGTCGTTTCCCAGGCCCGGCTGCAGCTCCCGAGAGGATTCCGGTGGCCTCATCGACCAGGGGCTTATCGACGTGTGTGGCCTTGAGCCAAAGAGGGACCCTGACCGGCACCGTCCCTTGTGCCCTCAACTCAGTCCTTCGGGGAGACCACTGCCCTGCTGTGAGTTCGGCGCCTGGAATCTCCTGGGTCCTACCCCTAAACCTAAACCTAACCCGAACCGTTACCCTCCACCGAAACCTAAGCCTGCCTCGATCCCTAATCCTGCATTTGAGCCGCCTCCTGGCATGGGCCCTCACTTCAGCCCTCGAGGGAGATCACGAGACCAGAGTCGCTTTGGCCCTGGCGACTTCACTGGACCGAACCTTAACCCTAGCTAAGCCTCTCTCCTCATGGGGACCCAATTCAAAGGTCTGACAGCATCTCGCACCTGGGACCAGAAGCGTTGCAGGCTGACTCGGCAAGGAACCTGGAAGATCACCGTGGCTTTTCCCAAGCTCGGCTGCAGCTCCCGAGAGGATTCCGGAGGCTCCTCCATCAGGGGCCGATCGACGTGTGTGGCCTTGGCAGCCAAAGACGGATCCTGACCGGCACCGTCACTTGTGCACTCACTCAGCCCTTCGCCTAGACCACCACCCTGCTGTGGGTTCGGCGCCTGGAGGTCCTGGGAGCTAACCCTAACCCTAACCCTACCACGAACCGGGACCCTCCACTGAAACTTAAGCCTGTCTCGATCCCTAACCCTGCAGTTGAGCCGCCTTCTGGCATGGGCCCTCACTTCAGCCCTCGAGGAAGATCACGAGACCGGAGTCGCTACGGCCTTGGCAACGTCCCTGGACCGAACTCTAACCCTAGCTAAGGCTTTCTCCCCATGGGGACCCAATTCCAACGTCTGACAACACCACGCGCCTGGCGTCCCGAAATGGTCAGGCTAAGTCGGCATGGAACCTGGAAACTCACCATGTCATTTCTCAGGCCCAGCTGTAGCTGCCCAAGAGGATTCCTGAGGCTCCTCCATCAGGGCCGATCGACGTGTGTGGCATTGGCAGCCAAAGAGGGATCCTGACCGGCACCGTCCCTTGTGATCTCAACTCAGCCCTTCAAGGAAACCACGACCCTGCTGTGGGTTCTGCGCCTGGAGCTCCTGGGAGCTAACCCTAACCCTAACCTACCCCAATCCTGGACCCTCCACCGAAACCTAAGCCTGCCTCGATCACTACCCATGCAATTGAACCACCTTCTGGCATGGGCCCTGACTTCAGCCCTCGAGGGAGATCACGAGACTAGAGTCGCCACTGACCTGGTGACGTCCCTTACCGAACCCTAACCCTAGCTAAGGCTCTACCCCATCGGGACCCAATTTTACCGTCTGAAATCACCATGCGCCTGGGGTCCAGATGCGGTGTAAGCTGACTCGGCATGGAACCTGGAAGCTCACCATGTCGTTTCCCAGTCCCGGCGCCAGCTGCCCGAGTGGATTCTGGAGGCCTCCTCGATCAGGGGATGTGTTGCCTTGGCAGACCAAGACGGATCCTGACGGGCACCCTCCCTTGTGTCCTCAACCTAGCCCTTCAGGGAGACCACTGTATTTCTGTGGGTTCGTCGTCTGGAGCTCCTGGGATTTAAACTTCACCCTAAACCTACCCTCTGGAGGTTTCTACAGCTATCCTCAAATCCTAACCCTCTCAGCCATCCTCAAATCTCAGCCATCCTCAAATCTCAGCCATCCTCAAATCCTAACCATCTCAGCCATCCTCAAATCCTAACCTTCTACTTGAGCCGCCCCATTGCATGGGCCCTCATTTCAGGCCTTGAGAGAGATTTCGGGCTCAGTGTGCCTTCGGCCCTGGTGACGTCCCTGGACCAAACCCTTATCCTAGGTAAGGCTCTCTCTCCGTGGGGACCCAATCCCTACGTCTGACAACACCATACGCCTTGGGACATGAAGGGTTGCATGGTCACTTGGTATGGTATCTGGAAGCTCACCATATCGTTTCCCATGCCTGTTGCAGCTGCCAGAGAGGATTCCTGAGTCTTCCCCGACCAGGCGCTCATAGAGTTGTGTGGCCTTGGAAGAACAGAGTCTGACCCTGCCCGGCACTCTCCCTTGTGCCCTGAACTCAGTCCTTCGTGGAGACCACGGAAGTGTTCTGGCTTCAGCACTTGGGGGCTCCTGGGACGTAACCCCAATCCTACCCTTAACCGGACCCTCATCCAAATCCTAAGCTGGACTTGAACCCTATCCCTTCATTTTAACCTCACCTTCACATGAGCCCTCACTTCATCTCTCGAGGGAGATCTCGAGACTGGAGTTACTTCGATCCTGGCTACGTCCCTGGTCCAAACACTAACCGTAGCTAAGTCTCTCTCCTCTTGTGGACCCAATCCCAAGGTCTGGCAACACCACGCGCCTGGGGTTCCAGAAGTGACGCAGTGTCCCTCGGCATGGTGCCGGGAACCTCACAATGTCATTCTGCAGGCCCGGCTGCAGTTGTCTGAGAGAATTCCTGAGGCCTACCACCAGTGGCCCATAGATTTGCGTGGCCAGGAAGCCAAAGACTGAACCTTACCAGCCCTCTCCCCTGTGCCCTCAACTTACCCCATTCGGGTGACCACTGCCCTGCTGTGGGTTCAGTACCTGGAGCCTCTTGGGTCCTAACCCAAACCCTACCCCTAACCGGAAACCTCAACCGAATCCTAACCCGATCTTGAAACCTAATCAAACAATTGACGCCCACTGTCTCCTGGTCCCTTACTTCATTCCTCTAGGGAGATCACGAGACTGGAGTTGCTTTGGCCCTGGCAACGTCCTGGACCGAACCCTAACCCTAGCTCAGACTCTCTCCCAATGGGGATGTAAGCAACAAACTATAAATCGTCTATGAGAAAAATTGAAAAAAACCCAAAGAAAAGGAAAACATTCCATGCTCACGTATTAGAAGAACAAACATTGTTACGATGTCAATACTACCAAAGCAGTCGAAACACTCAATGCAATCCCTATCAAAATAACACGAGCTTTCTCCACAGAGCTAGAACAAACAACCCTACAATGTGTAAGGATCCAGAAAAGATACCAAAAAGTAAAGTCATGTTGAAAAAGAAAACAAAGGTGGAAACATGACTATTTTGGATTTATGGTGTATTAGAAAGCTGCATTCATCAAGACAGGACGTACAGGCACAGAAACGGAGACAGACGTCAATGGAACAGAATATGGAACCCAGAAATATACCCTCAAACATATGGTGAGGAATCTTTGTTAACACAGAAAGAATATCGAATGGAATCAGAGTCTCTTCAGCAAATGATACTCGGGATACTGGACATTGAGAATGTTGAACCTGGACACTGTCCTTAAACGACACACACACACACACACACCTCATAATGAATGAATTATCTAAATGTAATTCAGGAACATTCAAAATCCTGGAGGAGATAACAGGCAATGTACCTCCTTGATCCTGGCCACAGCAACTTCTCGCTTGTCATGTCTCCAGAAGCAAGGGCAATAGAAACCACAATGAACTATTGGGTCCTGAAGATAAAAAGCTTCTTCACAGAAGGGGACAAAATCAGCCAAACTAAAAGGCAACTGAATGAAATGGGAGACGATATTTGCAAGTGACATATCAGATAAAGGGTTAGTATCCAAAATCTATAAAAAACTGATCACACTCAACACCCAGAAACCAAATAATCCAGTGAAGAAATGGACAAAAGACATGAAGAGACACTTTAAGAAAGATGGCATCCAGATCGGTCACACATGAAAAGATGCTCAATCTCACTGGTCATCACTGAAATACAAATGAAACCCACAATGAGATATCCCCTCACACCTATCAGAATGGCTAAAATTAACATCTCCTGAAATGACAGATGTTGGCAAGGATGCAGGGAAAGGGAACACTTTTGCAATGCTGGTGCGAATGCAAAGCGGTGTAGCCATTCTGGACAATAGTATGGAGATTCGTCACAAAAACAAAAAATAGAACTACACTAGGACCCAGCAATTGCACTACTACGTGTTTATTCAAAAGATACACTAACGCTGACTCGAAGTGGCACGTGTACTCCAATATTTATAGCAGCATTCTCAACAATAGCTAAGTTATGCAAAGAGCCCAAATGACCACTGACAGATGAATGGATAAAGAAGATATGATATATGCATACAATGGACTATCACTCGGTGACCAAAAAGAATGAAATCTCGCTCTTTGCATCAACGTGGATGGAACCGGACTTTCTTAAGCTTAGCAAAATATGTCAGAGAACGACACGCATCCTATGATTTCTCTCATCTGTCGAATTTAATAAAACTGAACATAGTGCAAGGAAAGCAAAAATAAGATACATACAGAGAGGGAGTCAAATGATAAGAAACTGTTAAATAGAGGGAAGAACCTCAGGGTTCCTGGAGGGTTACTGAATAGGGGTATGGGCTAAATGGGTGATGGGCATTAGGGGTGGACCTTGGGATGAGTATTGGGTATATTTTGTACTTGATGGATCACTAAATTCTACTGCTGAAACTGTATTCCTCTATAAGGTAACTAACTTGGGCTTCAATTTTAAAAAGAAGAAATATTAAAAATAAGTAAAGAAATGTACCACCAGTCAAAAGAAAAGAATATTTAAATCGGGCTCTTGAGTGGAAAGGAAAGACTAAAAGTGTTACAGACAAGAAAGGATCAGAGAAAACATCAAGAAACAATGACAAAACAACTAGTAGAATGGGACTAAATGTATACCTAGCAATAATCACTCTGACTATAAATGGACTAAATGCTCCAATCCAAAGACATTGGATAGGGCGTCAGAATGGACTAAACAAACAAACAAACAAGCAACAAAAAACAATGTCTATCTAGATGCTGCCTACAAAGCCTTATTTGGACTTAAGTCTCCTGCAGATTTGTTATTTTTTTAAATTTTTTTAATGTTTATTTATTTTTGAGACAGAGAGAGACCGAGCATGAACGGGGGAGGGTCAGAGAGAGGGAGACACAGAATCTGAAACAGGCTCCAGGCTCTGAGCTGTCAACACAGAGCCCGACGCGGGGCTCGACCTCATGGACCGCGAGATCATGACCTGAGCCGAAGTCGGCCCCTTAACCGACTGAGCCACCCAGGCGCCCCAAGTCTCCTGCAGATTTGAAGTGAGGGAATGAAGAAATATTTATCATGCCAATAATGTCAAAAGAAAGCCAGTAGCCATACTTATATCATGCAAAATAAACTTTAAAACCGAGACTCTATTTTGGTACCCTTTGGGTAAATACCTAATAGTGACATTGCATGCACCCAGTATTTATAGCAGAATTATCAACAGTAGCCCAACTATGGAGAAAGCCTAAGTATCCATCAACTGAGGAAGGTGTAAAGAAGTTGTGGTGTGTGTATGTATACGTATGTATATGCATATGGACATATGTGTATGTTCATATATACATACATACGTATATACAATGAAATATAACTCAGCTTCAAGAAGAATGAAATCTTGCCATTTGCAACGATGTGGATGGAGCTCGAATGTATTATGCTACGTGAAATAGGTCAATCAGAGAAAGACACATATATGATTTCACTCATGTGGAAGTTAAGAAACAAAACACATGAAAACTTAGGAAGGAGCCAGGAAAAGAGAAGTGTGGTAACAAACCACATGAGTCTCTTAATGTTAGAGAAAAAAAAAAGTGAAAGTTGATGGAGGGAGATGGGTCAGCGCTGGGCTAGATGGAGGACGAGTATTAAGGAGAGCACTTGTTGTGATGAGCACTGGGTGTTGTATGTAAAGGATGAATCACCGAATTCTACTCCTAAACCCGAAAATGCACTGTATGTCAACTAAGACAAATTAAAATACATACATACATACATACATACAGCTATAACAAGAGATGAAGACAGACACTATCTGATACTAAAGGGGACAGCCACACAAGAAGATCCAATGATTGTAAATTTCGATGCACCCAACATGCGATCACCAAGTATACAAAACATTTAGCAACAACCGTAAAGGAACTCATTTATAATATGATGATGATAGTAGAGGACATTAACACATCACTCACATCAATGGACAGAACCTATAAACAGAACGTCAACAAGGAAACAATGGCTTTGAGTGACACACTGGACCAGAAGGGTTTAACAGATATATTCAGAACACTCCATACTAAAATGCCAGAGTACACATTCTTTTCAAGCATACCTGGGGCGTTCTCCAGAATTGATCACATTCTCGGTCACAAATCAGGCCTCAAGAGGTACCCAACGACAGAGAACAGACCAAGCATCTTTTCTAACCACAAAGCTAGGAAACTTGAAGTCAACCACAAAAAGAGGGCGGGGGGGGGGGGCGGGAAGGCCACAAATAAAGGGAGGTTAAGTAACATGCTTCTAAATGAATGGGTCAAACAGGAAATCAATGAGAAAATACACTGAAACAAATGAAAATGAAAATACACTGGTAAAACCCTTTGGAATGCGGCAAAAGCAGTCTATGATGGAAGTATATAGCAATACAAGCCTACCTTAAAGAGCAAGAAAACTCTCAAAGAATCCTAACTTACACCTGAAGGAATGAGAAAAAGAGCAGCAGAAGGAAGGAAATAATAGAGTTTAGGGCAGAAATAAGGAATATAGAAACCAAAAAGACACTAGACCAAATCAATGAAACCAGGGGCTGGTTCATTGAAAGCAGTAATCAACTTGAAAACCTCCTAGGCATACTCTTCACAAAGAAGACAGAAAGGACCCAAATAAATGAAATCACAAATAAGAAAGGAGAAATGACAGTCAACACCACAAAAATACAATTAGAAGATAATATTATGAACAACTATAGGCAACAAATTGGACACTCTGAGAAAAATGGACAAATCCCTAGAAACACACACACTACCAAAACTGAAACAGGAAGATACCTAAAAGCTGAAAACAGAAAGATACCCCATCAGTAATTAAAAAAATCTCCCCCCAACACAAGAGTTCATGGCCAGATGGCTTCATGGATGAATTCTACCATCCATTCAAGGAAGAGGTAATAGGTATTCTCCTCGAATTATTACAAAAAATAAAAAAAGAAGGAAAACTTACAAATTCATCGTATGAGGCCATCATTACCCTGATACCAAAACGAGATGAAGCCTCCACTAAAACCGAAAACTGCAGTGGCGCCTGTGTGGGTCGGTCGGTTTACTGTCCACCTCTTAATTTTGGATGAGGACATTATCTTGTGGTACGTGGGTTCGAGTCCTACGTTGGGCCCTGCCATGACAGTGTGGGGCGTGGCCAGGACTCTCTCTCTCCCTGTCTCTCTGCCCCTCCCTCACTTTTATGTACACTATCTAAGGAAAAAATAAGCATTTAAAAAGATGTTTAAAAATTTTAAATAAAACTGCAGAGCAATAGCCTGATGACTATGTATGCCGAAATTCTCATTAAAATACTTTCAAATTAAAGTCAACAATACATTGATAGAATCATTTCCCATAATCAAGTGGGATATATTCCTGGGCTGCAAGCGTGTTTCCACATTCACATATCAATCAACATGATGCACCACAGTAATAGAAGAAAGGATAAGAATAATACGATGCTTTCAACAGATGCAGGGAAACTATTTGATAAAATGTCACATCCATTCATGATAAGAACCGTCAGCAAAGTACATTGAGACTCAACCTACCTGCACATAACAAAGGTCGTCTATGAAAATCCCACAGCTCATCTCATCCTCAATGGGTAAAAATTGAAAATTTTTCTTCCAATGTCAGGGACAAGATAGGAATGACCCCTCTCACCAATGTTATCCCACATAGTACGGGAAACCCTAACCATAGCACTCAGACAACAAAAAGAAATAAGAGGCATCCAAATCGGCAAGGAAGAAGTAGCACTTTCGCTGTTTGGAACTGACATGATAGGTTCTATAAAAAACATGAAAGTTTCCCTTAAAAATTGCTAGAATCGATATATGAATTCGACAGGTCACAATCTACAGAAATCAAGGAACATAGATGTATTGAATTTCTAACACAAATCATGAATTAACACAGAGAGAAAGTAAGGGATCAATCCCATTGACAGGCTCACAAATACCACAAGAAACCAGGAATAAACCTAACCAAAGAGGTGAAAGACCTGTACTCTAAAGACTATGAAACACTGATGAAATAAATGGAAGAGGACACAAAGAAATGGACATACGTTTCATGTTCATGGATGGGAAGCACAAAATACTGTTAAAATGTCTACACTCCTCAAAGCAATCTACACATATAATGAAATGAAGTGTGATAGGGATATCACACTCACAAAAACATTTGTCACAGAACAAGAACAAATAGTCTCAACATGTGTATGGAATGACAAATGTCCCCAAACAGCCAACACAAACTTGTAGAAGAAAAGCAAAGCTGGAGACATCACAATTCCAGACTTTAGGTTATATTACAAAGCTATACTGATCAGAACAGTATGATCAGTATGTCCGTACTGAACAGTACTGACAAAACAACAACAAAACAAAACAACAACAACAAACTCATACACATAGATCAATAGCATGGACACCCAGAAATAAACTCACACCTCTATGGTCAATTAATTCTCAACAAAGCAGGAAAGAACATCCAATGGAAAAAAAAGATAGTCTTGGGACACATGGGTGGCCCAGTCACAAAAGCGTGTGATGGTGGGTTCAGCTCAGGTCATGATCTCAGGGCAGTGCAGAGCATGCGTGGGATTCTCTCTCTCCATGTCTCCCTGCCCCTCTTCTGCATGCTCGCTCTCTCTCTCTCTCTCTCAAAAATAAATACATAAATTAAAAAAAAGGCTCCTCAATATATGGTTTTGGAAAAACTTGACTGCAATCTGCAAAACAAAACAAAAACAACGGACCACTGTCTTACAACATACACAAAAATAAATCCAACATGGACAAAGACCTCTATGTGAAACCTGAAACCATAAAAATCCCAGAGGATAACACGGGTAGTATCTTACTTGACATTGCCTGTATAAACGTCTTTGTAGATATATCTCTAGAGGTCAGGGAAACGCAAGCAAAAATAATGAGACTTTATAAAAATTAAAACCTTCCGTCACCAAGGAAATAATCAACAAAACGAAAACATCAACAGAATGATATCTGCAAACGACATAGGATACAGGGTTAGTGTCCAAAATATATACAGTTATACAGCACCCAAAAAATGAGAAATCTGATTAAAAATGGGCAGAAGACACGAGTGGACATTTCCCGAAGGAAGACATATACATGGCCAAGAGACACATGAAAAAATGCTCAACAATACTGATCTTCAGGGAGATACAATTCGAAAGTACAATGAGAGAACACATCACATCTGTCACAATGGCTAAAATCAATGAAGGATGACACAGCAGGTGTTGCCATGGATGTGGGGAAAGAATAACCCTCTTGCACTGTGGGTAGGAATGCAAACTGGTGCAGCCACTCTGGAAAACCACATGGAGATGTCAAATACAAAACAAAACTGGAAATAGAAGTACCTTACAATCCAGCAACTTCACTACAAGGTATTTCCACAAAGAATACAAAATCTTCAAAGGGATACATGCACCGTGATGTTTACAGCAGCGTTTTCTACAAAAGCCAAATGACAGAAACTATCCAAGCACCCATCAACGGATGAATAAATTGAGATGTGGTCTATGGAATGTAATATGATTTAGCCGTAAAAACGTGAAATCTTGC
This sequence comes from Prionailurus viverrinus, assembly GCF_022837055.1. Taxonomy (NCBI): domain Eukaryota; kingdom Metazoa; phylum Chordata; class Mammalia; order Carnivora; family Felidae; genus Prionailurus; species Prionailurus viverrinus. The sequence goes on along the minus strand of NW_025927644.1, from coordinate 100,506 downwards.
CATTTGCCACGAGGTGGATGGAGAGAGAGAATGTTATGCTGGGTGAAATAAGCCTGTCGGAGAAAGACAAATACCCAATGATTTCACTAACACATGGCAAGAAAACAAAAGAAAGGGGCGGGGGGAGGAGACAAACGGACTCTTAACTAGGAAACAAACTGAGGAGTTCCACAGCGAGGTGAGGGAATGGGTGAAACAGCTGATGGGGATTAAGAAGTGCACCTGGGATGAGCACCGGGTGACGTGTGGAAGTGTTGCTCTATATTGGACACCTGAAACTACTATTACACTGTGTCTTCACTCAGTGGAATTTAAATTAAACGATAACATAAGGTTAATGAGACTTACCTACCGGGTTTTCGGTAGTGTTCAATCACTTCACTAGGTTGGAAAAATAACCATGAAATTTTTAAAAAAGCATGTATGATGTGTGGGACAGTTTGTGACCTTACCTTGGTCTCTGGGTCCAGCAGAACTCGGAACATGGGTCCCAGCTCCTTCTTCTAGAAGGTCGTGAGACGAGCATTGTATGGATCCACGTCCTAATTGAATGCAGCTCCCGTGCTTCTGAATTTCTGTTAGGGTTCCTTCCCGGAAACAAGCCTGGATCTGGAACAAACCATCGACTGCATCTATGAGGTGATGTCGTGGGACCCCGCAATCCACAAGTCCTTTAGCAAAATACGTCTTGTTCAAACACTGTCCGGGAAGGGGTGGAATGAAACACGGGAACAGCCCAGAAAATGCAAAGGCCTGTGCAGCTCAGCGACCAGCTTGACCAGGGAAGCCACCCAGCGCCCCCTCCTCAGCACTCATTACAACAAGGCAGCTTCTCTCTGGAGACTCAGGAGATGCCAAGTTGCTGCTAAGCTCCCAAGGTCTCCCCTGGGGCGGGTGGCAGAACCTGCTGGAAATGCAGCTCTGCTCTCTGTACTCAGGCACCAGCAGAGGCCTGTGTCCTCTGAGAGCAATCGAAGCCCTTCCTGCTCTGAGGTGCCCTGGGTCAGAAAAGCAGATGGTGCGCCCTCCGCTGGCTATCATTGCCCAGCAGAGGAACCCGGCCCTCGGGGGTCTGTGGTGCTTGAGCTCTCTCTGCTGGCCACCATGGGAATTCCTTCAATGTGGAAGGCCCTGGTTGCTCAGCTGAGAGACCGAAGGTGCTCTGGGCAACTAAGCCTGTTCTCCTCGTTGGGAAGGTCTTAGTGACAGGGCCTGGACACAAAATCTTTTCCTTCTCTTTCTTGTGAGTGAAGAATGAAACCGAATTTATTAACGTAACGACATCATTGGTAATGTTTTAAGCAATATTCACAGAAAAATAAGACCACCGATTTACACATGCTGAACAAGAGGTAATGTTGTTTACCACCAAAATACTTAGGTTAGATAAAGAATGGACACCTTTGAGAGAGAGAGATACCGGCGTCCAGCGATGGAGTGAATGAGTCCTAGGGATACAAGGGACAGCCAATGGAATGGAGTCAATCCTGTAACAATATTGTTGCATGCTTTCACAGGATAGCTACACTTGTGGTTGAGTACAACATAATGTAGAGACATATGGAATGACTACAATGTATGCCTAAAACTAACACAACGAATGTGTGAACAATATTTCAATTAAAAATAGACATCCTTTACACTATCTTTAATTTCTTCTTCTTTGCCACTAAACTATCTTTCCTGGGGCGCTTGGGTGGCTTAGTCGGTGAAGCGTCCGACTTTGAGTCAAGTCAGGATTTGGCAGTCCATGAGATTGAGCCCCGCATCAGCCTCTGTCCTGAGAGCTCAGAGCCTCGAGCCTGCCTCAATTCGGTGTCTCCCACTCTATCCCCCTCCCCAGCTCAGGTTCTCTCAAAAAAAGAAACATTAAAAATGAAAAATCATTCCTCATTGAGAATCTGCGAATTTCCATTCATACCAGATTCTCTAACATCACCTTCTTGGTGTTGAAAGCTTATCTGAAAAGTCACGAATAATATCTTTGATGACACATATGTGACAACGTCAGAATGCAACTTACAGGGAGCTACACATCAGTTGTGAATTTACAGTGTGTATCCTTGGCTAATATTTACACTGAAATGTGCTTTAGGGATACGGATGGATGAAATAATGTCCATCCGTCATATAGGTCAATTGCCTATAGGACTATTATGCCTTCAATTACTGATTGCCATCTCTTCAGAACTAAAAGAAAGCTGGGTCAAGAAAACGTCTTTGAATTTCATGTAAGAGAAGACTAGGGTGTTTGAAAGGGTCCACCTACCTTCTGGATTCCTCAGATTGGTTGTGGAGAGGAGGCTAGCAACCTATGATTTGGATGCACACCGCTAGTCCCAGAGGGAGGATGTGTACCTTATTGTCAAATATAGATATATATATATATTTTACCAATATTACTAGTCCACCTCTGCCAGGTCCAGACTGCATGACCTGGGGGCAACGCAATACCTGATGCCTGGGTTCAGAACTTGAGGAAGGCAGGCTGGCGGGGGAGGGGGGAAATCCAACAGAGCCTGGGGCAGTGAGGGAGATGGCCCTGGGACACCTCCCCACAGGGCAGGCTATGGAGTTTACCTGCCAAAGAGCGGCACACTCTCCCTCAAGACATCCCTCTCCATGACAGAACGTGAGGCTGAACCTCACAATTCTAGAAGAAATGAGGGCTACCCATCTTTTCAATTCCAATGGCCTCTGCAGAACTTGGGCCCAGGGATGTTGGAGTCTTGGGGCCATAGAACTCTGATCCCCTGATACAAGCCCTTTTTGCCCCAGCACTCAGAGCCACTTCCTACATCCTCTCTCCCCTGGCCCATCTAACCGTGTCCACATACCCGGACCAGGTCTCTACTTTCCTTCTTGTACTTCCTCTTTGTCTCTGTTTCTCTCTAACCACATCTCTCTCTATTTCTTCCTTTCACTCTCTAGGGAGTGGTGTATTATACGGTGCTCAACTTTGTTCTTATACATGGGAATATCCAATTTTCCTAGCACCAGTTATTCAAAAGACTACTCTTCTCCACTGTGTATTATTGACACCCTTGTCGAATACTAGGTGACTGTAACGCATGGGTTTAGTTTGGGCTCTCAATTTCTGTTCCATTGTCTTGTGTGTGTGCTTATGCCAGTGACATCATTGATTTCTTTGTGTTAGAATGACGCTTGAAATCCAGAAGGGGGATGCTTCCTGTTTTGTTCTGTCTTGCGTTGGCTACATGGGGTCTTTTTGTGGTTCCAAATAAATTTTAGGTTATGATTTTCTAATTGCATAAATATTGCATCGGAGTCTTGATAGAGATTGCACTGAATCTCTAGATGGCTTTGGGTAATATGGACATTGTACTGTAGTAATTCCTCCGAAAGTTGGACATGGGATGGCTTTTCACTGACTTGTGTGTTCTCCCCTTTCCTTCACCCAAATTGAATTTCTTCCATTCCTGCACACAGGTTTTATAGTTTTCTGTAGAGAGAGTTTCATTTCCTTGGCTAACGGTATTGCTATAATTTTTATTGTTTTTGATTGTATAAATGGGATTGTTTTCTTTACTTCTTCTCAGAGAATTGGGTTAGTGTATAGGAATGATACAGAATTTGATATGGTGACTTTATACTTTGGAACTTCACTGCATTTCTTGATTAGATATTAACAGGTTCTTTTACATTAAACTTTCTATTTCAGACCTTTACCTAGTTAAAAAAAACAACATAGTATTTGGGAATAGCTGACACACTATGTTACATTAGTTTCATATGAAAAACATAGTCATTGGCAAATGTATACATTCTGCTACGCTAACACAGGTGTAGCTGTCATCTGTCACCATGCATCCCTACTCCAGTACCATTCTCTATGTGCCCTATGCTATATCTTCTATCTGTGATTCATTCATTGCATAACCAGAAGCCTGCATCATCCAATCCCCTTCACATATCTAGGGCATCCTTGTCTTGTGCCTGATCTTAGCGGAAAATCTTTCACAATTTCACTACTGAGTATGACATTAGCTGTGGGCTTCACATACATGGCCTTCGTTATGTTGAGATCTGACCCTTCTACACAGAATTTTAAAGAGATTTTTACCACAAATGGATACCAAAGTTTCTCAGAACGCTTGTTCTGTGTCTATTGACATCCTCACATGAGTTTCCTTTTTCCTTTTTAACATGTATTTATTTAGATCAGTTTAAACGTATTTATGTGGTTTTTTTTGTACTCATTTTTCAAGTTTTTATTTAATTCCAGTTGGTTAACATGCAGTGTAATGTTAGCTTCAGGTAAGGAATGTAGTCATCCATCACTTACATACAACACCCAGTGATCCTCACTACTAGTGCCCTCCATAGCCCATCACCCATTGAACCCATCCCCCTATGCCACCTCCCTGGCGACATCCCTGGACCGAACCCTAACCCAAGCTATGGCTCTCCCCCATGGGGACCCAATTGCAACGTTTGACAACACCACGCGCCTGGGGTCCATAAGCGGTGCAGGCTGACTCGGCATGGAACCTGGAAGCTCACCATGTTGTTTCCCAGGCCCGGCTGAAGCTACTAAGAGGATTCTGGAGGCCTCCTCGACCAGGGGCAAATCGTCGTCTGTGGCCAAGGCAGCCAAAGACAGATCCTGCACGGAACCATCCCTTGTGCCCTCAGTTCAGCCCTTTGGGGAGACCACTGTCCTGCTGAGGGTTCGGCGCCTGGAGCCTGCGGGGACCTAATCCTAAACCTAACCCTACCCCGAACCGGGACCCTCCACCGAAAAATAAGCCTGCCTCGATACCTAACCCTGGAATTGAACTGCCTTCTGGCATGGGCCCTCACTTCAGCCCTCGAGGGAGATCAGAAGACTGGAGTTGCTTTGGCACAGGCTACGTCCCTGGGCCGAACCCTAACAGAGCTATGGCTCAGTCCCCATGGGGATCCAATTCCAACGTCTGAAAACACAACGGGACTGGGGTCCAGAAGTGGTGCAACCTGACTCCGCAAGGAACCTGGAAGCTCACCATGTCGTTTCCCAGGCCTGGCTGCAGCTGCGCGAGAGGATTCCGGAGGCTTCCTCGACCAGGGGCCGATCGACGTGTGTGGTCTTGGCAGCCAAAGACGTATCCTGACCGGCACAGTCCCTTGTGCACTAAACGCAGCCCTTCGTGGATACCACTGCCCTGCTCTGTGTTCGGCGCCTGGAGACTCCTGGGACCTAACTTTAACCCTAACCCTACCCCGAACCGGGACTCTCCACCGAAACCTAACCCTGCCTCAATTCCTAACCCTGCAATTGAGCCACCTTCTGACATGGGCCCTCACTTCAGCCCTCTAGGGGGATCACGAGACTGCAGTCGCTTCGACCCTGGCGATGTCCTTGGACCAAACTCTAACTCTAGCTCATGTTCAGTCCACATGGGGACCCAATTCCAACGTCTGACAACACCACCCGCCTGGGGTCCAGAAGCGATGCAGGCTGACTCGGCAAGGAAACAGGAAGCTCAACATGTCGTTTCCCGAGCCTGGCTACCGCTGTCCGAGAGGATTGCGGAGGCCTCCTCGATCAGGTGCCAATAGACCTGTGTGGCCTTGGCAGCCAAAGAAGAATCCTGACCGGCACCGTCTCTTGTGCCCTCAACTCAGCCCTTTGCGGAGACCACTACCCTGCTGTGGGTTCGGCGCCTGGAGTTCCTGGGACGTAACCCTAAACCTAATCCTACCCCGAACCGGGAACCTCCACTGAAACCTAAGCCTACCTGGATCCCTAACCCTACGATTGAGCCGCCTTCTGGCATGGGCCCTCACTTCAGCCCTCGAGGGAGATAACGAGACTGGAGTCGCTTCCGCCCTGGCAATGTCCCTGGAAGGATCCCTAACCCTAGCTAAGGCTCTTTCCCCATGGGGACCCAATTCACAAGTCTGACAACACCACCTCCTGGATGCGGTTTTTCCGCCTCCTGGATGCGGTTTAATTCCCAAGGTTTCCAGGGATGAGCAAACCTTCACAAAGAGAGAAAGCACAGGCCAGGCCAGCCAGACTCCTTATTCTGTCGAGGAACAAAGTGCCAGCCTGGTGGCACCAGGAACCAGCACCAGCACGGCGCTGCCTGCCCCACCATCCAGACCATCCAGAGCGGGAAGCTGGCCTACGCTCCCTGCTCAGCCCCAGAACGCATCCCGAAGACCAGAGGCTGCACGCACAGCCTCAGGGAGGAACCGGCGGTGGGCCTACATCTCTCCTCTCTGTGCCTGAAGCTGCTCAGTAGGTTCTGGGTCCGTGCCTCCTTGACTTTGGCTTTCTTAGAGGCCAGCTTCTTCCGCTTCTTGGGAGGGTGGACGAGACGATGCAGAGCAGGAGGGACAAGATAGTCAGGGACATGGGCCAGGTGGGGCTTCACCACAGCAGGGTGTAAGGCAGTTCATGCCACAGCAGCTGGAGGTCAGGGGGGTTGTCTTCGAAGTATGTCTTGTGCCTCTCTGAATGCAGAAGTTCACCACTCCTGGGGTCCAGAAGCAGTGCATGCTGACTCGGCATGCAACCAGGAAGCTCAACATGTCATTTCCAGGCCCGGCTGCAGCAGCCCGAAAGGATTCCGGAGGCCTCCTCGACCACGGGAGGAACAACATGTGTGGCCGGGGCAGCCAAAGAGGGATCCTGACCGCCACCATCCCTTGCGCCCTCAACTCAGCCCATCGGGGAGATCACTGCCCTGCTGCGGGTTCGGCGCCTGGAACCTCCTGGGACCTAACCCTAACCCTAACCCTACCCCGAACGGGGACCCTCCACCAAAACCTAGGCCTGCCTCGAACCCTAATCGTGCATTTGAGCCGCCTTCTGGAATGGGCCCTCACTTCAGGCCTCGAGGGAGATCACGAGACCGGAGTCGCTTCGGCCCTGGCGACGTCCCTGGACCGAACCCTAACCCTAGCTAAGGCTCTCTCCTCATGGGGACCCAATTCCAAGGTCGGACAGCATCACGCGCCTGGGGTCCAGAAGCGGTGCAGGCTGACTCGGCATGGATCTTGGAATCTCACCATGTCGTTTCCCAGGCCCGGCTGCAGCTCCCGAGAGGATTCCGGAGGTCTCCTCGACCAGGGGCTTATCGACGTGTGTGGCCTTGAAAGCCAAAGAGGGTCCCTGACCGGCACGGTCCCTTGTGCCCTCAACTCAGCCCTTCGGGGAGACCACTGCCCGGCTGTGGGTTCGGCGCATGGAACCTCCTGGGACCTAACCCTAACCCTAACCCTACCCCGAACCAGGACCCTCACCGAAACCTAAGCCAGCCTCGATCCCTATTCCTGCATTTGAGCCGCCGTCTGGCATGGGCCCTCATTTCAGGCCTCGAGGGAGATCACCAGACCGGAGTCGCTTCGGCCCTGGCGACGTCCCTGGACCGAAACCTAACCCTAGATAAGGCTGTCTATGCATGGGGACCCAATTCCAAGGTAGGACAGCATCACGAGCCTGGGGTCCAGAAGCGGGGCAGGCTGACTTGCCAAGGAACCTGGAAGCTCACCATGTCGTTTCCCAGGCCCGGCTGCAGCTCCCTAGAGGATTCCGGAGGCCTCCTCGACCAGGGGCTTATCGACGTGTGTGCCTTGGCAGCCAAAGAGGGATCCTGACCGGCACCGTCCTTTGTGCCCGCAACTAAGCCCTTCGGAAAGAACACTGCCCTGCTGTGAGTTCTGCGTCTGGAACCTCTTGGGACCTAACCCTAACCCTAACCCTTTCCCGAACCGTTACCCTCCACTGACACCTAAGCCTGCCTCGTTCCCTTATCCTGCATTTGAGCCGCCTCCTGGCATGGGCCCTCACTTCAGCCCTCGAGGGAGATCACGAGACCGGAGTTGCTTCGGCCCTGGCGACGTCCCTGGACCGAACCCTAACCCTAGCTAAGGGTCTCTCCTCATGGGGACCCAATTCTAAGGTCGGACAGCATCACGAGCCTGGGGTCCAGAAGCGGGGCAGGCTGACTTGCCCAGGAACCTGGAAGCTCACCATGTCGTTTCCCAGGCCCGGCTGCAGCTCCCGAGAGGATTCCGGAGGCCTCCTCGACCAGGGGCTTATCGACGTGTGTGGCCTTGGCAGCCAAAGAGGGATCCTGACCGGCACCGTCCTTTGTGCCCACAACTAAGCCCTTCGGAAAGAACACTGCCCTGCTGTGAGTTCTGCGTCTGGAACCTCTTGGGACCTAACCCTAACCCTAACACTTCCCCGAACCGTTACCCTCCACTGACACCTAAGCCTGCCTCATTCCCTTATCCTGCATTTGAGCCGCCTTCTGATATGGGCCCTCACTTCAGCCCTCGAAGGAGATCACGAGACCGGAGTCGCTTCGGCCCTGGCATCGTCCCTGGACCGAAGCCTAAACCTAGCTAAGGCTCCCTCCTCATGGGGACCCAATTCCAATGTCGGACAGCATCACGCGCATAGGGAACAGAAGCGGTGCAGGCTGACTCGGCAAGGAACCTGGAAGCTCACCATGTCGTTTCCCAGGCCCGGCTGCAGCTCCCGAGAGGATTCCGGAGGCCTCCTCGACCAGGGGCTTTTCGACGTGTGTGGTCTTGGCAGCCAAAGAGGGACCCTGACAGGCACCGTCCCTTGTGCCCTCAACTCAGCCCTTCGGGGAGACCACTGCCCTGCTGTGAGTTCAGCGCCTGGAACCTCAGGTGACCTAACCCTAACCCTAACCCTACCACGAACCAGGACCATCCCCCGGAACCTAAGCCTGCCTCGACACCTAATCCTGCATTTGAGCCGCCTCCTGGCATGGGCCCTCACTTCAGCCCTCGAGGGAGATCACGAGACCGGAGTCGCTTCGGCCCTGGCGACGTCCCTGGACTGAACCCTAACCCTAGCTAAGGCTCTCTCCTCATGGGGTCCCAATTCCAAGGTCGGACAGCATCACGCGCCTGGGGTCCAGAAGCGGTGCAGGCTGACTCGGCATGGAACTGGAATCTCACCATGTCGTTTCCCAGGCCCGGCTGCAGCTCCAGAGAGGATTCCGGAGGCCTCCTCGACCAGGGGCTTATCGACGTGTGTGGCCTTGACAGCCAAAGAGGGTCCCTGACCCGCACGGTCCCTTGTGCCCTCAACTCAGCCCTTCGTGAAGACCACTGCCCGGCTGTGGGTTCGGCGCCTGGAACCTCCTGGGACCTAACCCTAACCCTAACCCTCCCCAGAAAAAGGACCCTCCACCGAAACCTAAGCCAGGCTCGATCCCCATTCCTGCATTTGAGCTGCCGTCTGGCATGGGCCCTCATTTCAGGCCTCGAAGGAGATCACCAGACCGGAGTCACTTCGGCCCTGGTGACGTCCCTGGACTGAACCCTAACCCTAGATAAGGCTCTCTCCGCATGGGGACCCAATTCCAAGGTAGGACAGCGTCACGAGCCTGGGGTCCAGAAGCGGGGCAGGCTGACTTGCCAAGGAACCTGGAAGCTCACCATGTCGTTTCCCAGGCCCGGCTGCAGCTCCTGAGAGGATTCCGGAGGCCTCCTCGACCAGGGGCTTATCGACGTGTGTGGCCTTGGCAGCCAAAGAGGGATCCTGACCGGCACCGTCTTTTGTGCCCGCCACTAAGCCCTTCGGGAAGAACACTGCCCTGCTGTGAGTTCGGCGTCTGGAACCTCTTGGAACCTAACCCTAACCCTAACCCATCCCCGAACCGTTACCTCCACTGAAACCTAGCCTGCCTCGTTCCCTTATCCTGCATTTGAGCCGCCTTCTGGCATGGGCCCTCACTTCAGCCCTCGAGGGAGATCACGAGACCGGAGTCGCTACGGCCCTGGCATCGTCCCTGGACCGACCCTAACCCTAGCTAAGGCTCTCTCCTGTTTGGGACCCAATTCCAAGGTCGGACAGCATCAAGCGCATAGGGAACAGAAGCGGTGCAGGCTGACTCGGCAAGGAACATGGAAGCTCACCATGTCGTTTCCCAGGCCCGGCTGCAGCTCCCGAGAGGCTTCCGGAGCCTCCTCGACCAGGGGCTTATCGACGTGTGTGGTCTTGGCAACCAAAGAGGGACCCTGACCGGCACCGTCCCTTGTGCCCTCAATTCAGCCCTTCGGGGAGACCACTGCCCTGCTGTGAGTTCAGCGCCTGAAACCTCCTGGGACCTAACCCTAAACCTAACCCTACCCCGAACCAGGACCCTCCACCGAAACCTAAGCCTGCCTCGACACCTAATCCTGCATTTGAGCCGCCTCCTGGCATGGGCCCTCACTTCAGCCCTCGAGGGAGATCACGAGACCGGAGTCGCTTTAGCCCTGGCGACGTCCCTGGACCGAACCCTAACCATAGCTAAGGCTCTCTGCTCATGGGGACACAATTCCAAGGTCGGACAGCATCATGCGCCTGGGGTCCAGAGGCGGTGCAGGCTGACTCGGCATGGACCTTGCAATCTCACCATGTCGTTTCCCAGGCCCGGCTGCAGCTCCCGAGAGGATTCCGGAGGCCTCCTCGACCAGGGTCTTATCGACGTGTGTGGCCTTGACAGCCAAAGAGGGACCCTGACCGGCACGGTCCCTTGTGCCCTCAACTCAGCCCTTCGGGGAGACCACTGCCCTGCTTTGGGAAAAGCGCCTGGAATCCCCTGGGACCTAACCCTAACCCTAACCCTACCCCGAACCAGGACCCTCCACCGAAACCTAAGCCAGCCTCGATCCCTATTCCTGCATTTGAGCCGCTTTCTGGAATGGGCCCTCACTTCAGTCCTCGAGGGAGATCACGAGACCCGAGTCGCTTCGGCCCTGGCGACGTCCCAGGACCGAACCCTAACCCTAGTTAAGGCTCTCTCCGCATGGGACCCAATTCCTACGTAGGACAGCATCACGAGCCTGGGGTCCAGAAGCGGTGCAGGCTGACTTGCCCAGAAACCTGGAAGCTCACCATGTCGTTTCCCAGGCCCGGCTGCAGCTCCCGAGAGGATTCCGGAGGCCTCCTCGACCCGGGGCTTATTGCCATGTGTGGTCTTGGCAGCCAAAGAGGGACCCTTACCGGCACCGTCCCTTGTGCCCTCAACTCAGCCCCTAGGGGAGACCACTGCCCTGCTGTGAGTTCAGCGCCTGGAACCTCCTGGGACCTAACCCTAACCCTAACCCTACCCCGAACCAGGACCCTCCACCGAAACCTAAGCCTGCCTCGACACCTAATCCTGCATTTGAGCCGCCTCCTGGCATGGGCCCTCACTTCAGCCCTCGAGGGAGATCACGAGACCAGAGTCGCTTCTGCCCTGGCGACGTCCCTGGACTGAACCCTAACCCTAGCTAAAGCTCTCTCCTCATGGGGACCCAATTCCAAGGTCGGACAGCATCAAGCGCCTGGGGTCCAGAAGCAGTGCAGGCTGACTCGGCATGGAACTTGGAATCTCACCATGTCGTTTCCCAGGCCCGGCTGCAGCTCCCGAGAGGATTCCGGAGGTCTCCTCGACCAGGGGCTTATCGACGTGTGTGGCCTTGACAGCCAAAGAGGGACCCTGACCGGCACGGTCCCTTGTGCCCTCAACTCAGCCCTTCGGGGAGACCACTGCCCTGCTGTGGGTTCGGCGCCTGGAACCTCCTGGGACCTAACCCTAACCCTAACCCTACCCCGAACCGTTACCCTCCACCGAAACGGAAGCCTGCCTCATTCCCTTATCCTGCATTTGAGCCGCCTTCAGATATGGGCCCTCACCTCAGCCCTCGAAGGAGATCACAAAACCGGTGTCGCTTCGGCCCTTGCGTCGTCCCTGGACCGAACCCTAACCCTAGCTAAGGCTCTCTCCTCATGGGGACCCAATTCCAATGTCGGACAGCATCACGCGCATAGGGAACAGAAGCGGTGCAGGCTGACTCGGCAAGGAACCTGGAAGCTCACCATGTCGTTTCCCAGGCCCGGCTGCAGCTCCGAGAGGATTTCGGAGGCCTCCTCGACCAGGGGCTTTTCGACGTGTGTGGTCTTGGCAGCCAAAGAGGGACCCTGACCGGCACCGTCCCTTGTGCCCTCAACTCAGCATTTCGGGGAGACCACTGCCCTGCTGTGAGTTCAGCGCCTGGAACCTCCTGGGACCTAACCCTAACCCTAACCCTACCACGAACCAGGACCATCCCCCGGAACCTAAGCCTGCCTCAACCCCTAATACTGCATTTGAGCCGCTTCCTGGCATGGGCCCTCACTTCAGCCCTCGAGGGAGATCACGAGACCAGAGTCGCTTCGGCCCTGGCGACGTCCCTGGACTGAACCCTAAACCTAGCAAGGCTCTCTCCTCATGGGGACCCAATTCCAAGGTCGGACAGCATCACGCGCCTGGGGTCCAGAAGCGGTGCAGGCTGACTCGGCATGGAACGTGGAATCTCACCATGTCGTTTCCCAGGCCCGGCTGCAGCTCAAGAGAGGATTCCGGAGGCCTCCTCGACCAGGGGCTTATCGACGTGTGTGGCCTTGACAGCCAAAGAGGGTCCCTGACCGGCACGGTCCCTTGTGCCCTCAACTCAGCCCTTCGGGAAGACCACTGCCCGGCTGTGGCTTCGGCGCCTGGAACCTCCTGGGACCTAACCCTAACCCTAACCCTACCCAGAAAAAGGACCCTCCACCGAAACCTAAGCCAGGCTCGATCCCTATTCCTGCATTTGAGATGCCGTCTGGCATGGGCCCTCATTTCAGGCCTCGAAGGAGATCACCAGACCGGAGTCACCTCGGCCCTGGTGACGTCGCTGGACTGAACCCTAACCCTAGATAAGGCTCTCTCCGCATGGGGACCCAATTCCAAGGTAGGACAGCGTCACGAGCCTGGGGTCCAGAAGCGGGGCAGGCTGACTTGCCAAGGAACCTGGAAGCTCACCATGTCGTTTCCCAGGCCCGGCTGCAGCTCCTGAGAGGATTCGGGAGGCCTCCTCGACCAGGGGCTTATCGACGTGTGTGGCCTTGGCAGCCAAAGAGGGATCCTGACCGGCACCGTCTTTTGTGCCCGCCACTAAGCCCTTCGGGAAGAACACTGCCCTGCTGTGAGTTCGGCGTCTGGAACCTCTTGGAACCTAACCCTAACCCTAACCCTACCCCGAACCGTTACCTCCACTGAAACCTAGCCTGCCTCGTTCCCTTATCCTGCATTTGAGCCGCCTTCTGGCATGGGCCCTCACTTCAGCCCTCGAGGGAGATCACGAGACCGGAGTCGATACGGCCCTGGCATCGTCCCTGGACCGAACCCTAACCCTAGATAAGGCTCTCTCCTGTTGGGGACCCAATTCCAAGGTCGGACAGCATCACGCGCATAGGGAACACAAGCGGTGCAGGCTGACTCGGCAAGGAACATGGAAGCTCACCATGTCGTTTCCCAGGCCCGGCTGCAGCTCCCGAGAGGCTTCCGGAGCCTCCTCGACCAGGGGCTTATCGACGTGTGTGGTCTTGGCAACCAAAGAGGGACCCTGACCGGCACCGTCCCTTGTGCCCTCAATTCAGCCCTTCGGGGAGACCACTGCCCTGCTGTGAGTTCAGCGCCTGGAACCTCCTGGGACCTAACCCTAACCCTAACCCTACCCCGAACCAGGACCCTCCACCGAAACCTAAGCCTGCCTCGACACCTAATCCTGTATTTGAGCCGCCTCCTGGCATGGGCCCTCACTTCAGCCCTCAAGGGAGATCACGAGACCGGAGTCGCTTTAGCCCTGGCGACGTCCCTGGACCGAACCCTAACCATAGCTAAGGCTCTCTGTTCATGGGGACACAATTCCAAGGTCGGACAGCATCATGCGCCTGGGGTCCAGAGGCGGTGCAGGCTGACTCGGCATGGACCTTGCAATCTCACCATGTCGTTTCCCAGGCCCGGCTGCAGCTCCCGAGAGGATTCCGGAGGCCTCCTCGACCAGGGTCTTATCGACGTGTGTGGCCTTGACAGCCAAAGAGGGACCCTGACCGGCACGGTCCCTTGTGCCCTCAACTCAGCCCTTCGGGGAGACCACTGCCCTGCTTTGGGAAAAGCGCCTGGAATCCCCTGGGACCTAACCCTAACCCTAACCCTACCCCGAACCAGGACCCTCCACCGAAACCTAAGCCAGCCTCGATCCCTATTCCTGCATTTGAGCCGCTTTCTGGAATGGGCCCTCACTTCAGTCCTCGAGGGAGATCACGAGACCCGAGTCGCTTCGGCCCTGGCGACGTCCCAGGACCGAACCCTAACCCTAGTTAAGGCTCTCTCCGCATGGGACCCAATTCCTACGTAGGACAGCATCACGAGCCTGGGGTCCAGAAGCGGTGCAGGCTGACTTGCCCAGAAACCTGGAAGCTCACCATGTCGTTTCCCAGGCCCGGCTGCAGCTCCCGAGAGGATTCCGGAGGCCTCCTCGACCCGGGGCTTATTGCCATGTGTGGTCTTGGCAGCCAAAGAGGGACCCTTACCGGCACCGTCCCTTGTGCCCTCAACTCAGCCCCTAGGGGAGACCACTGCCCTGCTGTGAGTTCAGCGCCTGGAACCTCCTGGGACCTAACCCTAACCCTAACCCTACCCCGAACCAGGACCCTCCACCGAAACCTAAGCCTGCCTCGACACCTAATCCTGCATTTGAGCCGCCTCCTGGCATGGGCCCTCACTTCAGCCCTCGAGGGAGATCACGAGACCAGAGTCGCTTCTGCCCTGGCGACGTCCCTGGACTGAACCCTAACCCTAGCTAAAGCTCTCTCCTCATGGGGACCCAATTCCAAGGTCGGACAGCATCAAGCGCCTGGGGTCCAGAAGCAGTGCAGGCTGACTCGGCATGGAACTTGGAATCTCACCATGTCGTTTCCCAGGCCCGGCTGCAGCTCCCGAGAGGATTCCGGAGGTCTCCTCGACCAGGGGCTTATCGACGTGTGTGCCCTTGACAGCCAAAGAGGGACCCTACCGGCACGGTCCCTTGTGCCCTCAACTCAGCCCTTCGGGGAGACCACTGCCCTGATTTGGGAAAAGCGCCTGGAATCTCCTGGACCTAACCCTAACCCTAACCCTACCCCGAACCAGGACCCTCCACCGAAACCTAAGCCAGCCTCGATCCCTATTCCTGCATTTGAGCCGCTTTCTGGAATGGGCCGTCACTTCAGTCCTCGAGGGAGATCACGAGACCCGAGTCGCTTCGGCCCTGGCGACGTCCCAGGACCGAACCCTAACCCTAGTTAAGGCTCTCTCCGCATGGGACCCAATTCCTACGTAGGACAGCATCACGAGCCTGGGGTCCAGAAGCGGTGCAGGCTGACTTGCCCAGAAACCTGGAAGCTCACCATGTCGTTTCCCAGGCCCGGCTGCAGCTCCCGAGAGGATTCCGGAGGCCTCCTCGACCAGGGGCTTATTGCCATGTGTGGTCTTGGCAGCCAAAGAGGGACCCTGACCGGCACCGTCCCTTGTGCCCTCAACTCAGTCCTTCGGGGAGACCACTGCCCTGCTGTGAGTTCAGCGCCTGGAACCTCCTGGGACCTAACCCTAACCCTAACCCTACCCCGAACCAGGACCCTCCACCGAAACCTAAGCCTGCCTCGACACCTAATCCTGCATTTGAGCCGCCTCCTGGCATGGGCCCTCACTTCAGCCCTCGAGGGAGATCACGAGACCAGAGTCGCTTCGGCCCTGGCGTCGTCCCTGGACCGAACCCTAACCATAGCTAAGGCTCTCTCCTCATGGGGACCCAATTCCAAGGTCGGACAGCATCACGCGCCTGGGGTCCAGAAGCAGTGCAGGCTGACTCGGCATGGAACTTGGAATCTCACCATGTCGTTTCCCAGGCCCGGCTGCAGCTCCCGAGAGGATTCCGGAGGTCTCCTCGACCAGGGGCTTATCGACGTGTGTGGCCTTGACAGCCAAAGAGGGACCCTGACCGGCACGGTCCCTTGTGCCCTCAACTCAGCCCTTCGGGGAGACCACTGCCCTGCTGTGTGTTCGGCGCCTGGAACCTCCTGGGACCTAACCCTAACCCTAACCTTACCCCGAACCAGGACCCTCCCCCGAAAACTAAGCCTGCCTCATTCCCTTATCCTGTATTTGAGCCGCCTTCTGATATGGGCCCTCACTTCAGCCCTCGAAGGAGATCACAAAATCGGAATCGCTTCGGCCCTTGCGTCGTCCCTGGACCGAACCCTAACCCTAGCTAAGGCTCTCTCCTCATGGGGACCCAATTCCAATGTCGGACAGCATCACGCGCATAGGGAACAGAAGAGGTGCAGGCTGACTCGGCAAGGAACCTGGAAGCTCACCATGTCGTTTCCCAGGCCCGGCTGCAGCTCCCGAGAGGATTCCGGAGGTCTCCTCGACCAGGGGCTTATCGACGTGTGTGGCCTTGACAGCCAAAGAGGGACCCTGACCGGCACGGTCCCTTGTGCCCTCAACTCAGCCCTTCGGGGAGACCACTGCCCTGCTGTGAGTTCAGCGCCTGGAACGTCCTGGGACCAACCCTAACCCTAACCCTACCACGAACCAGGACCATCCCTGGGAACCTAAGCCTGCCTCGACCCCTAATCCTGCATTTGAGCCGCCTCCTGGCATGGGCCCTCACTTCAGCCCTCGAGGGAGATCACGAGACCAGAGTCGCTTCGGCCCTGGCGACGTCCCTGGACTGAACCCTAACCCTAGCTAAGGCTCTCTCCTCATGGGGACCCAATTCCAAGGTCGGACAGCATCACGCGCCTGGGGTCCAGAAGCGGTGCAGGCTGACTCGGCATGGAACTTGGAATCTCACCATGTCGTTTCCCAGGCCCGGCTGCAGCTCAAGAGAGGATTCCGGAGGCCTCCTCGACCACGGGCTTATCGACGTGTGTGGCCTTGACAGCCAAAGAGGGTCCCTGATCGGCACGGTCCCTTGTGCCCTCAACTCAGCCCTTCGGGAAGACCACTGCCCGGCTGTGGGTTCGGCGCCTGGAACCTCCTGGGACCTAACCCTAACCCTAACCCTACCCAGAAAAAGGACCCTCCACCGAAACCTAAGCCAGGCTCGATCCCTATGCCTGCATTTGAGCTGCCGTCTGGCATGGGCCCTCATTTCAGGCCTCGAAGGAGATCACCAGACCGGAGTCACTTCGGCCCTGGTGACGTCCCTGGACTGAACCCTAACCCTAGATAAGGCTCTCTCCGCATGGGGACCCAATTCCAAGGTAGGACAGCATCACGAGCCTGGGGTCCAGAAGCGGGGCAGGCTGACTTGCCAAGGAACCTGGAAGCTCACCATGTCGTTTCCCAGGCCCGGCTGCAGCTCCCGAGAGGATTCCGGAGGCCTCCTCGACCAGGGGCTTATTGCCATGTGTGGTCTTGGCAGCCAAAGAGGGACCCTGACCGGCACCGTCCCTTGTGCCCTCAACTCAGCCCTTCGGGGAGACCACTGCCCTGCTGTGAGTTCAGCGCCTGGAACCTCCTGGGACCTAACCCTAACCCTAACCCTACCCCGAACCAGGACCCTCCACCGAAACCTAAGCCTGCCTCATTCCCTTATCCTGCATTTGAGCCGCCTTCTGATATGGGCCCTCACTTCAGCCCTCGAAGGAGATCACAAAACCGGAGTCGCTTCGGCCCTTGCGTCGTCCCTGGACCGAACCCTAACCCTAGCTAAGGCTCTCTCCTCATGGGGACCCAATTCCAATGTCGGACAGCATCACGCGCATAGGGAACAGAAGCGGTGCAGGCTGACTCGGCAAGGAACCTAGAAGCTCACCATGTCATTTCCCAGGCCCGGCTGCAGCTCCAGAGAGGATTCCGGAGGCCTCCTCGACCAGGGGCTTTTCGACGTGTGTGGTCTTGGCAGCCAAAGAGGGACCCTGACCGGCACCGTCCCTTGTGCCCTCAACTCAGCCCTTCGGGGAGACCACTGCCCTGCTGTGGGTTCGGCGCCTGGAACCTCCTGGGACCTAACCCTAACCCTAACCTTACCCCGAACCAGGACCCTCCCCCGAACCTAAGCCTGCCTCATTCCCTTATCCTGCATTTGAGCCGCCTTCTGATATGGGCCCTCACTTCAGCCCTCGAAGGAGATCACAAAATCGGAGTCGCTTCGGCCCTTGCGTCGTCCCTGGACCGAACCCTAACACTAGCTAAGGCTCTCTCCTCATGGGGACCCAATTCCAATGTCGGACAGCATCACGCGCATAGGGAACAGAAGAGGTGCAGGCTGACTCGGCAAGGAACCTGGAAGCTCACCATGTCGTTTCCCAGGCCCGGCTGCAGCTCCCGAGAGGATTCCGGAGGCCTCCTCGACCAGGGGCTTTTCGCGTGTGTGGTCTTGGCAGCCAAAGAGGGACCCTGACCGGCACCGTGCCTTGTGCCCTCAACTCAGCCCTTCGGGGAGACCACTGCCCTGCTGTGAGTTCAGGGCCTGGAACGTCCTGGGACCTAAACCTAACCCTAACCCTACCACGAACCAGGACCATCCCTGGGAACCTAAGCCTGCCTCGACCCCTAATCCTGCATTTGAGCCGCCTCCTGGCATGGGCCCTCAGTTCAGCCCTCGAGGGAGATCACGAGACCAGAGTCGCTTCGGCCCTGGCGACATCCCTGGACTGAACCCTAACCCTAGCTAAGGCTCTCTCCTCATGGGGACCCAATTCCAAGGTCGGACAGCATCACGCGCCTGGGGTCCAGAAGCGGTGCAGGCTGACTCGGCATGGAACTTGGAATCTCACCATGTCGTTTCCCAGGCCCGGCTGCAGCTCCCGAGAGGATTCCGGAGGCCTCATCGACCAGGGGCTTATCGAGGTGTGTGGCCTTGAGCCAAAGAGGGACCCTGACCGGCACCGTCCCTTGTGCGCTCAACTCAGCCCTTCGGGGAGACCACTGCCCTGCTGTGAGTTCGGCGCCTGGAATCTCCTGGGTCCTACCCCTAAACCTAAACCTAACCCGAACCGTTACCCTCCACCGAAACCTAAGCCTGCCTCGATCCCTAATCCTGCATTTGAGCCGCCTCCTGGCATGGGCCCTCACTTCAGCCCTCGAGGGAGATCACGAGACCAGAGTCGCTTTGGCCCTGGCGACTTCGCTGGACCGAACCTTAACCCTAGCTAAGGCTCTCTCCGCATGGGGACCCAATTCCAAGGTCGGACAGCATCACGCGCCTGGTGTCCAGAAGCGGTGCAGGCTGACTCGTCAAGGAACCTGGAAGCTCACCATGTCGTTTCCCAGGCCCGGCTGCAGCTCCTGAGAGGATTCCGGAGGCCTCCTCGACCAGGGGCTTATCGACGTGTGTGGCCTTGGCAGCCAAAGAGGGATCCTGACCGGCACCGCCCTTTGTGCCCGCAACTAAGCCCTTCGGGAAGAACACTGCCCTGCTGTTAGTTCGGCGTCTGGAACCTCTTGGGACCTAACCCTAACCGTAACCCTTCGCCGAACCGTTACCCTCCACTGAAACCTAAGCTTGCCTCGTTCCCTTATCCTGCAGTTGAGCCGCCTTCTGGCATGGGCCCTCACTTCAGACCTCGAGGGAGATCACGAGAGCGGAGTCGCTTCGGCCCTGGCATCGTCCCTGGACCGAACCCTAACCCTAGCTAAGGCTCTCTCTTCATGGGGACCCAATTCCAAGATCGGACAGCATCACGCGCATAGGGAACAGAAGCGGTGCAGGCTGACTTGGCAAGGAACCTGGAAGCTCACCATGTCGTTTCCCAGGCCCGGCTGCAGCTCCCGAGAGGACTCCGGAGGCCTCCTCCACCAGGGTCTTATCGACGTGTGTGGCCTTGACAGCCAAAGAGGAACCCTGACCGGCACGGTCCCTTGTGCCCTCAACTCAGCCCTTCGGGGAGACCACTGCCCTGCTTTGGGAAAAGCGCCTGGAATCTCCTGGGACCTAACCCTAACCCTAACCCTACCCCGAACCAGGACCCTCCACCGAAACCTAAGCCAGCCTCGATCCCTATTCGTGCATTTGAGCCGCCTTCTGGCATGGGCCCTCACTTCAAGCCTCGAGGGAGATCACGAGACCGGAGTCGCGTCGGCCCTGGCGACGTCCCTGGACCAAACCCTAACCCTAGATAAGTCTCTCTCCGCATGGGGACCCAATTCCAAGGTAGGACAGCATCACGAGCCTGGGGTCCAGAAGCGGTGCAGGCTGACTTGCCAAGGAACCTGGAAGCTCACCATGTCGTTTCCCAGTCCCGGCTGCAGCTCCCGAGAGGATTCCGGAGGCCTCCCGGACCAGGGGCTTATCGACGTGTGTGGCCTTGGTAGCCAAAGAGGGATCCTGACCGGCACCGTCCCTTGTGCCCGCAACTAAGCCCTTCGGGAGGAACACTGCCCTGCTGTGAGTTTGGCGTCTGGAACCTCTTGGGACCTAACCCTAACCCTAACCCTTCCCCGAACCGTTACCCTCCACTGAAACCAAATCTGCCACGTTCCCTTATCCTGCATTTGAGCCGCCTTCTGGCATGGGCCCTCACTTCAGCCCTCGAGGGAGATCACGAGACCGGAGTCCCTTCGGCCCAGGCGTCGTCCCTGGACTGAACCCTAACCCTAGCTAAGGCTCTCTCTTCATGTGGACTCAATTCCAAGGTCGGACAGCATCAGGCGCATAGGGAACAGAAGCGGTGCAGGCTGACTCGGCAAGGAACCTGGAAGCTCACCATGTCGTTTCCCAGGCCCGGCTGCAGCTCCCGAGAGGATTCCGGAGGCCTCCTCGACCAGGGGCTTATCGACGCGTGTGGTCTTGGCAGCCAAAGAGGGACCCTGACCGGCACCGTCCCTTGTGCCCTCAACTCAGCCCTTCAGGGAGACCACTGCCCTGCTGTGAGTTCAGCGCCTGGAACCTCCTGGGACCTAACCCTAACCCTAACCCTACCCCGAACCAGGACCCTCCACCGAAACCTAAGCCTGCCTCGACACCTAATCCTGCATTTGAGCCGCCTCCTGGCATGGGCCCTCACTTCAGCCCTCGAGGGAGATCACGAGACCAGAGTCGCTTCTGCCCTGGCGACGTCCCTGGACTGAACCCTAACCCTAGCTAAAGCTCTCTCCTCATGGGGACCCAATTCCAAGGTCGGACAGCATCAAGCGCCTGGGGTCCAGAAGCAGTGCAGGCTGACTCGGCATGGAACTTGGAATCTCACCATGTCGTTTCCCAGGCCCGGCTGCAGCTCCCGAGAGGATTCCGGAGGTCTCCTCGACCAGGGGCTTATCGACGTGTGTGGCCTTGACAGCCAAAGAGGGACCCTGACCGGCACGGTCCCTTGTGCCCTCAACTCAGCCCTTCGGGGAGACCACTGCCCTGCTGTGGGTTCGGCGCCTGGAACCTCCTGGGACCTAACCCTAACCCTAACCCTACCCCGAACCGTTACCCTCCACCGAAACGGAAGCCTGCCTCATTCCCTTATCCTGCATTTGAGCCGCCTTCAGATATGGGCCCTCACCTCAGCCCTCGAAGGAGATCACAAAACCGGTGTCGCTTCGGCCCTTGCGTCGTCCCTGGACCGAACCCTAACCCTAGCTAAGGCTCTCTCCTCATGGGGACCCAATTCCAATGTCGGACAGCATCACGCGCATAGGGAACAGAAGCGGTGCAGGCTGACTCGGCAAGGAACCTGGAAGCTCACCATGTCGTTTCCCAGGCCCGGCTGCAGCTCCGAGAGGATTTCGGAGGCCTCCTCGACCAGGGGCTTTTCGACGTGTGTGGTCTTGGCAGCCAAAGAGGGACCCTGACCGGCACCGTCCCTTGTGCCCTCAACTCAGCATTTCGGGGAGACCACTGCCCTGCTGTGAGTTCAGCGCCTGGAACCTCCTGGGACCTAACCCTAACCCTAACCCTACCACGAACCAGGACCATCCCCCGGAACCTAAGCCTGCCTCAACCCCTAATACTGCATTTGAGCCGCTTCCTGGCATGGGCCCTCACTTCAGCCCTCGAGGGAGATCACGAGACCAGAGTCGCTTCGGCCCTGGCGACGTCCCTGGACTGAACCCTAAACCTAGCTAAGGCTCTCTCCTCATGGGGACCCAATTCCAAGGTCGGACAGCATCACGCGCCTGGGGTCCAGAAGCGGTGCAGGCTGACTCGGCATGGAACGTGGAATCTCACCATGTCGTTTCCCAGGCCCGGCTGCAGCTCAAGAGAGGATTCCGGAGGCCTCCTCGACCAGGGGCTTATCGACGTGTGTGGCCTTGACAGCCAAAGAGGGTCCCTGACCGGCACGGTCCCTTGTGCCCTCAACTCAGCCCTTCGGGAAGACCACTGCCCGGCTGTGGCTTCGGCGCCTGGAACCTCCTGGGACCTAACCCTAACCCTAACCCTACCCAGAAAAAGGACCCTCCACCGAAACCTAAGCCAGGCTCGATCCCTATTCCTGCATTTGAGATGCCGTCTGGCATGGGCCCTCATTTCAGGCCTCGAAGGAGATCACCAGACCGGAGTCACCTCGGCCCTGGTGACGTCGCTGGACTGAACCCTAACCCTAGATAAGGCTCTCTCCGCATGGGGACCCAATTCCAAGGTAGGACAGCGTCACGAGCCTGGGGTCCAGAAGCGGGGCAGGCTGACTTGCCAAGGAACCTGGAAGCTCACCATGTCGTTTCCCAGGCCCGGCTGCAGCTCCTGAGAGGATTCGGGAGGCCTCCTCGACCAGGGGCTTATCGACGTGTGTGGCCTTGGCAGCCAAAGAGGGATCCTGACCGGCACCGTCTTTTGTGCCCGCCACTAAGCCCTTCGGGAAGAACACTGCCCTGCTGTGAGTTCGGCGTCTGGAACCTCTTGGAACCTAACCCTAACCCTAACCCTTCCCCGAACCGTTACCTCCACTGAAACCTAGCCTGCCTCGTTCCCTTATCCTGCATTTGAGCCGCCTTCTGGCATGGGCCCTCACTTCAGCCCTCGAGGGAGATCACGAGACCGGAGTCGATACGGCCCTGGCATCGTCCCTGGACCGAACCCTAACCCTAGATAAGGCTCTCTCCTGTTGGGGACCCAATTCCAAGGTCGGACAGCATCACGCGCATAGGGAACACAAGCGGTGCAGGCTGACTCGGCAAGGAACATGGAAGCTCACCATGTCGTTTCCCAGGCCCGGCTGCAGCTCCCGAGAGGCTTCCGGAGCCTCCTCGACCAGGGGCTTATCGACGTGTGTGGTCTTGGCAACCAAAGAGGGACCCTGACCGGCACCGTCCCTTGTGCCCTCAATTCAGCCCTTCGGGGAGACCACTGCCCTGCTGTGAGTTCAGCGCCTGGAACCTCCTGGGACCTAACCCTAACCCTAACCCTACCCCGAACCAGGACCCTCCACCGAAACCTAAGCCTGCCTCGACACCTAATCCTGTATTTGAGCCGCCTCCTGGCATGGGCCCTCACTTCAGCCCTCAAGGGAGATCACGAGACCGGAGTCGCTTTAGCCCTGGCGACGTCCCTGGACCGAACCCTAACCATAGCTAAGGCTCTCTGTTCATGGGGACACAATTCCAAGGTCGGACAGCATCATGCGCCTGGGGTCCAGAGGCGGTGCAGGCTGACTCGGCATGGACCTTGCAATCTCACCATGTCGTTTCCCAGGCCCGGCTGCAGCTCCCGAGAGGATTCCGGAGGCCTCCTCGACCAGGGTCTTATCGACGTGTGTGGCCTTGACAGCCAAAGAGGGACCCTGACCGGCACGGTCCCTTGTGCCCTCAACTCAGCCCTTCGGGGAGACCACTGCCCTGCTTTGGGAAAAGCGCCTGGAATCCCCTGGGACCTAACCCTAACCCTAACCCTACCCCGAACCAGGACCCTCCACCGAAACCTAAGCCAGCCTCGATCCCTATTCCTGCATTTGAGCCGCTTTCTGGAATGGGCCCTCACTTCAGTCCTCGAGGGAGATCACGAGACCCGAGTCGCTTCGGCCCTGGCGACGTCCCAGGACCGAACCCTAACCCTAGTTAAGGCTCTCTCCGCATGGGACCCAATTCCTACGTAGGACAGCATCACGAGCCTGGGGTCCAGAAGCGGTGCAGGCTGACTTGCCCAGAAACCTGGAAGCTCACCATGTCGTTTCCCAGGCCCGGCTGCAGCTCCCGAGAGGATTCCGGAGGCCTCCTCGACCCGGGGCTTATTGCCATGTGTGGTCTTGGCAGCCAAAGAGGGACCCTTACCGGCACCGTCCCTTGTGCCCTCAACTCAGCCCCTAGGGGAGACCACTGCCCTGCTGTGAGTTCAGCGCCTGGAACCTCCTGGGACCTAACCCTAACCCTAACCCTACCCCGAACCAGGACCCTCCACCGAAACCTAAGCCTGCCTCGACACCTAATCCTGCATTTGAGCCGCCTCCTGGCATGGGCCCTCACTTCAGC
Source organism: Prionailurus viverrinus (assembly GCF_022837055.1). Lineage (NCBI taxonomy): Eukaryota > Metazoa > Chordata > Mammalia > Carnivora > Felidae > Prionailurus > Prionailurus viverrinus. The sequence continues at coordinate 76,303 of NW_025927644.1, read as the reverse complement.
CCTCGAGGGAGATCACGAGACCAGAGTCGCTTCTGCCCTGGCGACGTCCCTGGACTGAACCCTAACCCTAGCTAAAGCTCTCTCCTCATGGGGACCCAATTCCAAGGTCGGACAGCATCAAGCGCCTGGGGTCCAGAAGCAGTGCAGGCTGACTCGGCATGGAACTTGGAATCTCACCATGTCGTTTCCCAGGCCCGGCTGCAGCTCCCGAGAGGATTCCGGAGGTCTCCTCGACCAGGGGCTTATCGACGTGTGTGCCCTTGACAGCCAAAGAGGGACCCTACCGGCACGGTCCCTTGTGCCCTCAACTCAGCCCTTCGGGGAGACCACTGCCCTGATTTGGGAAAAGCGCCTGGAATCTCCTGGACCTAACCCTAACCCTAACCCTACCCCGAACCAGGACCCTCCACCGAAACCTAAGCCAGCCTCGATCCCTATTCCTGCATTTGAGCCGCTTTCTGGAATGGGCCGTCACTTCAGTCCTCGAGGGAGATCACGAGACCCGAGTCGCTTCGGCCCTGGCGACGTCCCAGGACCGAACCCTAACCCTAGTTAAGGCTCTCTCCGCATGGGACCCAATTCCTACGTAGGACAGCATCACGAGCCTGGGGTCCAGAAGCGGTGCAGGCTGACTTGCCCAGAAACCTGGAAGCTCACCATGTCGTTTCCCAGGCCCGGCTGCAGCTCCCGAGAGGATTCCGGAGGCCTCCTCGACCAGGGGCTTATTGCCATGTGTGGTCTTGGCAGCCAAAGAGGGACCCTGACCGGCACCGTCCCTTGTGCCCTCAACTCAGTCCTTCGGGGAGACCACTGCCCTGCTGTGAGTTCAGCGCCTGGAACCTCCTGGGACCTAACCCTAACCCTAACCCTACCCCGAACCAGGACCCTCCACCGAAACCTAAGCCTGCCTCGACACCTAATCCTGCATTTGAGCCGCCTCCTGGCATGGGCCCTCACTTCAGCCCTCGAGGGAGATCACGAGACCAGAGTCGCTTCGGCCCTGGCGTCGTCCCTGGACCGAACCCTAACCATAGCTAAGGCTCTCTCCTCATGGGGACCCAATTCCAAGGTCGGACAGCATCACGCGCCTGGGGTCCAGAAGCAGTGCAGGCTGACTCGGCATGGAACTTGGAATCTCACCATGTCGTTTCCCAGGCCCGGCTGCAGCTCCCGAGAGGATTCCGGAGGTCTCCTCGACCAGGGGCTTATCGACGTGTGTGGCCTTGACAGCCAAAGAGGGACCCTGACCGGCACGGTCCCTTGTGCCCTCAACTCAGCCCTTCGGGGAGACCACTGCCCTGCTGTGTGTTCGGCGCCTGGAACCTCCTGGGACCTAACCCTAACCCTAACCTTACCCCGAACCAGGACCCTCCCCCGAAAACTAAGCCTGCCTCATTCCCTTATCCTGTATTTGAGCCGCCTTCTGATATGGGCCCTCACTTCAGCCCTCGAAGGAGATCACAAAATCGGAATCGCTTCGGCCCTTGCGTCGTCCCTGGACCGAACCCTAACCCTAGCTAAGGCTCTCTCCTCATGGGGACCCAATTCCAATGTCGGACAGCATCACGCGCATAGGGAACAGAAGAGGTGCAGGCTGACTCGGCAAGGAACCTGGAAGCTCACCATGTCGTTTCCCAGGCCCGGCTGCAGCTCCCGAGAGGATTCCGGAGGTCTCCTCGACCAGGGGCTTATCGACGTGTGTGGCCTTGACAGCCAAAGAGGGACCCTGACCGGCACGGTCCCTTGTGCCCTCAACTCAGCCCTTCGGGGAGACCACTGCCCTGCTGTGAGTTCAGCGCCTGGAACGTCCTGGGACCAACCCTAACCCTAACCCTACCACGAACCAGGACCATCCCTGGGAACCTAAGCCTGCCTCGACCCCTAATCCTGCATTTGAGCCGCCTCCTGGCATGGGCCCTCACTTCAGCCCTCGAGGGAGATCACGAGACCAGAGTCGCTTCGGCCCTGGCGACGTCCCTGGACTGAACCCTAACCCTAGCTAAGGCTCTCTCCTCATGGGGACCCAATTCCAAGGTCGGACAGCATCACGCGCCTGGGGTCCAGAAGCGGTGCAGGCTGACTCGGCATGGAACTTGGAATCTCACCATGTCGTTTCCCAGGCCCGGCTGCAGCTCAAGAGAGGATTCCGGAGGCCTCCTCGACCACGGGCTTATCGACGTGTGTGGCCTTGACAGCCAAAGAGGGTCCCTGATCGGCACGGTCCCTTGTGCCCTCAACTCAGCCCTTCGGGAAGACCACTGCCCGGCTGTGGGTTCGGCGCCTGGAACCTCCTGGGACCTAACCCTAACCCTAACCCTACCCAGAAAAAGGACCCTCCACCGAAACCTAAGCCAGGCTCGATCCCTATGCCTGCATTTGAGCTGCCGTCTGGCATGGGCCCTCATTTCAGGCCTCGAAGGAGATCACCAGACCGGAGTCACTTCGGCCCTGGTGACGTCCCTGGACTGAACCCTAACCCTAGATAAGGCTCTCTCCGCATGGGGACCCAATTCCAAGGTAGGACAGCATCACGAGCCTGGGGTCCAGAAGCGGGGCAGGCTGACTTGCCAAGGAACCTGGAAGCTCACCATGTCGTTTCCCAGGCCGGCTGCAGCTCCCGAGAGGATTCCGGAGGCCTCCCCGACCAGGGGCTTATCGACGTGTGTGGCCTTAGTAGCCAAAGAGGGATCCTGACCGGCACCGTCCATTGTGCCCGCAACTAAGCCCTTCGGGAAGAACACTGCCCTGCTGTGAGTTTGGCGTCTGGAACCTCTTGGGACCTAACCCTAACCCTAACCCTTCCCCGAACCGTTACCCTCCACTGAAACCAAATCTGCCACGTTCCCTTATCCTGCATTTGAGCCGCCTTCTGGCATGGGCCCTCACTTCAGCCCTCGAGGGAGATCACGAGACCGGAGTCCCTTCGGCCCAGGCGTCGTCCCTGGACCGAACCCTAACCCTAGCTAAGGCTCTCTCCTCATGTGGACTCAATTCCAAGGTCGGACAGCATCAGGCGCATAGGGAACAGAAGCGGTGCAGGCTGACTCGGCAAGGAACCTGGAAGCTCACCATGTCGTTTCCCAGGCCCGGCTGCAGCTCCCGAGAGGATTCCGGAGGCCTCCTCGACCAGGGGCTTATCGACGCGTGTGGTCTTGGCAGCCAAAGAGGGACCCTGACCGGCACCGTCCCTTGTGCCCTCAACTCAGCCCTTCAGGGAGACCACTGCCCTGCTGTGAGTTCAGCGCCTGGAACCTCCTGGGACCTAACCCTAACCCTAACCCTACCCCGAACCGTTAGCCTCCACCAAAACGTAAGCCTGCCTCGTTCCCTTATCCTGCATTTGAGCCGCCTCCTGGCATGGGCCCTCACTTCAGCCCCCGAGGGAGATCACGAGAGCGGAGTCGCTTCGGCCCTGGCATCGTCCCTGGACCGAACCCTAACCCTAGCTAAGGCTCTCTCCTCATGGGGACCCAATTCCAAGGTCGGACAGCATCACGCGCCTGGGGTCCAGAAGCGGTGCAGGCTGACTCGGCATGGAACTTGGAATCTCACCATGTCGTTTCCCAGGCCCGGCTGCAGCTCCCGAGAGGATTCCGGAGGCCTCATCGACCAGGGGCTTATCGAGGTGTGTGGCCTTGAGCCAAAGAGGGACCCTGACCGGCACCGTCCCTTGTGCGCTCAACTCAGCCCTTCGGGGAGACCACTGCCCTGCTGTGAGTTCGGCGCCTGGAATCTCCTGGGTCCTACCCCTAAACCTAAACCTAACCCGAACCGTTACCCTCCACCGAAACCTAAGCCTGCCTCGATCCCTAATCCTGCATTTGAGCCGCCTCCTGGCATGGGCCCTCACTTCAGCCCTCGAGGGAGATCACGAGACCAGAGTCGCTTTGGCCCTGGCGACTTCGCTGGACCGAACCTTAACCCTAGCTAAGGCTCTCTCCGCATGGGGACCCAATTCCAAGGTCGGACAGCATCACGCGCCTGGGGTCCAGAAGCGGTGCAGGCTGACTCGGCATGGAACTCGGAATCTCACCATGTCTTTTCCCAGGCCCAGCTGCAGCTCAAGAGAGGATTCCGGAGGCCTCCTCGACCAGGGGCTTATCGACCTGTGTGGCCTTGACAGCCAAAGAGGGTCCCTGACCGGCACGGTCCCTTGTGCCCTCAACTCAGCCCTTCGGGAAGACCACTGCCCGGCTGTGGGTTCGGCGCCAGGAACCTCCTGGGACCTAACCCTAACCCTAACCCTACTCAGAAAAAGGACCCTCCACCGAAACCTAAGCCAGGCTCGATCCCAATTCCTGCATTTGAGCTGCCGTCTGGCATGGGCCATCATTTCAGGCCTCGAAGGAGATCACCAGACCGGAGTCACTTCGGCCCTGGTGACGTCCCTGGACTGAACCCTAACCCTAGATAAGGCTCTCTCCGCATGGGGACCCAATTCCAATGTAGGACAGCATCATGCGCCTGGGGTCCAGAGGCGGTGCAGGCTGACTCGGCATGGACCTTGCAATCTCACCATGTCGTTTCCCAGGCCCGGCTGCAGCTCCCGAGAGGATTCCGGAGGCCTCCTCGACCAGGGTCTTATCGACGTGTGTGGCCTTGACAGCCAAAGAGGGACCCTGACCGGCACGGTCCCTTGTGCCCTCAACTCAGCCCTTCGGGGAGACCACTGCCTTGCTGTGAGTTCAGCGCCTGGAACCTCCTGGGACCTAACCCTAACCCTAACCCTACCCCGAACCAGGACCCTCCCCCAAAACCTAAGCCTGCCTCGACACCTAATCCTGCATTTGAGCCGCCTTCTGGCATGGGCCCTCACTTCAGCCCTTGAGGGAGATCACGAGACCGGAGTCGCTTCGGCCCTGGCGACGTCCCTGGACCGAGCCCTAACCCTAGCTAAGGCTCTCTCCTCATGGGGACCCAATTCCAAGGTCGGACAGCATCATGCGCCTGGGGTCCAGAAGCGGTGCAGGCTGACTCGGCATGGACCTTGCAATCTCACCATGTCGTTTCCCAGGCCCGGCTGCAGCTCCCGAGAGGATTCCGGAGGCCTCCTCCACCAGGGTCTTATCGACGTGTGTGGCCTTGACAGCCAAAGAGGAACCCTGACCGGCACGGTCCCTTGTGCCCTCAACTCAGCCCTTCGGGGAGACCACTGCCCTGCTTTGGGAAAAGCGCCTGGAATCTCCTGGGACCTAACCCTAACCCTAACCCTACCCCGAACCAGGACCCTCCACCGAAACCTAAGCCAGCCTCGATCCCTATTCCTGCATTTGAGCCGCTTTCTGGAATGGGCCCTCACTTCAGTCCTCGAGGGAGATCACGAGACCCGAGTCGCTTCGGCCCTGGCGACGTCCCAGGACCGAACCCTAACCCTAGTTAAGGCTCTCTCCGCATGGGACCCAATTCCTACGTAGGACAGCATCACGAGCCTTGGGTCCAGAAGCGGTGCAGGCTGACTTGCCCAGAAACCTGGAAGCTCACCATGTCGTTTCCTAGGCCCGGCTGCAGCTCCCGAGAGGATTCCGGAGGCCTCCTCGACCAGGGGCTTATTGCCATGTGTGGTCTTGGCAGCCAAAGAGGGACCCTGACCGGCACCGTCCCTTGTGCCCTCAACTCAGCCCTTCGGAGAGACCACTGCCCTGCTGTGAGTTCAGCGCCTGGAATCTCCTGGGACCTAACCCTAACCCTAACCCTACCCCGAACCAGGACCCTCCACCGAAACCTAAGCCTGCCTCGACACGGAATCCTGCATTTGAGCCGCCTCCTGGCATGGGCCCTCACTTCAGCCCTCGAGGGAGATCACGAGACCAGAGTCGCTTCTGCCCTGGCGACGTCCCTGGACTGAACCCTAACCCTATCTAAGGCTCTCTCCTCATGGGGACCCAATTCCAAGGTCGGACAGCATCACGCGCCTGGGGTCCAGAAGCGGTGCAGGCTGACTCGGCATGGAACTCGGAATCTCACCATGTCTTTTCCCAGGCCCAGCTGCAGCTCAAGAGAGGATTCCGGAGGCCTCCTCGACCAGGGGCTTATCGACCTGTGTGGCCTTGACAGCCAAAGAGGGTCCCTGACCGGCACGGTCCCTTGTGCCCTCAACTCAGCCCTTCGGGAAGACCACTGCCCGGCTGTGGGTTCGGCGCCAGGAACCTCCTGGGACCTAACCCTAACCCTAACCCTACTCAGAAAAAGGACCCTCCACCGAAACCTAAGCCAGGCTCGATCCCTATTCCTGCATTTGAGCTGCCGTCTGGCATGGGCCCTCATTTCAGGCCTCGAAGGAGATCACCAGACCGGAGTCACTTCGGCCCTGGTGACGTCCCTGGACTGAACCCTAACCCTAGATAAGGCTCTCTCCGCATGGGGACCCATTTCCAAGGTAGGACAGCATCATGCGCCTGTGGTCCAGAGGCGGTGCAGGCTGACTCGGCATGGACCTTGCAATCTCACCATGTTGTTTCCCAGGCCCGGCTGCAGCTCCCGAGAGGATTCCGGAGGTCTCCTCGACCAGGGTCTTATCGACGTGTGTGGCCTTGACAGCCAAAGAGGGACCCTGACCGGCACGGTCCCTTGTGCCCTCAACTCAGCCCTTCGGGGAGACCACTGCCTTGCTGTGAGTTCAGCGCCTGGAACCTCCTGGGACCTAACCCTAACCCTAACCCTACCCCAAACCAGGACCCTCCCCCGAAACCTAAACCTGCCTCGACACCTAATCCTGCATTTTTGCCGCCTTCTGGCATGGGCCCTCACTTCAGCCCTTGAGGGAGATCACGAGACCGGAGTCGCTTCGGCCATGGCGACGTCCCTGGACCGAGCCCTAACCCTAGCTAAGGCTCTCTCCTCATGGGGACCCAATTCCAAGGTCGGACAGCATCATGCGCCTGGGGTCCAGTAGCGGTGCATGCTGACGCGGCATTGAACTTGGAATCTCACATGTCGTTTCCCAGGCCCGGCAGCAGCTCCAGAGAGGGTTCCGGAGGCCTCCTCGACCAGGGGCTTATTGACGTGTGTGGCCTTGACAGCCAAAGAGGGACCCTAACCGGCACGGTCCCTTGTGCTTCAACTCAACCCTTCGGGGAGACCACTGCCCTGCTGTGAGTTCAGCGCCTGGAACCTCCTGGGACCTAACCCTAACCCTAAACCTACCCCGAACCAGGACCCTCCACCGAAACCTAAGCCAGCCTCGATCCCTATTCGTGCATTTGATCCGCCTTCTGGCATGGGCCCTCACTTCAAGCCTCGAGGGAGATCACGAGACCGGAGTCGCGTCGGCCCTGGCGACGTCCCTGGACCAAACCCTAACCCTAGATAAGTCTCTCTCCGCATGGGGACCCAATTCCAAGGTAGGACAGCATCACGAGCCTGGGGTCCAGAAGCGGTGCAGGCTGACTTGCCAAGGAACCTGGAAGCTCACCATGTCGTTTCCCAGGCCCGGCTGCAGCTCCCGAGAGGATTCCGGAGGCCTCCCCGACCAGGGGCTTATCGACGTGTGTGGCCTTGGTAGCCAAAGAGGGATCCTGACCGGCACCGTCCCTTGTGCCCGCAACTAAGCCCTTCGGGAAGAGCACTGCCCTGCTGTGAGTTTGGCGTCTGGAACCTCTTGGGACCTAACCCTAACCCTAACCCTTCCCCGAACCGTTACCCTCCACTGAAACCAAATCTGCCACGTTCCCTTATCCTGCATTTGAGCCGCCTTCTGGCATGGGCCCTCACTTCAGCCCTCGAGGGAGATCACGAGACCGGAGTCCCTTCGGCCCAGGCGTCGTCCCTGGACCGAACCCTAACCCTAGCTAAGGCTCTCTCCTCATGTGGACTCAATTCCAAGGTCGGACAGCATCAGGCGCATAGGGAACAGAAGCGGTGCAGGCTGACTCGGCAAGGAACCTGGAAGCTCACCATGTCGTTTCCCAGGCCCGGCTGCAGCTCCCGAGAGGATTCCGGAGGCCTCCTCGACCAGGGGCTTATCGACGCGTGTGGTCTTGGCAGCCAAAGAGGGACCCTGACCGGCACCGTCCCTTGTGCCCTCAACTCAGCCCTTCAGGGAGACCACTGCCCTGCTGTGAGTTCAGCGCCTGGAACCTCCTGGGACCTAACCCTAACCCTAACCCTACCCCGAACCGTTAGCCTCCACCAAAACGTAAGCCTGCCTCGTTCCCTTATCCTGCATTTGAGCCGCCTCCTGGCATGGGCCCTCACTTCAGCCCCCGAGGGAGATCACGAGAGCGGAGTCGCTTCGGCCCTGGCATCGTCCCTGGACCGAACCCTAACCCTAGCTAAGGCTCTCTCCTCATGTGGACTCAATTCCAAGGACGTACAGCATCACGCGCATAGGGAACAGAAGCGGTGCAGGCTGACTCGGCAAGGAACATGGAAGCTCACCATGTCGTTTCCCAGGCCGGCTGCAGCTCCCGAGAGGATTCCGGAGGCCTCCTCGACCAGGGGCTTATCGACGCGTGTGGTCTTGGCAGCCAAAGAGGGACCCTGACCGGCACCGTCCCTTGTGCCCTCAACTCAGCCCTTCGGGGAGACCACTGCCTTGCTGTGAGTTCAGCGCCTGGAACCTCCTGGGACCTAACCGTAACCCTAACCCTACCCCAACCCGGACCCTCCCCCGAAACCTAAGCCTGCCTCGACACCTAATCCTGCATTTGAGCCGCCTCCTGGCATGGGCCCTCACTTCAGCCGTTGAGGGAGATCACGAGACCGGAGTCGCTTCGGCCCTGGCGACGTCCCTGGACCGAACCCTAACCCTAGCTAAGGCTCTCTCCTCATGGGGACCCAATTCCAAGGTCGGACAGCATCATGCGCCTGGGGTCCAGGAGCGGTGCATGCTGACTCGGCATTGAACTTGGAATCTCACATGTCATTTCCCAGGCCCGGCTGCAGCTCCAGAGAGGGTTCCGGAGGCCTCCTCGACCAGGGGCTTATCGACGTGTGTGGCCTTGACAGCCAAAGAGGGACCCTGACCGGCACGGTCCCTTGTGCCCTCAACTCAGCCCTTCGGGGAGACCACTGCCCTGCTTTGGGAAAAGCGCCTGGAATCTCCTGGGTCCTAACCCTAACCCTAACCCTACCCCGAACCAGGACCCTCCACCGAAACCTAAGCCAGCCTCGATCCCTATTCCTGCATTTGAGCCGCTTTCTGGAATGGGCCGTCACTTCAGTCCTCGAGGGAGATCACGAGACCCGAGTCGCTTCGGCCCTGGCGACGTCCCAGGACCGAACCCTAACCCTAGTTAAGGCTCTCTCCGCATGGGACCCAATTCCTACGTAGGACAGCATCACGAGCCTGGGGTCCAGAAGCGGTGCAGGCTGACTTGCCCAGAAACCTGGAAGCTCACCATGTCGTTTCCCAGGCCCGGCTGCAGCTCCCGAGTGGATTCCGGAGTCCTCCTCGACCAGGGGCTTATTCCCATGTGTGGTCTTGGCAGCCAAAGAGGGACCCTGACCGGCACGGTCCCTTGTGCCCTCAACTCAGCCCTTCGGGGAGACCACTGCCCTGCTGTGAGTTCAGCGCCTGGAACCTCCTGGGACCTAACCCTAACCCTAACCCTACCCCGAACCAGGACCCTCCACCGAAACCTAAGCCTGACTCGACACCTAATCCTGCATTTGAGCCGCCTCCTGGCATGGGCCCTCACTTCAGCCCTCGAGGGAGATCACGAGACCGTAGTCGCTTCGGCCCTGGCGATGTCCCTGGTCCGAACCCTAACCCTAGCTAAAGCTCTCTCCTCATGGGGACCCAATTCCAAGGTCGGACAGCATCACGCGCCTGGGGTCCAGAAGCAGTGCAGGCTGACTCGGCATGGAACTTGGAATCTCACCATGTCGTTTCCCAGGCCCGGCTGCAGCTCCCGAGAGGATTCCGGAGGTCTCCTCGACCAGGGGCTTTTCGACGTGTGTGGCCTTGACAGCCAAAGAGGGACCCTGACCGGCACGGTCCCTTGTGCCCTCAACTCAGCCCTTCGGGGAGACCACTGCCCTGCTGTGGGTTCGGCGCCTGGGACCTCCTGGACCTAACCCTAACCCTAACCCTACCCCGAACCGTTACCCTCCACCGAAACGGAAGCCTGCCTCATTCCCTTATCCTGCATTTGAGCCGCCTTCTGATATGGGCCCTCACTTCAGCCCTCGAAGGAGATCACAAAACCGGAGTCGCTTCGGCCCTTGCGTCGTCCCTGGACCGAACCCTAACCCTAGCTAAGGCTCTCTCCTCATGGGGACCCAATTCCAATGTCGGACAGCATCACGCGCATAGGGAACAGAAGCGGTGCAGGCTGACTCGGCAAGGAACCTGGAAGCTCACCATGTCGTTTCCCAGGCCCGGCTGCAGCTCCCGAGAGGATTCCGGAGGCCTCCTCGACCAGGGGCTTATCGACCTGTGTGGTCTTGGCAGCCAAAGAGGGACCCTGACCGGCACCGTCCCTTGTGCCCTCAACTCAGCCCTTCGGGGAGACCACTGCCCTGTTGTGAGTTCAGCGCCTGTAACCTCCTGGGACCTAACCCTAACCCTAACCCTACCACGAACCAGGACCATCCCCCGGAACCTAAGCCTGCCTCGACCCCTAATCCTGCATTTGAGCCGCCTCCTGGCATGGGCCCTCACTTCAGCCCTCGAGGGAGATCACGAGACCAGAGTCGCTTCTGCCCTGGTGACGTCCCTGGACTGAACCCAACCCTAGATAAGGCTCTCTCCTCATGGGGACCCAATTCCAAGGTCGGACAGCATCACGCGCCTGGGGTCCAGAAGCGGTGCAGGCTGACTCGTCAAGGAACCTGGAAGTTCACCATGTCGTTTCCCAGGCCCGGCTGCAGCTCCTGAGAGGATTCCGGAGGCCTCCTCAACCAGGGGCTTATCGACGTGTGTGGCCTTGGCAGCCAAAGAGGGACCCTGACCGGCACCGTCTTTTGTGCCCGCAACTAAGCCCTTCGGAAAGAACACTGCCCTGCTGTTAGTTCTGCGTCTGGAACCTCTTGGGACCTAACCTTAACCCTAAACTTTCCCCGAACCGTTACCCTCCACTGAAACCTAAGCCTGCCTCGTTCCCTTATCCTGCATTTGAGCCGCCTTGTGGCATGGGCCCTCACTTCAGACCTCGAGGGAGATCCCGAGGGTGGAGTCGCTACGGCCCTGGCATCGTCCCCGGCCCGAACCCTAACCCTAGCTAAGGCTCTCTCCTCTTGGGGACCCAAATCCAAGGTCGGACAGCATCACGCGCATAGGGAACAGAAGCGGTGCAGGCTGACTCGGCAAGGACCATGGAGGCTCACCATGTCGTTTCCCAGGCCCGGCTGCAGCTCCCGAGAGGATTCCGGAGGCCTCCTCGACCAGGGGCTTATCGACGTGTGTGGTCTTGGCAGCCAAAGAGGGACCCTACCGGCACCGTCCCTTGTGCCCTCAACTCAGCCCTTCGGGGAGACCACTGCGCTGCTGTGAGTTCGGCCCCCGGAACCTCCTGGGTCCTACCCCTAAACCTAAACCTAACCTGAACCGTTACCCTCCACCGAAACCTAAGCCTGCCTCGATCCCTAATCCTCCATTTGAGCCGCCTCCTGGCATGGGCCCTCACTTCAGCCCTCGAGGGAGATCACGAGACCGGAGTCGCTTCGGCCCTGGCGACGTCCCTGGACCGAACGCTAACCCTAGCTAAGGCTCTCTCCTCATGGGGACCCAATTCCAAGGTCGGACAGCATCACGCGCCTGGGGTCCGGAAGCGGTAAAGGCTGACTCGGCATGGAACTTGGAATCTCACCATGTCGTTTCCCAGGCCCGGCTGCAGCTCCAGAGAGGATTCCGGAGGTCTCCTCGACCAGGGGCTTATCGACGTGTGTGGCCTTGACAGCCAAAGAGGGACCCTGCCCGGCACTGTCCCTTGTGCCCTCAACTCAGCCCTTCGGGGAGACCACTGCCCTGCTGTGGGTTCGGCGCCTGGAATCTCCTGGGACCTAACCCTAACCCTAACCCTACCCCGAACCGTTACCCTCCACCGAAACGTACACCTGCCTCATTCCCTTATCCTGCATTTGAGCCGCCTCTGATATGGGCCCTCACTTCAGCCCTCGAGGGAGATCACGAGACCGGAGTCGCTTCGGCCCTGGCGTCGTCCTTGGACCGAACCCTAAACCTAGCTAAGGCTCTCTCCTCATGGGGACCCAATTCCAATGTCGGACAGCATCACGCGCATAGGGAACAGAAGCGGTGCAGGCTGACTCGGCAAGGAACCTGGAAGCTCACCATGTCGTTTCCCAGCCCCGGCTGCAGCTCCCGAGAGGATTCCGGAGGCCTCCTCGACCAGGGGCTTTTCGACGTGTGTGGTCTTGGCAGCCAAAGAGGGACCCGGACCGGCACCGTCCCTTGTGCCCTCAACTCAGCCCTTCGGGGAGACCACTGCCCTGCTGTGAGTTCAGCGCCTGGAACCTCCTGGGACCTAACCCTAACCCTAACCCTACCACGAACCAGTCCATCCCCCGGAACCTAAGCCTGCCTCGACACCTAATCCTGCATTTGAGCCGCCTCCTGGCATGGGCCCTCACTTCAGCCCTCGAGGGAGATCACGAGACCGGAGTCGCTTCGGCCCTGGCGACGTCCCTGGACCGAACCCTAACCCTAGCTAAGGCTCTCTCCTCATGGGGACCCAATTCCAAGGTCGGAGAGCATCACGTGCCTGGGGTCCAGAAGCGGTGCAGGCTGATTCGGCATGGAACTTGGAATCTCACCATGTCGTTTCCCAGGCCCGGCTGCAGCTCAAGAGAGGATTCCGGAGGCCTCCTCGACCAGGGTCTTATAGACGTGTGTGGCCTTGACAGCCAAAGGGGGACCCTGACCGGCACGGTCCCTTGTGCCCTCAACTCAGCCCTTCGGGGAGACCACTGCCCTGATTTCGGTTAGGCGCCGGGAGCCTACAGGTACCCAACCCTTACCCTAAAACTGCCCATATCCAGGACCCTCCAATGAAACCTAAACCTGCCTCGATCCGTAATCCTGCATTTGAGCCGCCTTCTGGCATGGGCTCTCACTTCAGCCCTCGAGGGAGATCACGAGACCGGAGTCGTGTCGGCCATGGCGACGTCCCTGTAACGAACCCTAACCGTAGCTGAGGCTCTCTCCTCTTGGGGACCCAATTCCAAGGTCTGACAGCATCACGCGCCTGGGGTTCAGAAGCGGTGCAGGCTGACTCAGCAAGGAACCTGGAAACTCACCATGTCGTTTCCCAGGCCCTGCTTCAGCTCCCGAGAGGATATCAGAGTCCTTCTCGACCAGGGGCTTATCGACGTGTGTGGACTTGGCAGCCAAAGAGGAATCCTCCACTGCACCGTCCCTTGTGCCCTCAACTCAGCCCTTCGGGAAGACCACTGCCCTGCTGTTGGTTCGGCGCCTGGAACCTCCAGGTACCCAACCCTAACCCTAACCCTAACCTGATCCGGGACCCTCCACCAAAACCTAAGCTTACCTCGATCCCTAATCCTGCATTTGAGACGCCTTCTGGCATGGGCCCTCACTTCAGCCCTCGAGGGAGATCTGGAGACCGGAGTCGCTTCGGCCCTGGCGACGTCCCTGGACCGAACCCTAACCCTAGCTAACGCTCTCTCCTCATGGGGACCCAATTCCAAGGTCTGACAGCATCACGCGCCTGGTGTCCTGAAGCGGTGCAGACTGACTCGGGAAGGAACCTGGAAGATCACCATGTTGTTTCCCAGGTCCGGCTGCAGCTTCTGAGAGGGTTCCGGAGGCCTCCTCGACCATGGGCTTATCGACATGTGTGGCCTTGGCAGCCAAAGAGGGATCCTGACCGGCACCGTCCCTTGTGCCCTCAACTCAGCCCTTCGGGGAGACCACTGCCCTGATGTCAGTTCGGCGCCTGGAACCTCCAGGTACCCAACCCTAACCCTAACCCTACTCCGAAACGCGACCCTCCACCGAAACCTAAGCCTGCCTGGATCCTTAATCCTGCATTTGAGCCGCCTTCTGGCATGGGCCCTCACTTCCACCCTCGAGGGAGATCACGAGATAGGATTCTCTTCGACCCTGGCGACGTCCCTGGTCCGAACCCTAACCCCAGCTAATGCTCTCTCCTCATGGGGACCCAATTCCAAGGTCTGACAGCATCACGCGCCTGGGGTTCAGAAGCGGTGCAGGCTGACTCGGCAAGAACCTGGAAGCTCACCATGTCGTTTCCCAGGCCCGGCTGCAGCTCTCGAGAGGATTCCGGAGGCCTCCTCGACCAGGGGTTTATCGACGTGTGTGGCCTTGGCAGCCAAAGAGGGATCCTGACTGGCACCGTCCCTCGTGCCCTCAACTCAGCCCTTTGGGGAGACCACTGCCCTGATGTGGGTTTGGTGCCTGGAGCCTCTAGGTACACAACCCTAACCCTAACCCTACCCCGATCCGGGACCCTCCAACGAAACCTAAGCCTACCTCGATCCCTAATCCTGCATTTGAGCCGCCTTCTGGCATGGAACCTCACTTCAGCCCTCGAGGGAGATCACAAGACAGGAGTCGCTTCAGACCAGGCGACGTCCCTTTACGGAACCCTCACCCTAGCTAAGCCTCTCTCCTCATGGGGACCCAATTCAAAGGTCTGACAGCATCTCGCACCTGGGACCAGAAGCGTTGCAGGCTGACTCGGCAAGGAACCTGGAAGATCACCATGGCTTTTCCCAAGCTCGGCTGCAGCTCCCAAGAGGATTCCGGAGGCTCCTCCATCAGGGGCCGATCGACGTGTGTGGCCTTGTCAGCCAAAGACGGATCCTGACCGGCACCGTCACTTGTGCACTCAACTCAGCCCTTCGGGGAGACCACCACCCTGCTGTGGGTTCGGCGCCTGGAGGTCCTGGGAGCTAACCCTAACCCAAACCCTACCTCGATCCGGGACCCTCCACCGAAACCTAAGCCTGTCTCGATCCCTAACCCTGCAGTTGAGCCGCCTTCTGGCATGGGCCCTCACTTCAGCCCTCAAGGAAGATCACGAGACCGGAGTCGCTACGGCCTTGGCAACGTCCCTGGACCGAACTCTAACCCTAGCTAAGGCTTTCTCCCCATGGGGACCCAATTCCAACGTCTGACAACACCACGCGCCTGGCGTCCCGAGGTGGTCAGGCTATGTCGGCATGGAACCTGGAAACTCACCATGTCATTTCTCAGGCCCAGCTGTAGCTGCCCAAGAGGATTCCTGAGGCTCCTCCATCAGGGCCGATCGACGTGTGTGGCATTGGCAGCCAAAGAGGGATCCTGACCGGCACCGTCCCTTGTGATCTCAACTCAGCCCTTCAAGGAAACCACGACCCTGCTGTGGGTTCGGCGCCTGGAGCTCCTGGGAGCTAACCCTAACCCTAACCTACCCCAATCCTGGACCCTCCACCGAAACCTAAGCCTGCCTCGATCACTACCCATGCAATTGAACCACCTTCTGGCATGGGCCCTGACTTCAGCCCTCGAGGGAGATCACGAGACTAGAGTCGCCACTGACCTGGTGACGTCCCTTACCGAACCCTAACCCTAGCTAAGGCTCTACCCCATCGGGACCCAATTTTACCGTCTGAAATCACCATGCGCCTGGGGTCCAGATGCGGTGTAAGCTGACTCGGCATGGAACCTGGAAGCTCACCTTGTCGTTTCCCAGTCCCGGCGCCAGCTGCCCGAGTGGATTCTGGAGGCCTCCTCGATCAGGGGATGTGTTGCCTTGGCAGACCAAGACGGATCCTGACGGGCACCCTCCCTTGTGTCCTCAACCTAGCCCTTCAGGGAGACCACTGTATTTCTGTGGGTTCGTCGTCTGGAGCTCCTGGGATTTAAACTTCACCCTAAACCTACCCTCTGGAGGTTTCTACAGCTATCCTCAAATCCTAACCCTCTCAGCCATCCTCAAATCTCAGCCATCCTCAAATCTCAGCCATCCTCAAATCCTAACCATCTCAGCCATCCTCAAATCCTAACCTTCTACTTGAGCCGCCCCATTGCATGGGCCCTCATTTCAGGCCTTGAGAGAGATTTCGGGCTCAGTGTGCCTTCGGCCCTGGTGACGTCCCTGGACCAAACCCTAATCCTAGGTAAGGCTCTCTCTCCGTGGGGACCCAATCCCTACGTCTGACAACACCATACGCCTTGGGACATGAAGGGTTGCATGGTCACTTGGTATGGTATCTGGAAGCTCACCATATCGTTTCCCATGCCTGTTGCAGCTGCCAGTGAGGATTCCTGAGTCTTCCCCCACCAGGCGCTCATAGAGTTGTGTGGCCTTGGAAGAACAGAGTCTGACCCTGCCCGGCACTCTCCCTTGTGCCCTGAACTCAGTCCTTCGTGGAGACCACGGAAGTGTTCTGGCTTCAGCACTTGGGGGCTCCTGGGACGTAACCCCAATCCTACCCTTAACCGGACCCTCATCCAAATCCTAAGCTGGACTTGAACCCTATCCCTTCATTTTAACCTCACCTTCACATGAGCCCTCACTTCATCTCTCGAGGGAGATCTCGAGACTGGAGTTACTTCGATCCTGGCTACGTCCCTGGTCCAAACACTAACCGTAGCTAAGTCTCTCTCCTCTTGTGGACCCAATCCCAAGGTCTGGCAACACCACGCGCCTGGGGTTCCAGAAGCGACGCAGTGTCCCTCGGCATGGTGCCGGGAACCTCACAATGTCATTCTGCAGGCCCGGCTGCAGTTGTCTGAGAGAATTCCTGAGGCCTACCCGACCAGTGGCCCATAGATTTGCGTGGCCAGGAAGCCAAAGACTGAACCTTACCAGCCCTCTCCCCTGTGCCCTCAACTTAGCCCATTCGGGTGACCACTGCCCTGCTGTGGGTTCAGTACCTGGAGCCTCTTGGGTCCTAACCCAAACCCTACCCCTAACCAGAAACCTCAACCGAATCCTAACCCGATCTTGAAACCTAATCAAACAATTGACCCCCGCTGTCTCCTGGTCCCTTACTTCATTCCTCTAGGGAGATCACGAGACTGGAGTTGCTTTGGCCCTGGCAACGTCCTGGACCGAACCCTAACCCTAGCTCAGACTCTCTCCCAATGGGGATGTAAGCAACAAACTATAAAAATCGTCTATGAGAAAAATTGAAAAAACCCAAAGAAAAGGAAAACATTCCATGCTCACGTATTAGAAGAACAAACATTGTTAAGATGTCAATACTACCAAAGCAGTCGACACACTCAATGCAATCCCTATCAAAATAACACGAGCTTTCTCCACAGAGCTAGAACAAACAACCCTACAATGTGTAAGGATCCAGAAAAGATACCAAAAAGTAAAGTCATGTTGAAAAAGAAAACAAAGGTGGAAACATGACTATTTTGGATTTATGGTGTATTAGAAAGCTGCATTCATCAAGACAGGACGTACAGGCACAGAAACGGAGACAGACGTCAATGGAACAGAATATGGAACCCAGAAATATACCCTCAAACATATGGTGAGGAATCTTTGTTAACACAGAAAGAATATCGAATGGAATCAGAGTCTCTTCAGAAAATGATACTCGGAATACTGGACACTGAGAATGTTGAACCTGGACACTGTCCTTAAACGACACACACACACACACACACACACACACACACACACCTCATAATAGATGAATTATCTAAATGTAATTCAGGAACATTCAAAATCCTGGAGGAGATAACAGGCAATGTACCTCCTTGATCCTGGCCACAGCAACTTCTCGCTTGTCATGTCTCCAGAAGCAAGGGCAATAGAAACCACAATGAACTATTGGGTCCTGAAGATAAAAAGCTTCTTCACAGAAGGGGACAAAATCAGCCAAACTAAAAGGCAACTGAATGAAATGGGAGACGATATTTGCAAGTGACATATCAGATAAAGGGTTAGTATCCAAAATCTATAAAAAACTGATCACACTCAACACCCAGAAACCAAATAATCCAGTGAAGAAATGGACAAAAGACATGAAGAGACACTTTAAGAAAGATGGCATCCAGATCGGTCACACATGAAAAGATGCTCAATCTCACTGGTCATCACTGAAATACAAATGAAACCCACAATGAGATATCCCCTCACACCTATCAGAATGGCTAAAATTAACATCTCCTGAAATGACAGATGTTGGCAAGGATGCAGGGAAAGGGAACACTTTTGCAATGCTGGTGCGAATGCAAAGCGGTGTAGCCATTCTGGACAATAGTATGGAGATTCGTCACAAAAACAAAAAATAGAACTACACTAGGACCCAGCAATTGCACTACTACGTGTTTATCCAAAAGATACACTAACGCTGACTCGAAGTGGCACGTGTACTCCAATATTTCTAGCAGCATTCTCAACAATAGCTAAGTTATGCAAAGAGCCCAAATGACCACTGACAGATGAATGGATAAAGAAGATATGGTATATGCATACAATGGACTATCACTCGGCGACCAAAAAGAATGAAATCTCGCTCTTTGCATCAACGTGGATGGAACCGGACTTTCTTAAGCTAAGCAAAATATGTCAGAGAACGACACACATCCTATGATTTCTCTCATCTGTCGAATTTAATAAAACTGAACATAGTGCAAGGAAAGCAAAAATAAGATACATACAGAGAGGGAGTCAAATGATAAGAAACTGTTAAATAGAGGGAAGAACCTCAGGGTTCCTGGAGGGTTACTGAATAGGGGTATGGGCTAAATGGGTGACGGGCATTAGGGGTGGACCTTGGGATGAGTATTGGGTATATTTTGTACTTGATGGATCACTAAATTCTACTGCTGAAACTGTATTCCTCTATAAGGTAACTAACTTGGGCTTCAATTTTAAAAAGAAGAAATATTAAAAATAAGTAAAGAAATGTACCACCAGTCAAAAGAAAAGAATATTTAAATCGGGCTCTTGAGTGGAAAGGAAAGACTAAAAGTGTTACAGACAAGAAAGGATCAGAGAAAACATCAAGAAACAATGACAAAACAACTAGTAGAATGGGACTAAATGTATACCTAGCAATAATCACTCTGACTATAAATGGACTAAATGCTCCAATCCAAAGACATTGGATAGGGCGTCAGAATGGACTAAACAAACAAACAAACAAGCAACAAAAAACAATGTCTATCTAGATGCTGCCTACAAAGCCTTATTTGGACTTAAGTCTCCTGCAGATTTGTTATTTTTTTAAATTTTTTTAATGTTTATTTATTTTTGAGACAGAGAGAGACCGAGCATGAACGGGGGAGGGTCAGAGAGAGGGAGACACAGAATCTGAAACAGGCTCCAGGCTCTGAGCTGTCAACACAGAGCCCGACGCGGGGCTCGAACTCATGGACCGCGAGATCATGACCTGAGCCGAAGTCGGCCCCTTAACCGACTGAGCCACCCAGGCGCCCCAAGTCTCCTGCAGATTTGAAGTGAGGGAATGAAGAAATATTTATCATGCCAATAATGTCAAAAGAAAGCCAGTAGCCATACTTATATCATGCAAAATAAACTTTAAAACCGAGACTCTATTTTGGTACCCTTTGGGTAAATACCTAATAGTGACATTGCATGCACCCAGTATTTATAGCAGAATTATCAACAGTAGCCCAACTATGGAGAAAGCCTAAGTATCCATCAACTGAGGAAGGTGTAAAGAAGTTGTGGTGTGTGTATGTATACGTATGTATATGCATATGGACATATGTGTATGTTCATATATACATACATACGTATATACAATGAAATATAACTCAGCTTCAAGAAGAATGAAATCTTGCCATTTGCAACGATGTGGATGGAGCTCGAATGTATTATGCTACGTGAAATACGTCAATCAGAGAAAGACACATATATGATTTCACTCATGTGGAAGTTAAGAAACAAAACACATGAAAACTTAGGAAGGAGCCAGGAAAAGAGAAGTGTGGTAACAAACCACATGAGTCTCTTAATGTTAGAGAAAAAAAAAGTGAAAGTTGATGGAGGGAGATGGGTCAGCGCTGGGCTAGATGGAGGACGAGTATTAAGGAGAGCACTTGTTGTGATGAGCACTGGGTGTTGTATGTAAAGGATGAATCACCGAATTCTACTCCTAAACCCGAGAATGCACTGTATGTCAACTAAGACTTAAATTAAAATACATACATACATACATACATACAGCTATAACAAGAGATGAAGACAGACACTATCTGATACTAAAGGGGACAGCCACACAAGAAGATCCAATGATTGTAAATTTCGATGCACCCAACATGCGATCACCAAGTATACAAAACATTTAGCAACAACCGTAAAGGAACTCATTTATAATATGATGATGATAGTAGAGGACTTTAACACATCACTCACATCAATGGACAGAACCTATAAACAGAAAGTCAACAAGGAAACAATGGCTTTGAGTGACACACTGGACCAGAAGGGTTTAACAGATATATTCAGAACACTCCATACTAAAATGCCAGAGTACACATTCTTTTCAAGCATACCTGGGGCGTTCTCCAGAATTGATCACATTCTCGGTCACAAATCAGGCCTCAAGAGGTACCCAACGACAGAGAACAGACCAAGCATCTTTTCTAACCACAAAGCTAGGAAACTTGAAGTCAACCACAAAAAGAGGGCGGGGGGGGGGCGGGAAGGCCACAAATAAAGGGAGGTTAAGTAACATGCTTCTAAATGAATGGGTCAAACAGGAAATCAATGAGAAAATACACTGAAACAAATGAAAATTAAAATACACTGGTAAAACCCTTTGGAATGCGGCAAAAGCAGTCTATGATGGAAGTATATAGCAATACAAGCCTACCTTAAAGAGCAAGAAAACTCTCAAAGAATCCTAACTTACACCTGAAGGAATGAGAAAAAGAGCAGCAGAAGGAAGGAAATAATAGAGTTTAGGGCAGAAATAAGGAATATAGAAACCAAAAAGACACTAGACCAAATCAATGAAACCAGGGGCTGGTTCATTGAATGCAGTAATCAACTTGAAAACCTCCTAGGCATACTCTTCACAAAGAAGACAGAAAGGACCCAAATAAATGAAATCACAAATAAGAAAGGAGAAATGACAGTCAACACCACAAAAATACAATTAGAAGATAATATTATGAACAACTATAGGCAACAAATTGGACACTCTGAGAAAAATGGACAAATCCCTAGAAACACACACACTACCAAAACTGAAACAGGAAGATACCTAAAAGCTGAAAACAGAAAGATACCCCATCAGTAATTAAAAAAATCTCCCCCCAACACAAGAGTTCATGGCCAGATGGCTTCATGGATGAATTCTACCATCCATTCAAGGAAGAGGTAATAGGTATTCTCCTCGAATTATTACAAAAAATAAAAAAAGAAGGAAAACTTACAAATTCATCGTATGAGGCCATCATTACCCTGATACCAAAACGAGATGAAGCCTCCACTAAAACCGAAAACTGCAGTGGCGCCTGTGTGGGTCGGTCGGTTTACTGTCCACCTCTTAATTTTGGATGAGGACATTATCTTGTGGTACGTGGGTTCGAGTCCTACGTTGGGCCCTGCCATGACAGTGTGGGGCGTGGCCAGGACTCTCTCTCTCCCTGTCTCTCTGCCCCTCCCTCACTTTTATGTACACTATCTAAGGAAAAAATAAGCATTTAAAAAGATATTTAAAAAATTTTAAATAAAACTGCAGAGCAATAGCCTGATGACTATGTATGCCGAAATTCTCATTAAAATACTTTCAAATTAAAGTCAACAATACATTGATAGAATCATTTCCCATAATCAAGTGGGATATATTCCTGGGCTGCAAGCGTGGTTCCACATTCACATAACAATCAACATGATGCACCACAGTAATAGAAGAAAGGATAAGAACAATATGATGCTTTCAACAGATGCAGGGAAACTATTTGATAAAATGTCACATCCATTCATGATAAGAACCGTCAGCAAAGTACATTGAGACTCAACCTACCTGCACATAACAAAGGTCGTCTATGAAAATCCCACAGCTCATCTCATCCTCAATGGGTAAAAATTGAAAGTTTTTCTTCCAAAGTCAGGGACAAGCTAGGAATGACAAGGGACAAGCCTCTCACCACTGTTATCCCACATAGTACGGGAAACCCTAACCACAGCACTCAGACAACTAAAAGAAATAAGAGGCATCCAAATCGGCAAGGAAGAAGTAGCACTTTCGCTGTTTGGAACTGACATGATAGGTTCTATAAAAAACATGAAAGTTTCCCTTAAAAATTGCTAGAATCGATATATGAATTCGACAGGTCACAATCTACAGAAATCAAGGAACATAGATGTATTGAATTTCTAACACAAATCATGAATTAACACAGAGAGAAAGTAAGGGATCAATCCCATTGACAGGCTCACAAATACCACAAGAAACCAGGAATAAACCTAACCAAAGAGGTGAAAGACCTGTACTCTAAAGACTATGAAACACTGATGAAATAAATGGAAGAGGACACAAAGAAATGGACATACGTTTCATGTTCATGGATGGGAAGCACAAAATACTGTTAAAATGTCTACACTCCTCAAAGCAATCTACACATATAATGAAATGAAGTGTGATAGGGATATCACACTCACAAAAACATTTGTCACAGAACAAGAACAAATAGTCTCAACATGTGTATGGAATGACAAATGTCCCCAAACAGCCAACACAAACTTGTAGAAGAAAAGCAAAGCTGGAGACATCACAATTCCAGACTTTAGGTTATATTACAAAGCTATACTGATCAGAACAGTATGATCCGTATGTCCGTACTGAACAGTACTGACAAAACAACAACAAAACATAAGAACAACAACAAACTCATACACATAGATCAATAGCATGGACACCCAGAAATAAACTCACACCTCTATGGTCAATTAATTCTCAACAAAGCAGGAAAGAACATCCAATGGAAAAAAAAAGATAGTCTTGGGACACATGGGTGGCCCAGTCACGAAAGCGTGTGATGGTGGGTTCAGCTCAGGTCATGATCTCAGGGCAGTGCAGAGCATGCGTGGGATTCTCTCTCTCCATGTGTCTCTGCCCCTCTTCTGCATGCTCGCTCTCTCTCTCTCTCTCAAAAATAAATACATAAATTTAAAAAAAGGCTCCTCAATATATGGTTTTGGAAAAACTTGACTGCAATCTGCAAAACAAAACAAAAACAACGGACCACTGTCTTACAACATACACAAAAATAAATCCAACATGGACAAAGACCTCTATGTGAAACCTGAAACCATAAAAATCCCAGCGGATAACACGGGTAGTATCTTACTTGACATTGCCTGTATAAACGTCTTTGTAGATATATCTCTAGAGGTAAGGGAAACGCAAGCAAAAATAATGAGACTTTATAAAAATTAAAACCTTCCGTCACCAAGGAAATAATCAACAAAACGAAAACATCAACAGAATGATATCTGCAAACGACATAGGATACAGGGTTAGTGTCCAAAATATATACAGTTATACAGCACCCAAAAGATGAGAAATCTGATTAAAAATGGGCAGAAGACACGAGTGGACATTTCCCGAAGGAAGACATATACATGGCCAAGAGACACATGAAAAAATGCTCAACAATACTGATCTTCAGGGAGATACAATTCGAAAGTACAATGAGAGAACACATCACATCTGTCACAATGACTAAAATCAATGAAGGATGACACAGCAGGTGTTGCCAAGGATGTGGGGAAAGAATAACCCTCTTGCACTGTGGGTAGGAATGCAAACTGGTGCAGCCACTCTGGAAAACCACATGGAGATGTCAAATACAAAACAAAACTGGAAATAGAAGTACCTTACAATCCAGCAACTTCACTACAAGGTATTTCCACAAAGAATACAAAATCTTCAAAGGGATACATGCACCGTGATGTTTACAGCAGCGTTTTCTACAAAAGCCAAATGACAGAAACTATCCAAGCACCCATCAACTGATGAATAAATTGAGATGTGGTCTATGGAATGTAATATGATTTAGCCGTAAAAACGTGAAATCTTGCCATTTGCCACGAGGTGGATGGAGAGAGAGAATGTTATGCTGGGTGAAATAAGCCTGTCGGAGAAAGACAAATACCCAATGATTTCACTAACACATGGCAAGAAAACAAAACAAAGGGGCGGGGGGAGGAGACAAACGGACTTTTAACTAGGAAACAAACTGAGGCGTTCCACAGCGAGGTGAGGGAATGGGTGAAACAGCTGATGGGGATTCAGAAGTGCACCTGGGATGAGCACCGGGTGACGTGTGGAAGTGTTGCTCTATATTGGACACCTGAAACTACTATTACACTGTGTCTTCACTCAGTGGAATTTAAATTAAACGATAACATAAGGTTAATGAGACTTACCTACCGGGTTTTCGGTAGTGTTCAATCATTTCACTAGGTTGGAAAAATAACCATGAAATTTTTTAAAAAGCATGTATGATGTGTGGGACAGTTTGAGCCCTTACCTTGGTCTCTGGGTCCAGCAGGACTTGGAAGATGAGTCCCAGCTCCTTCTTCTAGAAGGTCGTGAGACGAGCATTGTATGGATCCACGTCCTAATTGAATGCAGCTCCCGTGCTTCTGAATTTCTGTTAGGGTTCCTTCCCGGAAACAAGCCTGGATCTGGAACAAACCATCGACTGCATCTATGAGGTGATGTCGTGGGACCCCGCAATCCACAAGTCCTTTAGCAAAATACGTCTTGTGCAAACACTGTCCGGGAAGGGGTGGAATGAAACACGGGAACAGCCCAGAAAATGCAAAGGCCTGTGCAGCTCAGCGACCAGCTTGACCAGGGAAGCCACCCAGCGCCCCCTCCTCAGCACTCATTACAGCAAGGCAGCTTCTCTCTGGCGACTCAGGAGATGCCAAGTTGCTGCTAAGCTCCCAAGGTCTCCCCTGGGGCGGGTGGCAGAACCTGCTGGAAATGCAGCTCTGCTCTCTGTACTCAGGCACCAGCAGAGGCCTGAGTCCTCTGAGAGCAATCGAAGCCCTTCCTGCTCTGAGGTTCCCTGGGTCAGAAAAGCAGATGGTGCGCCCTCTGCTGGCTATCACTGCCCAGCAGAGGAACCCGCCCCTCGGGGGTCTGTGGTGCTTGAGCTCTCTCTGCTGGCCACCATGGGAATTCCTTCAATGTGGAAGGCCCTGGTTGCTCAGCTGAGAGACCGAAGGTGCTCTGGGCAACTAAGCCTGTTCTCCTCGTTGGGAAGGTCTTAGTGACAGGGCCTGGACACAAAATCTTTTCCTTCTCTTTCTTGTGAGTGAAGAATGAAACCGAATTTATTAACGTAACGACATCATTGGTAATGTTTTAAGCAATATTCACAGAAAAATAAGACCACCGATTTACACATGCTGAACAAGAGGTAATGTTGTTTACCACCAAAATACTTAGGTTAGATAAAGAATGGACACCTTTGAGAGAGAGAGATACCGGCGTCCAGCGATGGAGTGAATGAGTCCTAGGGATACAAGGGACAGCCAATGGAATGGAGTCAATCCTGTAACAATATTGTTGCATGCTTTCACAGGATAGCTACACTTGTGGTTGAGTACAACATAATGTAGAGACATATGGAATGACTACAATGTATGCCTAAAACTAACACAACGAATGTGTGAACAATATTTCAATTAAAAATAGACATCCTTTACACTATCTTTAATTTCTTCTTCTTTGCCACTAAACTATCTTTCCTGGGGCGCTTGGGTGGCTTAGTCGGTGAAGCGTCCGACTTTGAGTCAAGTCAGGATTTGGCAGTCCATGAGATTGAGCCCCGCATCAGCCTCTGTCCTGAGAGCTCAGAGCCTCGAGCCTGCCTCATATTCGGTGTCTCCCACTCTATCCCCCTCCCCAGCTCGGGTTCTCTCAAAAAAAGAAACATTAAAAATGAAAAATCATTCCTCATTGAGAATCTGCGAATTTCCATTCATACCAGATTCTCTAACATCACCTTCTTGGTGTTGAAAGCTTATCTGAAAAGTCACGAATAATATCTTTGATGACACATATGTGACAACGTCAGAATGCAACTTACAGGGAGCTACACATCAGTTGTGAATTTACAGTGTGTATCCTTGGCTAATATTTACACTGAAATGTGCTTTAGGGATACGGATGGATGAAATAATGTCCATCCGTCATATAGGTCAATTGCCTATAGGACTATTATGCCTTCAATTACTGATTGCCATCTCTTCAGAACTAAAAGAAAGCTGGGTCAAGAAAACGTCTTTGAATTTCATGTAAGAGAAGACTAGGGTGTTTGAAAGGGTCCACCTACCTTCTGGATTCCTCAGATTGGTTGTGGAGAGGAGGATAGCAACCTATGATTTGGATGCACACCGCTAGTCCCAGAGGGAGGATGTGTACCTTATTGTCAAATATATATATATATATATATATATATATATATATATATATATTTTACCAATATTACTAGTCCACCTCTGCCAGGTCCAGACTGCATGACCTGGGGGCAACGCAATACCTGATGCCTGGGTTCAGAACTTGAGGAAGGCAGGCTGGCGGGGGAGGGGGGAAATCCAACAGAGCCTGGGGCAGTGAGGGAGATGGCCCTGGGACACCTCCCCACAGGGCAGGCTATGGAGTTTACCTGCCAAAGAGCGGCACACTCTCCCTCAAGACATCCCTCTCCATGACAGAATGTGAGGCTGAACCTCACAATTCTAGAAGAAGTGAGGGCTACCCATCTTTTCAATTCCAATGGCCTCTGCAGAACTTGGACCCAGGGATGTTGGAGTCTTGGGGCCATGGAACCCTGATTCCCATGATAGAAGCCCTTTGTGCCCCAGCACTCAGAGCCACTTCCTACATCCCCTCTCCCCTGGCCCATCTAACCGTGTCCACATACCCGGACCAGGTCTCTACTTTCCTTCTTGTACTTCCTCTTTGTCTCTGTTTCTCTCTAACCACATCTCTCTCTATTTCTTCCTTTCACTCTCTAGGGAGTGGTGTATTATACGGTGCTCAACTTTGTTCTTATACATGGGAATATCCAATTTTCCTAGCACCAGTTATTCAAAAGACTACTCTTCTCCACTGTGTATTATTGACTCCGTTGTCGAATACTAGGTGACTGCAATGCATGGGTTTAGTTTGGGCTCTCAATTTCTGTTCCATTGTCTTGTGTGTGTGCTTATGCCAGTGACATCATTGATTTCTTTGTGTTAGAATGACGCTTGAAATCCAGAAGGGGGATGCTTCCTGTTTTGTTCTGTCTTGCGTTGGCTACATGGGGTCTTTTTGTGGTTCCAAATAAATTTTTGGTTATGATTTTCTAATTGCATAAATATTGCATCGGAGTCTTGATAGAGATTGCACTGAATCTCTAGATGGCTTTGGGTAATATGGACATTGTACTGTATTAATTCCTCCGAAAGTTGGACATGGGATGGCTTTTCACTGACTTGTGTGTTCTCCCCTTTCTTTCACCCAAATTGAATTTCTTCCATTCTTGCACACAGGTTTTATAGTTTTCTGTAGAGAGAGTTTCATTTCCTTGGTTAAATGTATTGCTTTAATTTTTATTGTTTTTGATGCTATTGTAAATGGGATTGTTTTCTTTACTTCTTAGATAATTGGGTTAGTGTATCGGAATGATACAGAATTTGATATGGTGACTTTCTAGTTTAAAACTTCACTGCATTTCTTGGTTAGATATTAACAGGTTCTTTTACATTAAACTTTTTATTTTAGCGCTTTACCTAGTTAAAAAAAAAAAAACATGTTTGGGACGCCTGGGTGGCGCAGTCGGTTAAGCGTCCGACTTCAGCCAGGTCACGATCTCGCGGTCCGTGAGTTCGAGCCCCGCGTCGGGCTCTGGGCTGATGGCTCAGAGCCTGGAGCCTGCTCCGATTCTGTGTCTCCCTCTCTCTCTGCCCCTCCCCCGTTCATGCTCTGTCTCTCTCTGTCCCAAAAATAAATAAAAAACGTTAAAAAAAAATAAAAGAAACATGTTATTTGGGAATATGATACACTACGTTATATTAGTTTCAGATGAACAACCTAGTCATTGCACAAATGTATACAATCTGGTACGCTAACACAGGTGTAGCTATCA
This sequence comes from Prionailurus viverrinus, assembly GCF_022837055.1. Lineage (NCBI taxonomy): Eukaryota > Metazoa > Chordata > Mammalia > Carnivora > Felidae > Prionailurus > Prionailurus viverrinus. The sequence continues at coordinate 48,282 of NW_025927644.1, read as the reverse complement.
TCTGTCACCATGCATCCCTACTCCAGTACCATTCTCTATGTCCCCTATGCTATATCTTCTATCTGTGATTCATTAATTGCATAACCAGAAGCCTGCATCACCCAATACCCTTCACATATCTAGGGCATCCTTGTCTTGTGCCTGATCTTAGTGGAAAATCTTTCACAATTTCACTGCTGAGTATGACATTAGCTGTGGGCTTCACATACGTGGCCTTTGTTATGTTGAGATTTGACCCTTCTGCACAGAATTTTACAGATTTTTACCACAAATAGACACCAAATTTTCTAAGAACGCTTTTTCTGTGTCTACTGACATCATCACATGAGTTTTCTTTTTTCTTTTTAACATGTATTTATTTAGTTTAGTTTAAATGTATTTATGTATTTCTTTAGTATTCATTTTTTCAAGTTTTTATTTGAATTCCAGTTGGATAACATACAGTGTAATGTTAGCTTCAGGTAAAGAAGATGGTCATCATTCACTTACATGCAACACCCAGGGATCCTCACTACTCGTGCCCTCCATACCCCATCACCCATTTTAAGCATCCCCCTACGCCACCTCCCTGGCGACGTCCCTGGACTGAATCCTAACCCTAGCTAAGGCTCTCTCCCCATGGGGACCCAATTCCAACGTCTGACAACACCACGCGCGTGGGGTCCAGAAGCGGTGCAGGCTGACTCGGCATGGAACATGGAAGCGCACCATGATGTTTCACGGTCCTAGCTTCAGCTGCCCGAGAGGATTGTGGAGTACTCCTCAACCAGGGGCCGATCGAAGTTTGTGGCCTTGGCAGCCAAAGACGGATCCTGACCGTCACCGTCCCATGTGCCCTCAACTCAGCCTTTCGGGGAGACCACTGTCATGCTGTGGGTTCGGGGCCTGGAGCCACCTGGGACCTAACCCTAACCGTACCCCGAACTGGGACCCTCCACCGAAACCTAAGCCTGCCTCGATCCCTAACACTGCAATGGAGCCGCCTTCTGGCATGGGCCCTCACTTCAGCCCTCGAGGGAGATCACGAGACCAAAGTCACTTCGGCCCTGGCGACGTCCATGGTTCAAACCCTAACCCTAGCTAAGGCTCTCTCCCCATGAGGACCCAATTCCAACGTCTGACAACACCACGCAACTGGGTTCCAAAAGCAGTGCAGGCTGATTCGGCATGAAACCCGGAAGCTCACCATATCATTTCCCAGGCCCGCTGCAGCTGCCCTAGAGGATTCCGGAGGCCTCCTCGACCAGGGGCTGATCGACGCCTGTGGCTTTGGCAGCCAAAGAGGGATCCTGACTGGCACCGTCCCTTGTGCCCTCAACACAGCCCTTCGGGGAGACCACTGCCCTGCTGTGGGTTCGGCGCCTGGAGCCCCCTGGGACCTAACCCTAAACCTACCCCTATCCCAAACCGGGAACCTCCAATGAAACCTAAGCCTGCCTCGATCCCTAACCCTGCAATTGAGCTGACTTCTGGCATGGGCCCTCAATTCAGCCCTTGAGGGAGATCATGAGAACAGAGTCACTTCGGCCCTGGCGACATCCCTGGTTCGAACCCTAACCATAGCTAAGACTCTCTCCCCATGGGGACCCAATTCCAATGTCTGACAACTCCGCGTGCCTGGGGTCCAGAAGCGGTGCAGGACGACTCGGCAAGGAACCTGGAAGCTCACCATGTCGTTTCCCAGGCCCGGCTGCAGCTGCCCGAGAGGATTCCGAAGGCCTCCTCGACCAGTGGCTGATCGACGTGTGTGGCCTTTGCAGACAAAGCCACACCCTGACAGGCACCGTCCCTTGTGCCCTCATCTCAGCCCTTGGGGAGACTACTGCCCTGTTGTGGGTTCGGCGTCTGGAGCCACCTGGGAGCTAACCCTAACCCTAACCATACCCCGAACCGTTACCCTCCACCAAAACCTAAGCCTCCCTCGATCCCTAATCCTGCATTTGAGCCGCCTTCTGGCATGGGCCCTCACTTCAGCCCTGGAGGGAGATCAGGAGACCAGAGTCGCTTCGGCCCTGAGGACGTCCCTGGACCGAACCCTAACCCTATCTAAGGCTCTCTCCTCATGGGGACCCAATTCCAACGTCTGACAGCATCACGCGCCTGAGGTCCAGGAGCGGTGCAGGCTGACTCGGCAAGGAACCTGGAAACTCACTATGTCGTTTCCCAGGCCCGGCTGCAGCTCCCGAGAGGATTCCGGAGGCCTCCTCGACCAGGGGATTATCAACGTGTGTGGCCTTGGCAGCCAAAGAGGGATCCTGACCGGCACTGTCCCTTGTGCCCTCAACTCAGCCCTTCGGCGAGACCACTGCCCTGCTGTGGGTTCGGCGCCTGGAACATCCTGTGTCCTAACACTAACCTGAAGCCTACCCGAACCGGGACCCTCCACCGAAACGTAAGCCTGCCTCGATCCCTAATCCTGCATTTGAGCCACCTTCTGGCATGGGCCCTCATTTCACCCCTCCAGAGAGACCACAAGACGGGAGTCGCTACAGCCCTGGTGACGTCCATGGACCGAACCCTAACCCTAGCTAAGGCTCTCTCCCCATGGGGACCCAATTCCAATGTCTGAAAATACCACGCGCCTGGGGTCCAGAAGCGGTGCAGGCTGACTCGGCAAGGAACCTGGAAGCTCACCATGTCGTTACCCACGCCCGGCTGCACCTGCCCGAGAGGATTCCGGAGGTTTCCTCGACCAGGGGCCGATCGAAGTTTGTGGCCGTGGCAGCCCAAGACGGATCCTGGCCGGCACCGTCCCTTGTGCCCTCAACTCAGCCCTTCCGGGAGACCACTGCCCTGGTGTGTGTTTGGTGCCCGGAGCCTCATGGGACGTAATCCTAACCCTAACTGTATCCCGAACCGGGACCCCCCACCGAAAGTTAAGCCTGCCTCGATCCCTAACCCTGCAATTGAGCATCCTCCTCGCCCGGGGCTGTCACTTACCATGGCTCATCATGGCTGATCCTCTCCGGGCCTCCTCGCCAGGGGCTGGTCGCCTCGGGCCTCTCGTCCGGGGCTGTCACTTACCATGGCTCATCATGGCTGATCCTCTCCGGGCCTCCTCGCAAGGGGCTGCTCGCCTCGGGCCTCCTCATCCGGGGCTGTCACTTACCATGGCTCATCATGCCTGAAGCCTCTCCCTGTACCTGAATGTAGCCTCCAGACCATGGGGTCTCAGCTAGGAAACTTCCGCGAAAGTTTCAAGTAGTGGGAGACACAGAATCCCAAGCAGACCCTCCAGGGGCTGTGCAGCGAACACAAAATCCCAAGCAAGACATATGCCTGAATCCTAAAAGCCAACAAACCTTGTGGTCTCAGGTCCGAAACTCCCGTGTTAGGACCAAGGAATGCCAGACACAGAATCCCAAACACCAGCTACAAGCTGCGGCCTCCAGGCCCTGAGTCAAGTACCATGGCTCACCATGGCTGAAGCCGCTCCCTGTACCTGAGAGAAAGGGGTCACAAAATACTAAACAGCCTCCAGAACCTGGGGTCTCAGCTTAGAATCTCCCGGAAACGGTCCGAGAAATCAGAGACACAGAAACCAAGCAGCCCATGCAGGGATGGGCAGCCAGCACAAAATCCCAAGGGAGACATAAGCTAGACACAAAAAACCCTGTGGTCTGAGCTCAGAAATTCCCGAGATAGGTCAGATGGATGCCAGACACACAGTCCCAATCAGCTACTGTTAGACCCGGCTTCGAGGCCGGAAGTCAATTACCATGCCTTTCCACGGCAGAGGCCGCTCCCTGTAACTGAGAGAATGGGGTCACACAATCACAAACACCCGCCAGGCTCTGGGTTCCCTGCTCAGAAAATCCAGGGGAAGTCAGAGGGATAGGATGTACAAAATGGGTACTGCTCCGGCTCGCCCAGGGCCTCCACGCCCGGGGCTGTATCTTACCATGGCTCATGAGGGCTGAAGCCTTTCCCTGTACCCGACAGAAATGGGTCAGTGTTTCCCACACAGCCTCCAGACCATGGGGTCTCAGCTCAGAAACTTACAGGGAAGGCTGGAGAAGTGGGAGACACAGAATCCCAAGCAGCCCCTCCAGGGGGTATGCAGCGAGAACAAAATCCCAAGGAGACATATGCCTGAATCCTGAAAGCCAGCAAACACTTCCTCTCCACTCCGATACTCCCGGGACAGGACCGAGGGATGCGAGACCCAGAATCCCAAAAAACCTGCTACGAGCCCCGGCCTCCAGACCCTGAGTCATTACGATGGCTCACCATGGCTGGAGCCTGAGAGAAGGCGGTCACCCTGTACCTGAGAGAAAGGGGTCACAGACCCGAAACAGCCTCCAGACACTGGGGTCTCAGCACAGAAACTCCTCGGAAAGTTCCGAAGGATTGGAGACACAGAAAGGGAAGTGCCCGCTCGCCCCGCGCCTCCAGGCCCGGGGCTGCTCGCCCCGCGCCTCCAGGCCCGGGGCTGCTCGCCCCGCGCCTCCAGGCCCGGGGCTGCTCGCCCCGCGCCTCCAGGCCCGGGGCTGCTCGCCCCGCGCCTCCAGGCCCGGGGCTGCTCGCCCCGGGCCTCCAGGCCCGGGGCTGCTCGCCCCGGGCCTCCTCGCCCGGGGCTGCTCGCCCCGGGCCTCCTCGCCCGGGGCTGCTCGCCCCGGGCCTCCTCGCCCGGGGCTGCTCGCCCCGGGCCTCCTCGCCCGGGGCTGCTCGCCCCGGGCCTCCTCGCCCGGGGCTGCTCGCCCCGGGCCTCCTCGCCCGGGGCTGCTCGCCCCGGGCCTCCACGCCCGGGGCTGCTCGCCCCGGGCCTCCACGCCCGGGGCTGCTCGCCCCGGGCCTCCACGCCCGGGGCTGCTCGCCCCGGGCCTCCACGCCCGGGGCTGCTCGCCCCGGGCCTCCACGCCCGGGGCTGCTCGCCATGGCTCACTATGACTGAAGCCGTTCCTGTACCTTAGACAAGGGGTCACACAAACACAAACACCCTCCAGGCCCTGGGTTCCCTGCTCAGAAAATCCCGGGCAAGTTCCGAGGGATCGGATATGCCAAATGGGTAGTGCTCCTGGTCGACCCGGGCCTCCACGCCCGGGGCTCTATCTTACCATGGCGCATCAGGGCTGAAGCCTCTCCCTGTCAGTGACAGAAACGGGCCAGTGTTTCCCACACAGAGTCCAGACCTTGGGGTCTCAGCTAAGAAACTTACGGGGAAGGATGGAGAAGTGGGAGACACAAATTCCAAGCAGCCCTACCAGGGACTATACTACAAGCCTAAAATCCCAAGGAGACATATGCCTGAATCCTGAAAAGCCAACAACCCTTCCTCTCCACTCCGGTACTCCCGGGTCAGGACCGAGGGATGCGAGACCCAGAATCCCAAACACCTGCTACGAGCCCCGGCCTCCAGGCCCTGAGTCATTACGATGGCTCACCATGGCTGGAGCCTGAGAGAAGGCAGTCACCCTGTACCTGAGAGAAAGGGGTCACAGAACCCGAAACAGCCTCCAGACACTGGGGTCTCAGCTCAGAAACTCCCCGGAAAGTTCCGAGGGATTGGAGACACAGAATGGGAAGTGCCCCGCTCGCCCCGGGCCTCCACGCCCGGGGCTACTCGCCATGGCTCACGAGGACTGAAGCCATTCCTGTACCTGAGAGAAGGGGTCACACAAACACAAACACCCTCCAGGCCCTGGGTTCCCTGCTCAGAAAATCCCGGGCAAGTTCCGAGGGATCGGATATGCCAAATGGGTAGTGCTCCTGGTCGACCCGGGCCTCCACGCCCGGGGCTCTATCTTACCATGGCGCATCAGGGCTGAAGCCTCTCCCTGTCAGTGACAGAAACGGGCCAGTGTTTCCCACACAGAGTCCAGACCTTGGGGTCTCAGCTAAGAAACTTAGGGGGAATAATGGAGAAGTGGGAGACACAGAATTCCAAGTAGCCCTACCAGGGACTATACTACAAGCCTAAAATCCCAAGGAGACATATGCCTGAATCCTGAAAAGCCAACAACCCATCGTCTCCACTCCGGTACTCCCGGGTCAGGACCGAGGGATGCGAAACCCAGAATCCCAAACACCTGCTACGAGCCCCGGCCTCCAGGCCCTGAGTCATTACGATGGCTCACCATGGCTGGAGCCTGAGAGAAGGCAGTCACCCTGTACCTGAGAGAAAGGGGTCACAGAACCCGAAACAGCCTCCAGACACTGGGGTCTCAGCTCAGAAACTCCCCGGAAAGTTCCGAGGGATTGGAGACACAGAATGGGAAGTGCCCCGGGCCTCCAGGCCCGGGGCTGCTCGCCGCGGGCCTCCAGGCCCGGGGCTGCTCGCCGCGGGCCTCCAGGCCCGGGGCTGCTCGCCGCGGGCCTCCAGGCCCGGGGCTGCTCGCCGCGGGCCTCCAGGCCCGGGGCTGCTCGCCGCGGGCCTCCAGGCCCGGGGCTGCTCGCCCCGGGCCTCCAGGCCCGGGGCTGCTCGCCCCGGGCCTCCGCCCGGGGCTGCTCGCCCCGGGCCTCCAGGCCCGGGGCTGCTCGCCCCGGGCCTCCAGGCCGGGGGCTGCTCGCCCCGGGCCTCCAGGCCCGGGGCTGCTCGCCCCGGGCCTCCAGGCCCGGGGCTGCTCGGCCCGGGCCTCCAGGCCCGGGGCTGCTCGGCCCGGGCCTCCAGGCCCGGGGCTGCTCGCCCCGGGCCTCCACGCCCGGGGCTGCTCGCCCCGGGCCTCCACGCCCGGGGCTGCTCGCCCCGGGCCTCCACGCCCGGGGCTGCTCGCCCCGGGCCTCCACGCCCGGGGCTGCTCGCCATGGCTCACTATGCCTGAAACCGTTCCTGTACCTGAGAGAAGGTGTCACACAAACACAAACACCCTCCAGGCCCTGGGTTCCCTGCTCAGAAAATCCCGGGCAAGTTTCGAGGGATCTGATACGCCAAATGGGTTGTGCTCCTGGTCGACCCGGGCCTCCACGCCCGGGGCTCTATCTTACCATGTCACATCAGGGCTGAAGCCTCTCCTTGACAGTGACAGATACGGGCCAGTGTTTCCCACACAGAGTCCAGACCTTGGGGTCTCAGCTAAGAAACTTACGGGGAATAATGGAGAAGTGGGAGACACAGAATTCAAGCAGCCCTACCAGGGACTATACTACAAGCCTAAAATCCCAAGGAGACATATGCCTGAATCCTGAAAAGCCAACAACCCATCCTCTCCACTCCGGTACTCCCAGGTCAGGACCGAGGGATGCGAGACCCAGAATCCCAAACACCTGCTACGAGCCCCGGCCTCCAGGCCCTGAGTCATTACGATGGCTCACCATGGCTGGAGCCTGAGAGAAGGCACACACCCTGTACCAGAGAGAAAGTGGTCACAGAACCCGAAACAGACTCCAGTCACTGGGGTCTCAGCTCAGAAACTCCCCGGAAAGTTCCGAGGGATTGGAGACACAGAATGGGAAGTGCCCCGCTCGCCCCGGGCCTCCAGGCCCGGGGCTGCTCGCCCCGGGCCTCCAGGCCCGGGGCTGCTCGCCCCGGGCCTCCAGGCCCGGGGCTGCTCGCCCCGGGCCTCCAGGCCCGGGGCTGCTCGCCCCGGGCCTCCAGGCCCGGGGCTGCTCGCCCCGGGCCTCCAGGCCCGGGGCTGCTCGCCCCGGGCCTCCAGGCCCGGGGCTGCTCGCCCCGGGCCTCCAGGCCCGGGGCTGCTCGCCCCGGGCCTCCAGGCCCGGGGCTGCTCGCCCCGGGCCTCCAGGCCCGGGGCTGCTCGCCCCGGGCCTCCAGGCCCGGGGCTGCTCGCCCCGGGCCTCCAGGCCCGGGGCTGCTCGCCCCGGGCCTCCAGGCCCGGGGCTGCTCGCCCCGGGCCTCCAGGCCCGGGGCTGCTCGCCCCGGGCCTCCAGGCCCGGGGCTGCTCGCCCCGGGCCTCCAGGCCCGGGGCTGCTCGCCCCGGGCCTCCAGGCCCGGGGCTGCTCGCCCCGGGCCTCCAGGCCCGGGGCTGCTCGCCCCGGGCCTCCAGGCCCGGGGCTGCTCGCCCCGGGCCTCCAGGCCCGGGGCTGCTCGCCCCGGGCCTCCAGGCCCGGGGCTGCTCGCCCCGGGCCTCCAGGCCCGGGGCTGCTCGCCCCGGGCCTCCAGGCCCGGGGCTGCTCGCCCCGGGCCTCCAGGCCCGGGGCTGCTCGCCCCGGGCCTCCAGGCCCGGGGCTGCTCGCCCCGGGCCTCCAGGCCCGGGGCTGCTCGCCCCGGGCCTCCAGGCCCGGGGCTGCTCGCCCCGGGCCTCCAGGCCCGGGGCTGCTCGCCCCGGGCCTCCAGGCCCGGGGCTGCTCGCCCCGGGCCTCCAGGCCCGGGGCTGCTCGCCCCGGGCCTCCAGGCCCGGGGCTGCTCGCCCCGGGCCTCCAGGCCCGGGGCTGCTCGCCCCGGGCCTCCAGGCCCGGGGCTGCTCGCCCCGGGCCTCCAGGCCCGGGGCTGCTCGCCCCGGGCCTCCAGGCCCGGGGCTGCTCGCCCCGGGCCTCCAGGCCCGGGGCTGCTCGCCCCGGGCCTCCAGGCCCGGGGCTGCTCGCCCCGGGCCTCCAGGCCCGGGGCTGCTCGCCCCGGGCCTCCAGGCCCGGGGCTGCTCGCCCCGGGCCTCCAGGCCCGGGGCTGCTCGCCCCGGGCCTCCAGGCCCGGGGCTGCTCGCCCCGGGCCTCCAGGCCCGGGGCTGCTCGCCCCGGGCCTCCAGGCCCGGGGCTGCTCGCCCCGGGCCTCCAGGCCCGGGGCTGCTCGCCCCGGGCCTCCAGGCCCGGGGCTGCTCGCCCCGGGCCTCCAGGCCCGGGGCTGCTCGCCCCGGGCCTCCAGGCCCGGGGCTGCTCGCCCCGGGCCTCCAGGCCCGGGGCTGCTCGCCCCGGGCCTCCAGGCCCGGGGCTGCTCGCCCCGGGCCTCCAGGCCCGGGGCTGCTCGCCCCGGGCCTCCAGGCCCGGGGCTGCTCGCCCCGGGCCTCCAGGCCCGGGGCTGCTCGCCCCGGGCCTCCAGGCCCGGGGCTGCTCGCCCCGGGCCTCCAGGCCCGGGGCTGCTCGCCCCGGGCCTCCAGGCCCGGGGCTGCTCGCCCCGGGCCTCCAGGCCCGGGGCTGCTCGCCCCGGGCCTCCAGGCCCGGGGCTGCTCGCCCCGGGCCTCCAGGCCCGGGGCTGCTCGCCCCGGGCCTCCAGGCCCGGGGCTGCTCGCCCCGGGCCTCCAGGCCCGGGGCTGCTCGCCCCGGGCCTCCAGGCCCGGGGCTGCTCGCCCCGGGCCTCCAGGCCCGGGGCTGCTCGCCCCGGGCCTCCAGGCCCGGGGCTGCTCGCCCCGGGCCTCCAGGCCCGGGGCTGCTCGCCCCGGGCCTCCAGGCCCGGGGCTGCTCGCCCCGGGCCTCCAGGCCCGGGGCTGCTCGCCCCGGGCCTCCAGGCCCGGGGCTGCTCGCCCCGGGCCTCCAGGCCCGGGGCTGCTCGCCCCGGGCCTCCAGGCCCGGGGCTGCTCGCCCCGGGCCTCCAGGCCCGGGGCTGCTCGCCCCGGGCCTCCAGGCCCGGGGCTGCTCGCCCCGGGCCTCCAGGCCCGGGGCTGCTCGCCCCGGGCCTCCAGGCCCGGGGCTGCTCGCCCCGGGCCTCCAGGCCCGGGGCTGCTCGCCCCGGGCCTCCAGGCCCGGGGCTGCTCGCCCCGGGCCTCCAGGCCCGGGGCTGCTCGCCCCGGGCCTCCAGGCCCGGGGCTGCTCGCCCCGGGCCTCCAGGCCCGGGGCTGCTCGCCCCGGGCCTCCAGGCCCGGGGCTGCTCGCCCCGGGCCTCCAGGCCCGGGGCTGCTCGCCCCGGGCCTCCAGGCCCGGGGCTGCTCGCCCCGGGCCTCCAGGCCCGGGGCTGCTCGCCCCGGGCCTCCAGGCCCGGGGCTGCTCGCCCCGGGCCTCCAGGCCCGGGGCTGCTCGCCCCGGGCCTCCAGGCCCGGGGCTGCTCGCCCCGGGCCTCCAGGCCCGGGGCTGCTCGCCCCGGGCCTCCAGGCCCGGGGCTGCTCGCCCCGGGCCTCCAGGCCCGGGGCTGCTCGCCCCGGGCCTCCAGGCCCGGGGCTGCTCGCCCCGGGCCTCCAGGCCCGGGGCTGCTCGCCCCGGGCCTCCAGGCCCGGGGCTGCTCGCCCCGGGCCTCCAGGCCCGGGGCTGCTCGCCCCGGGCCTCCAGGCCCGGGGCTGCTCGCCCCGGGCCTCCAGGCCCGGGGCTGCTCGCCCCGGGCCTCCAGGCCCGGGGCTGCTCGCCCCGGGCCTCCAGGCCCGGGGCTGCTCGCCCCGGGCCTCCAGGCCCGGGGCTGCTCGCCCCGGGCCTCCAGGCCCGGGGCTGCTCGCCCCGGGCCTCCAGGCCCGGGGCTGCTCGCCCCGGGCCTCCAGGCCCGGGGCTGCTCGCCCCGGGCCTCCAGGCCCGGGGCTGCTCGCCCCGGGCCTCCAGGCCCGGGGCTGCTCGCCCCGGGCCTCCAGGCCCGGGGCTGCTCGCCCCGGGCCTCCAGGCCCGGGGCTGCTCGCCCCGGGCCTCCAGGCCCGGGGCTGCTCGCCCCGGGCCTCCAGGCCCGGGGCTGCTCGCCCCGGGCCTCCAGGCCCGGGGCTGCTCGCCCCGGGCCTCCAGGCCCGGGGCTGCTCGCCCCGGGCCTCCAGGCCCGGGGCTGCTCGCCCCGGGCCTCCAGGCCCGGGGCTGCTCGCCCCGGGCCTCCAGGCCCGGGGCTGCTCGCCCCGGGCCTCCAGGCCCGGGGCTGCTCGCCCCGGGCCTCCAGGCCCGGGGCTGCTCGCCCCGGGCCTCCAGGCCCGGGGCTGCTCGCCCCGGGCCTCCAGGCCCGGGGCTGCTCGCCCCGGGCCTCCAGGCCCGGGGCTGCTCGCCCCGGGCCTCCAGGCCCGGGGCTGCTCGCCCCGGGCCTCCAGGCCCGGGGCTGCTCGCCCCGGGCCTCCAGGCCCGGGGCTGCTCGCCCCGGGCCTCCAGGCCCGGGGCTGCTCGCCCCGGGCCTCCAGGCCCGGGGCTGCTCGCCCCGGGCCTCCAGGCCCGGGGCTGCTCGCCCCGGGCCTCCAGGCCCGGGGCTGCTCGCCCCGGGCCTCCAGGCCCGGGGCTGCTCGCCCCGGGCCTCCAGGCCCGGGGCTGCTCGCCCCGGGCCTCCAGGCCCGGGGCTGCTCGCCCCGGGCCTCCAGGCCCGGGGCTGCTCGCCCCGGGCCTCCAGGCCCGGGGCTGCTCGCCCCGGGCCTCCAGGCCCGGGGCTGCTCGCCCCGGGCCTCCAGGCCCGGGGCTGCTCGCCCCGGGCCTCCAGGCCCGGGGCTGCTCGCCCCGGGCCTCCAGGCCCGGGGCTGCTCGCCCCGGGCCTCCAGGCCTCCAGGCCCGGGGCTGCTCGCCCCGGGCCTCCAGGCCCGGGGCTGCTCGCCCCGGGCCTCCAGGCCCGGGGCTGCTCGCCCCGGGCCTCCAGGCCCGGGGCTGCTCGCCCCGGGCCTCCAGGCCCGGGGCTGCTCGCCCCGGGCCTCCAGGCCCGGGGCTGCTCGCCCCGGGCCTCCAGGCCCGGGGCTGCTCGCCCCGGGCCTCCAGGCCCGGGGCTGCTCGCCCCGGGCCTCCAGGCCCGGGGCTGCTCGCCCCGGGCCTCCACGCCCGGGGCTGCTCGCCCCGGGCCTCCACGCCCGGGGCTGCTCGCCCCGGGCCTCCACGCCCGGGGCTGCTCGCCCCGGGCCTCCACGCCCGGGGCTGCTCGCCCCGGGCCTCCACGCCCGGGGCTGCTCGCCCCGGGCCTCCACGCCCGGGGCTGCTCGCCCCGGGCCTCCACGCCCGGGGCTGCTCGCCCCGGGCCTCCACGCCCGGGGCTGCTCGCCCCGGGCCTCCACGCCCGGGGCTGCTCGCCCCGGGCCTCCACGCCCGGGGCTGCTCGCCCCGGGCCTCCACGCCCGGGGCTGCTCGCCCCGGGCCTCCACGCCCGGGGCTGCTCGCCCCGGGCCTCCACGCCCGGGGCTGCTCGCCCCGGGCCTCCACGCCCGGGGCTGCTCGCCATGGCTCACTATGCCTGAAGCCGTTCCTGTACCTGAGAGAAGGTGTCACACAAACACAAACACCCTCCAGGCCCTGGGTTCCCTGCTCAGAAAATCCCGGGCAAGTTTCGAGGGATCTGATACGCCAAATGGGTTGTGCTCCTGGTCGACCCGGGCCTCCACGCCCGGGGCTCTATCTTACCATGTCGCATCAGGGCTGAAGCCTCTCCTTGACAGTGACAGATACGGGCCAGTGTTTCCCACACAGAGTCCAGACCTTGGGGTCTCAGCTAAGAAACTTACGGGGAATAATGGAGAAGTGGGAGACACAGAATTCAAGCAGCCCTACCAGGGACTATACTACAAGCCTAAAATCCCAAGGAGACATATGCCTGAATCCTGAAAAGCCAACAACCCATCCTCTCCACTCCGGTACTCCCAGGTCAGGACCGAGGGATTCGAGACCCAGAATCCCAAACACCTGCTACGAGCCCCGGCCTCCAGGCCCTGAGTCATTACGATGGCTCACCATGGCTGGAGCCTGAGAGAAGGCACTCACCCTGTACCAGAGAGAAAGTGGTCACAGAACCCGAAACAGACTCCAGTCACTGGGGTCTCAGCTCAGAAACTCCCCGGAATGTTCCGAGGGATTGGAGACACAGAATGGGAAGTGCCCCGCTCGCCCCGGGCCTCCACGCCCGGGGCTGCTCGCCCCGGGCCTCCACGCCCGGGGCTGCTCGCCCCGGGCCTCCACGCCCGGGGCTGCTCGCCCCGGGCCTCCACGCCCGGGGCTGCTCGCCCCGGGCCTCCACGCCCGGGGCTGCTCGCCCCGGGCCTCCAGGCCCGGGGCTGCTCGCCCCGGGCCTCCAGGACCGGGGCTGCTCGCCCCGGGCCTCCACGCCCGGGGCTGCTCGCCCCGGGCCTCCACGCCCGGGGCTGCTCGCCCCGGGCCTCCACGCCCGGGGCTGCTCGCCATGGCTCACTATGCCTGAAGCCGTTCCTGTACCTTAGAGAAGGGGTCACACAAACACAAACACCCTCCAGGCCCTGGGTTCCCCGCTCAGAAAATCCCGGGCAAGTTCCGAGGGATCGGATATGCCAAATGGGTAGTGCTCCTGGTCGACCCGGGCCTCCACGCCCGGGGCTCTATCTTTCCATGGCGCATCAGGGCTGAAGCCTCTCCCTGTCAGTGACAGAAACGGGCCAGTGTTTCCCACACAGAGTCCAGACCTTGGGGTCTCAGCTAAGAAACTTACGGGGAATAATGGAGAAGTGGGAGACACAGAATTCCAAGCAGCCCTACCAGGGACTATACTACAAGCCTAAAATCCCAAGGAGACATATGGCTGAATCCTGAAAAGCCAACAACCCTTCCTCTCCACTCCGGTACTCCCGGGTCAGGACCGAGGGATTCGAGACCCAGAATCCCAAACACCTGCTACGAGCCCCGGCCTCCAGGCCCTGAGTCATTACGATGGCTCACCATGGCTGGAGCCTGAGAGAAGGCAGTCACCCTGTACCTGAGAGAAAGGGGTCACAGAACCCGAAACAGCCTCCAGACACTGGGGTCTCAGCTCAGAAACTCCCCGGAAAGTTCCGAGGGATTGGAGACACAGAATGGGATGTGCCCCGCTCCTCCAGGCCCGGGGCTGCTCGCCCCGGGCCTCCACGCCCAGGGCTGCTCGCCCCGGGCCTCCACGCCCGGGGCTGCTCGCCATGGCTCACTATGCCTGAAGCCGTTCCTGTACCTGAGAGAAGGGGTCACACAAACACAAACACCCTCCAGGCCCTGGGTTCCCTGCTCAGAAAATCCCGGGCAAGTTCCGAGGGATCGGATACGCCAAATGGGTTGTGCTCCTTGTCGACCCGGGCCTCCACGCCCGGGGCTCTATCTTACCATGTCCCATCAGGGCTGAATCCTCTCCTTGTCAGTGACAGATACGGGCCAGTGTTTCCCACACAGAGTCCAGACTTTGGCGTCTCAGCTAAGAAACTTACGGGGAATAATGGAGAAGTGGGAGACACAGAATTCCAAGCAGCCCTACCAGGGACTATACTACAAGCCTAAAATCCCAAGGAGACATATGCCTGAATCCTGAAAAGCCAACAACCCATCCTCTCCACTCCGGTACTCCCAGGTCAGGACCGCGGGATGCGAGACCCAGAATCCCAAACACCTGCTACGAACCCCGGCCTCCAGGCCCTGAGTCGTTACGATGGCTCACCATGGCTGGAGCCTGAGAGAAGGCACTCACCCTGTACCAGAGAGAAAGGGGTCACAGAACCCGAAACAGACTCCACACACTGGGGTCTCAGCTCAGAAACTCCCCGGAAAGTTCCGAGGGATTGGAGACACAGAATGGGAAGTGCCCCGCTCGCCCCGGGCCTCCAGGCCCGGGGCTGCTCGCCCCGGGCCTCCAGGCCCGGGGCTGCTCGCCCCGGGCCTCCAGGCCCGGGGCTGCTCGCCCCGGGCCTCCAGGCCCGGGGCTGCTCGCCCCGGGCCTCCAGGCCCGGGGCTGCTCGCCCCGGGCCTCCAGGCCCGGGGCTGCTCGCCCCGGGCCTCCAGGCCCGGGGCTGCTCGCCCCGGGCCTCCAGGCCCGGGGCTGCTCGCCCCGGGCCTCCAGGCCCGGGGCTGCTCGCCCCGGGCCTCCAGGCCCGGGGCTGCTCGCCCCGGGCCTCCAGGCCCGGGGCTGCTCGCCCCGGGCCTCCAGGCCCGGGGCTGCTCGCCCCGGGCCTCCAGGCCCGGGGCTGCTCGCCCCGGGCCTCCAGGCCCGGGGCTGCTCGCCCCGGGCCTCCAGGCCCGGGGCTGCTCGCCCCGGGCCTCCAGGCCCGGGGCTGCTCGCCCCGGGCCTCCAGGCCCGGGGCTGCTCGCCCCGGGCCTCCAGGCCCGGGGCTGCTCGCCCCGGGCCTCCAGGCCCGGGGCTGCTCGCCCCGGGCCTCCAGGCCCGGGGCTGCTCGCCCCGGGCCTCCAGGCCCGGGGCTGCTCGCCCCGGGCCTCCAGGCCCGGGGCTGCTCGCCCCGGGCCTCCAGGCCCGGGGCTGCTCGCCCCGGGCCTCCAGGCCCGGGGCTGCTCGCCCCGGGCCTCCAGGCCCGGGGCTGCTCGCCCCGGGCCTCCAGGCCCGGGGCTGCTCGCCCCGGGCCTCCAGGCCCGGGGCTGCTCGCCCCGGGCCTCCAGGCCCGGGGCTGCTCGCCCCGGGCCTCCAGGCCCGGGGCTGCTCGCCCCGGGCCTCCAGGCCCGGGGCTGCTCGCCCCGGGCCTCCAGGCCCGGGGCTGCTCGCCCCGGGCCTCCAGGCCCGGGGCTGCTCGCCCCGGGCCTCCAGGCCCGGGGCTGCTCGCCCCGGGCCTCCAGGCCCGGGGCTGCTCGCCCCGGGCCTCCAGGCCCGGGGCTGCTCGCCCCGGGCCTCCAGGCCCGGGGCTGCTCGCCCCGGGCCTCCAGGCCCGGGGCTGCTCGCCCCGGGCCTCCAGGCCCGGGGCTGCTCGCCCCGGGCCTCCAGGCCCGGGGCTGCTCGCCCCGGGCCTCCAGGCCCGGGGCTGCTCGCCCCGGGCCTCCAGGCCCGGGGCTGCTCGCCCCGGGCCTCCAGGCCCGGGGCTGCTCGCCCCGGGCCTCCAGGCCCGGGGCTGCTCGCCCCGGGCCTCCAGGCCCGGGGCTGCTCGCCCCGGGCCTCCAGGCCCGGGGCTGCTCGCCCCGGGCCTCCAGGCCCGGGGCTGCTCGCCCCGGGCCTCCAGGCCCGGGGCTGCTCGCCCCGGGCCTCCAGGCCCGGGGCTGCTCGCCCCGGGCCTCCAGGCCCGGGGCTGCTCGCCCCGGGCCTCCAGGCCCGGGGCTGCTCGCCCCGGGCCTCCAGGCCCGGGGCTGCTCGCCCCGGGCCTCCAGGCCCGGGGCTGCTCGCCCCGGGCCTCCAGGCCCGGGGCTGCTCGCCCCGGGCCTCCAGGCCCGGGGCTGCTCGCCCCGGGCCTCCAGGCCCGGGGCTGCTCGCCCCGGGCCTCCAGGCCCGGGGCTGCTCGCCCCGGGCCTCCAGGCCCGGGGCTGCTCGCCCCGGGCCTCCAGGCCCGGGGCTGCTCGCCCCGGGCCTCCAGGCCCGGGGCTGCTCGCCCCGGGCCTCCAGGCCCGGGGCTGCTCGCCCCGGGCCTCCAGGCCTCCAGGCCCGGGGCTGCTCGCCCCGGGCCTCCAGGCCCGGGGCTGCTCGCCCCGGGCCTCCAGGCCCGGGGCTGCTCGCCCCGGGCCTCCAGGCCCGGGGCTGCTCGCCCCGGGCCTCCAGGCCCGGGGCTGCTCGCCCCGGGCCTCCAGGCCCGGGGCTGCTCGCCCCGGGCCTCCAGGCCCGGGGCTGCTCGCCCCGGGCCTCCAGGCCCGGGGCTGCTCGCCCCGGGCCTCCAGGCCCGGGGCTGCTCGCCCCGGGCCTCCACGCCCGGGGCTGCTCGCCCCGGGCCTCCACGCCCGGGGCTGCTCGCCCCGGGCCTCCACGCCCGGGGCTGCTCGCCCCGGGCCTCCACGCCCGGGGCTGCTCGCCCCGGGCCTCCACGCCCGGGGCTGCTCGCCCCGGGCCTCCACGCCCGGGGCTGCTCGCCCCGGGCCTCCACGCCCGGGGCTGCTCGCCCCGGGCCTCCACGCCCGGGGCTGCTCGCCCCGGGCCTCCACGCCCGGGGCTGCTCGCCCCGGGCCTCCACGCCCGGGGCTGCTCGCCCCGGGCCTCCACGCCCGGGGCTGCTCGCCCCGGGCCTCCACGCCCGGGGCTGCTCGCCCCGGGCCTCCACGCCCGGGGCTGCTCGCCATGGCTCACTATGCCTGAAGCCGTTCCTGTACCTGAGAGAAGGTGTCACACAAACACAAACACCCTCCAGGCCCTGGGTTCCCTGCTCAGAAAATCCCGGGCAAGTTTCGAGGGATCTGATACGCCAAATGGGTTGTGCTCCTGGTCGACCCGGGCCTCCACGCCCGGGGCTCTATCTTACCATGTCGCATCAGGGCTGAAGCCTCTCCTTGACAGTGACAGATACGGGCCAGTGTTTCCCACACAGAGTCCAGACCTTGGGGTCTCAGCTAAGAAACTTACGGGGAATAATGGAGAAGTGGGAGACACAGAATTCAAGCAGCCCTACCAGGGACTATACTACAAGCCTAAAATCCCAAGGAGACATATGCCTGAATCCTGAAAAGCCAACAACCCATCCTCTCCACTCCGGTACTCCCAGGTCAGGACCGAGGGATTCGAGACCCAGAATCCCAAACACCTGCTACGAGCCCCGGCCTCCAGGCCCTGAGTCATTACGATGGCTCACCATGGCTGGAGCCTGAGAGAAGGCACTCACCCTGTACCAGAGAGAAAGTGGTCACAGAACCCGAAACAGACTCCAGTCACTGGGGTCTCAGCTCAGAAACTCCCCGGAATGTTCCGAGGGATTGGAGACACAGAATGGGAAGTGCCCCGCTCGCCCCGGGCCTCCACGCCCGGGGCTGCTCGCCCCGGGCCTCCACGCCCGGGGCTGCTCGCCCCGGGCCTCCACGCCCGGGGCTGCTCGCCCCGGGCCTCCACGCCCGGGGCTGCTCGCCCCGGGCCTCCACGCCCGGGGCTGCTCGCCCCGGGCCTCCAGGCCCGGGGCTGCTCGCCCCGGGCCTCCAGGACCGGGGCTGCTCGCCCCGGGCCTCCACGCCCGGGGCTGCTCGCCCCGGGCCTCCACGCCCGGGGCTGCTCGCCCCGGGCCTCCACGCCCGGGGCTGCTCGCCATGGCTCACTATGCCTGAAGCCGTTCCTGTACCTTAGAGAAGGGGTCACACAAACACAAACACCCTCCAGGCCCTGGGTTCCCCGCTCAGAAAATCCCGGGCAAGTTCCGAGGGATCGGATATGCCAAATGGGTAGTGCTCCTGGTCGACCCGGGCCTCCACGCCCGGGGCTCTATCTTTCCATGGCGCATCAGGGCTGAAGCCTCTCCCTGTCAGTGACAGAAACGGGCCAGTGTTTCCCACACAGAGTCCAGACCTTGGGGTCTCAGCTAAGAAACTTACGGGGAATAATGGAGAAGTGGGAGACACAGAATTCCAAGCAGCCCTACCAGGGACTATACTACAAGCCTAAAATCCCAAGGAGACATATGGCTGAATCCTGAAAAGCCAACAACCCTTCCTCTCCACTCCGGTACTCCCGGGTCAGGACCGAGGGATTCGAGACCCAGAATCCCAAACACCTGCTACGAGCCCCGGCCTCCAGGCCCTGAGTCATTACGATGGCTCACCATGGCTGGAGCCTGAGAGAAGGCAGTCACCCTGTACCTGAGAGAAAGGGGTCACAGAACCCGAAACAGCCTCCAGACACTGGGGTCTCAGCTCAGAAACTCCCCGGAAAGTTCCGAGGGATTGGAGACACAGAATGGGATGTGCCCCGCTCCTCCAGGCCCGGGGCTGCTCGCCCCGGGCCTCCACGCCCAGGGCTGCTCGCCCCGGGCCTCCACGCCCGGGGCTGCTCGCCATGGCTCACTATGCCTGAAGCCGTTCCTGTACCTGAGAGAAGGGGTCACACAAACACAAACACCCTCCAGGCCCTGGGTTCCCTGCTCAGAAAATCCCGGGCAAGTTCCGAGGGATCGGATACGCCAAATGGGTTGTGCTCCTTGTCGACCCGGGCCTCCACGCCCGGGGCTCTATCTTACCATGTCCCATCAGGGCTGAATCCTCTCCTTGTCAGTGACAGATACGGGCCAGTGTTTCCCACACAGAGTCCAGACTTTGGCGTCTCAGCTAAGAAACTTACGGGGAATAATGGAGAAGTGGGAGACACAGAATTCCAAGCAGCCCTACCAGGGACTATACTACAAGCCTAAAATCCCAAGGAGACATATGCCTGAATCCTGAAAAGCCAACAACCCATCCTCTCCACTCCGGTACTCCCAGGTCAGGACCGCGGGATGCGAGACCCAGAATCCCAAACACCTGCTACGAACCCCGGCCTCCAGGCCCTGAGTCGTTACGATGGCTCACCATGGCTGGAGCCTGAGAGAAGGCACTCACCCTGTACCAGAGAGAAAGGGGTCACAGAACCCGAAACAGACTCCACACACTGGGGTCTCAGCTCAGAAACTCCCCGGAAAGTTCCGAGGGATTGGAGACACAGAATGGGAAGTGCCCCGCTCGCCCCGGGCCTCCAGGCCCGGGGCTGCTCGCCCCGGGCCTCCAGGCCCGGGGCTGCTCGCCCCGGGCCTCCAGGCCCGGGGCTGCTCGCCCCGGGCCTCCAGGCCCGGGGCTGCTCGCCCCGGGCCTCCAGGCCCGGGGCTGCTCGCCCCGGGCCTCCAGGCCCGGGGCTGCTCGCCCCGGGCCTCCAGGCCCGGGGCTGCTCGCCCCGGGCCTCCAGGCCCGGGGCTGCTCGCCCCGGGCCTCCAGGCCCGGGGCTGCTCGCCCCGGGCCTCCAGGCCCGGGGCTGCTCGCCCCGGGCCTCCAGGCCCGGGGCTGCTCGCCCCGGGCCTCCAGGCCCGGGGCTGCTCGCCCCGGGCCTCCAGGCCCGGGGCTGCTCGCCCCGGGCCTCCAGGCCCGGGGCTGCTCGCCCCGGGCCTCCAGGCCCGGGGCTGCTCGCCCCGGGCCTCCAGGCCCGGGGCTGCTCGCCCCGGGCCTCCAGGCCCGGGGCTGCTCGCCCCGGGCCTCCAGGCCCGGGGCTGCTCGCCCCGGGCCTCCAGGCCCGGGGCTGCTCGCCCCGGGCCTCCAGGCCCGGGGCTGCTCGCCCCGGGCCTCCAGGCCCGGGGCTGCTCGCCCCGGGCCTCCAGGCCCGGGGCTGCTCGCCCCGGGCCTCCAGGCCCGGGGCTGCTCGCCCCGGGCCTCCAGGCCCGGGGCTGCTCGCCCCGGGCCTCCAGGCCCGGGGCTGCTCGCCCCGGGCCTCCAGGCCCGGGGCTGCTCGCCCCGGGCCTCCAGGCCCGGGGCTGCTCGCCCCGGGCCTCCAGGCCCGGGGCTGCTCGCCCCGGGCCTCCAGGCCCGGGGCTGCTCGCCCCGGGCCTCCAGGCCCGGGGCTGCTCGCCCCGGGCCTCCAGGCCCGGGGCTGCTCGCCCCGGGCCTCCAGGCCCGGGGCTGCTCGCCCCGGGCCTCCAGGCCCGGGGCTGCTCGCCCCGGGCCTCCAGGCCCGGGGCTGCTCGCCCCGGGCCTCCAGGCCCGGGGCTGCTCGCCCCGGGCCTCCAGGCCCGGGGCTGCTCGCCCCGGGCCTCCAGGCCCGGGGCTGCTCGCCCCGGGCCTCCAGGCCCGGGGCTGCTCGCCCCGGGCCTCCAGGCCCGGGGCTGCTCGCCCCGGGCCTCCAGGCCCGGGGCTGCTCGCCCCGGGCCTCCAGGCCCGGGGCTGCTCGCCCCGGGCCTCCAGGCCCGGGGCTGCTCGCCCCGGGCCTCCAGGCCCGGGGCTGCTCGCCCCGGGCCTCCAGGCCCGGGGCTGCTCGCCCCGGGCCTCCAGGCCCGGGGCTGCTCGCCCCGGGCCTCCAGGCCCGGGGCTGCTCGCCCCGGGCCTCCAGGCCCGGGGCTGCTCGCCCCGGGCCTCCAGGCCCGGGGCTGCTCGCCCCGGGCCTCCAGGCCCGGGGCTGCTCGCCCCGGGCCTCCAGGCCCGGGGCTGCTCGCCCCGGGCCTCCAGGCCCGGGGCTGCTCGCCCCGGGCCTCCAGGCCCGGGGCTGCTCGCCCCGGGCCTCCAGGCCCGGGGCTGCTCGCCCCGGGCCTCCAGGCCCGGGGCTGCTCGCCCCGGGCCTCCAGGCCCGGGGCTGCTCGCCCCGGGCCTCCAGGCCCGGGGCTGCTCGCCCCGGGCCTCCAGGCCCGGGGCTGCTCGCCCCGGGCCTCCAGGCCCGGGGCTGCTCGCCCCGGGCCTCCAGGCCCGGGGCTGCTCGCCCCGGGCCTCCAGGCCCGGGGCTGCTCGCCCCGGGCCTCCAGGCCCGGGGCTGCTCGCCCCGGGCCTCCAGGCCCGGGGCTGCTCGCCCCGGGCCTCCAGGCCCGGGGCTGCTCGCCCCGGGCCTCCAGGCCCGGGGCTGCTCGCCCCGGGCCTCCAGGCCCGGGGCTGCTCGCCCCGGGCCTCCAGGCCCGGGGCTGCTCGCCCCGGGCCTCCAGGCCCGGGGCTGCTCGCCCCGGGCCTCCAGGCCCGGGGCTGCTCGCCCCGGGCCTCCAGGCCCGGGGCTGCTCGCCCCGGGCCTCCAGGCCCGGGGCTGCTCGCCCCGGGCCTCCAGGCCCGGGGCTGCTCGCCCCGGGCCTCCAGGCCCGGGGCTGCTCGCCCCGGGCCTCCAGGCCCGGGGCTGCTCGCCCCGGGCCTCCAGGCCCGGGGCTGCTCGCCCCGGGCCTCCAGGCCCGGGGCTGCTCGCCCCGGGCCTCCAGGCCCGGGGCTGCTCGCCCCGGGCCTCCAGGCCCGGGGCTGCTCGCCCCGGGCCTCCAGGCCCGGGGCTGCTCGCCCCGGGCCTCCAGGCCCGGGGCTGCTCGCCCCGGGCCTCCAGGCCCGGGGCTGCTCGCCCCGGGCCTCCAGGCCCGGGGCTGCTCGCCCCGGGCCTCCAGGCCCGGGGCTGCTCGCCCCGGGCCTCCAGGCCCGGGGCTGCTCGCCCCGGGCCTCCAGGCCCGGGGCTGCTCGCCCCGGGCCTCCAGGCCCGGGGCTGCTCGCCCCGGGCCTCCAGGCCCGGGGCTGCTCGCCCCGGGCCTCCAGGCCCGGGGCTGCTCGCCCCGGGCCTCCAGGCCCGGGGCTGCTCGCCCCGGGCCTCCAGGCCCGGGGCTGCTCGCCCCGGGCCTCCAGGCCCGGGGCTGCTCGCCCCGGGCCTCCAGGCCCGGGGCTGCTCGCCCCGGGCCTCCAGGCCCGGGGCTGCTCGCCCCGGGCCTCCAGGCCCGGGGCTGCTCGCCCCGGGCCTCCAGGCCCGGGGCTGCTCGCCCCGGGCCTCCAGGCCCGGGGCTGCTCGCCCCGGGCCTCCAGGCCCGGGGCTGCTCGCCCCGGGCCTCCAGGCCCGGGGCTGCTCGCCCCGGGCCTCCAGGCCCGGGGCTGCTCGCCCCGGGCCTCCAGGCCCGGGGCTGCTCGCCCCGGGCCTCCAGGCCCGGGGCTGCTCGCCCCGGGCCTCCAGGCCCGGGGCTGCTCGCCCCGGGCCTCCAGGCCCGGGGCTGCTCGCCCCGGGCCTCCAGGCCCGGGGCGAGCAGCCCCGGGCCTCCAGGCCCGGGGCTGCTCGCCCCGGGCCTCCAGGCCCGGGGCTGCTCGCCCCGGGCCTCCAGGCCCGGGGCGAGCAGCCCCGGGCCTCCAGGCCCGGGGCGAGCAGCCCCGGGCCTCCAGGCCCGGGGCTGCTCGCCCCGGGCCTCCACGCCCGGGGCTGCTCGCCCCGGGCCTCCAGGCCCGGGGCTGCTCGCCCCGGGCCTCCAGGCCCGGGGCTGCTCGCCCCGGGCCTCCACGCCCGGGGCTGCTCGCCCCGGGCCTCCACGCCCGGGGCTGCTCGCCCCGGGCCTCCAGGCCCGGGGCTGCTCGCCCCGGGCCTCCACGCCCGGGGCTGCTCGCCCCGGGCCTCCAGGCCCGGGGCTGCTCGCCCCGGGCCTCCAGGCCCGGGGCTGCTCGCCCCGGGCCTCCACGCCCGGGGCTGCTCGCCCCGGGCCTCCACGCCCGGGGCTGCTCGCCCCGGGCCTCCAGGCCCGGGGCTGCTCGCCCCGGGCCTCCAGGCCCGGGGCTGCTCGCCCCGGGCCTCCACGCCCGGGGCTGCTCGCCCCGGGCCTCCACGCCCGGGGCTGCTCGCCCCGGGCCTCCACGCCCGGGGCTGCTCGCCCCGGGCCTCCAGGCCCGGGGCTGCTCGCCCCGGGCCTCCACGCCCGGGGCTGCTCGCCCCGGGCCTCCACGCCCGGGGCTGCTCGCCCCGGGCCTCCACGCCCGGGGCTGCTCGCCCCGGGCCTCCAGGCCCGGGGCTGCTCGCCCCGGGCCTCCACGCCCGGGGCTGCTCGCCCCGGGCCTCCACGCCCGGGGCTGCTCGCCCCGGGCCTCCACGCCCGGGGCTGCTCGCCCCGGGCCTCCACGCCCGGGGCTGCTCGCCCCGGGCCTCCACGCCCGGGGCTGCTCGCCCCGGGCCTCCACGCCCGGGGCTGCTCGCCCCGGGCCTCCACGCCCGGGGCTGCTCGCCCCGGGCCTCCACGCCCGGGGCTGCTCGCCCCGGGCCTCCACGCCCGGGGCTGCTCGCCCCGGGCCTCCACGCCCGGGGCTGCTCGCCCCGGGCCTCCACGCCCGGGGCTGCTCGCCCCGGGCCTCCACGCCCGGGGCTGCTCGCCCCGGGCCTCCACGCCCGGGGCTGCTCGCCCCGGGCCTCCACGCCCGGGGCTGCTCGCCCCGGGCCTCCACGCCCGGGGCTGCTCGCCCCGGGCCTCCACGCCCGGGGCTGCTCGCCCCGGGCCTCCACGCCCGGGGCTGCTCGCCCCGGGCCTCCACGCCCGGGGCTGCTCGCCCCGGGCCTCCACGCCCGGGGCTGCTCGCCCCGGGCCTCCACGCCCGGGGCTGCTCGCCCCGGGCCTCCACGCCCGGGGCTGCTCGCCATGGCTCACTATGCCTGAAGCCGTTCCTGTACCTGAGAGAAGGGGTCACACAAACACAAACACCCTCCAGGCCCTGGGTTCCCTGCTCAGAAAATCCCGGGCAAGTTTCGAGGGATCTGATACGCCAAATGGGTTGTGCTCCTGGTCGACCCGGGCCTCCACGCCCGGGGCTCTATCTTACCATGTCGCATCAGGGCTGAAGCCTCTCCTTGACAGTGACAGATACGGGCCAGTGTTTCCCACACAGAGTCCAGACCTTGGGGTCTCAGCTAAGAAACTTACGGGGAATAATGGAGAAGTGGGAGACACAGAATTCAAGCAGCCCTACCAGGGACTATACTACAAGCCTAAAATCCCAAGGAGACATATGCCTGAATCCTGAAAAGCCAACAACCCATCCTCTCCACTCCGGTACTCCCAGGTCAGGACCGAGGGATTCGAGACCCAGAATCCCAAACACCTGCTACGAGCCCCGGCCTCCAGGCCCTGAGTCATTACGATGGCTCACCATGGCTGGAGCCTGAGAGAAGGCACTCACCCTGTACCAGAGAGAAAGTGGTCACAGAACCCGAAACAGACTCCAGTCACTGGGGTCTCAGCTCAGAAACTCCCCGGAATGTTCCGAGGGATTGGAGACACAGAATGGGAAGTGCCCCGCTCGCCCCGGGCCTCCACGCCCGGGGCTGCTCGCCCCGGGCCTCCACGCCCGGGGCTGCTCGCCCCGGGCCTCCACGCCCGGGGCTGCTCGCCCCGGGCCTCCACGCCCGGGGCTGCTCGCCCCGGGCCTCCACGCCCGGGGCTGCTCGCCCCGGGCCTCCACGCCCGGGGCTGCTCGCCCCGGGCCTCCAGGCCCGGGGCTGCTCGCCCCGGGCCTCCAGGACCGGGGCTGCTCGCCCCGGGCCTCCACGCCCGGGGCTGCTCGCCCCGGGCCTCCACGCCCGGGGCTGCTCGCCCCGGGCCTCCACGCCCGGGGCTGCTCGCCATGGCTCACTATGCCTGAAGCCGTTCCTGTACCTTAGAGAAGGGGTCACACAAACACAAACACCCTCCAGGCCCTGGGTTCCCCGCTCAGAAAATCCCGGGCAAGTTCCGAGGGATCGGATATGCCAAATGGGTAGTGCTCCTGGTCGACCCGGGCCTCCACGCCCGGGGCTCTATCTTTCCATGGCGCATCAGGGCTGAAGCCTCTCCCTGTCAGTGACAGAAACGGGCCAGTGTTTCCCACACAGAGTCCAGACCTTGGGGTCTCAGCTAAGAAACTTACGGGGAATAATGGAGAAGTGGGAGACACAGAATTCCAAGCAGCCCTACCAGGGACTATACTACAAGCCTAAAATCCCAAGGAGACATATGGCTGAATCCTGAAAAGCCAACAACCCTTCCTCTCCACTCCGGTACTCCCGGGTCAGGACCGAGGGATTCGAGACCCAGAATCCCAAACACCTGCTACGAGCCCCGGCCTCCAGGCCCTGAGTCATTACGATGGCTCACCATGGCTGGAGCCTGAGAGAAGGCAGTCACCCTGTACCTGAGAGAAAGGGGTCACAGAACCCGAAACAGCCTCCAGACACTGGGGTCTCAGCTCAGAAACTCCCCGGAAAGTTCCGAGGGATTGGAGACACAGAATGGGATGTGCCCCGCTCCTCCAGGCCCGGGGCTGCTCGCCCCGGGCCTCCACGCCCAGGGCTGCTCGCCCCGGGCCTCCACGCCCGGGGCTGCTCGCCATGGCTCACTATGCCTGAAGCCGTTCCTGTACCTGAGAGAAGGGGTCACACAAACACAAACACCCTCCAGGCCCTGGGTTCCCTGCTCAGAAAATCCCGGGCAAGTTCCGAGGGATCGGATACGCCAAATGGGTTGTGCTCCTGGTCGACCCGGGCCTCCACGCCCGGGGCTCTATCTTACCATGTCCCATCAGGGCTGAATCCTCTCCTTGTCAGAGACAGATACGGGCCAGTGTTTCCCACACAGAGTCCAGACTTTGGCGTCTCAGCTAAGAAACTTACGGGGAATAATGGAGAAGTGGGAGACACAGAATTCCAAGCAGCCCTACCAGGGACTATACTACAAGCCTAAAATCCCAAGGAGACATATGCCTGAATCCTGAAAAGCCAACAACCCATCCTCTCCACTCCGGTACTCCCAGGTCAGGACCGCGGGATGCGAGACCCAGAATCCCAAACACCTGCTACGAACCCCGGCCTCCAGGCCCTGAGTCGTTACGATGGCTCACCATGGCTGGAGCCTGAGAGAAGGCACTCACCCTGTACCAGAGAGAAAGGGGTCACAGAACCCGAAACAGACTCCACACACTGGGGTCTCAGCTCAGAAACTCCCCGGAAAGTTCCGAGGGATTGGAGACACAGAATGGGAAGTGCCCCGCTCGCCCCGGGCCTCGAGGCCCGGGGCTGCTCGCCCCGGGCCTCCAGGCCCGGGGCTGCTCGCCCCGGGCCTCCAGGCCCGGGGCTGCTCGCCCCGGGCCTCCAGGCCCGGGGCTGCTCGCCCCGGGCCTCCACGCCCGGGGCTGCTCGCCCCGGGCCTCCAGGCCCGGGGCTGCTCGCCCCGGGCCTCCACGCCCGGGGCTGCTCGCCCCGGGCCTCCACGCCCGGGGCTGCTCGCCCCGGGCCTCCAGGCCCGGGGCTGCTCGCCCCGGGCCTCCACGCCCGGGGCTGCTCGCCCCGGGCCTCCAGGCCCGGGGCTGCTCGCCCCGGGCCTCCACGCCCGGGGCTGCTCGCCCCGGGCCTCCACGCCCGGGGCTGCTCGCCCCGGGCCTCCACGCCCGGGGCTGCTCGCCCCGGGCCTCCACGCCCGGGGCTGCTCGCCCCGGGCCTCCACGCCCGGGGCTGCTCGCCCCGGGCCTCCACGCCCGGGGCTGCTCGCCCCGGGCCTCCACGCCCGGGGCTGCTCGCCCCGGGCCTCCACGCCCGGGGCTGCTCGCCCCGGGCCTCCACGCCCGGGGCTGCTTGCCCCGGGCCTCCACGCCCGGGGCTGCTCGCCATGGCTCACTATGCCTGAAGCCGTTCCTGTACCTGAGAGAAGGTGTCACACAAACACAAACACCCTCCAGGCCCTGGGTTCCCTGCTCAGAAAATCCCGGGCAAGTTTCGAGGGATCTGATAAGCCAAATGGGTTGTGCTCCTGGTCGACCCGGGCCTCCACGCCCGGGGCTCTATCTTACCATGTCGCATCAGGGCTGAAGCCTCTCCTTGACAGTGACAGATACGGGCCAGTGTTTCCCACACAGAGTCCAGACCTTGGGGTCTCAGCTAAGAAACTTACGGGGAATAATGGAGAAGTGGGAGACACAGAATTCAAGCAGCCCTACCAGGGACTATACTACAAGCCTAAAATCCCAAGGAGACATATGCCTGAATCCTGAAAAGCCAACAACCCATCCTCTCCACTCCGGTACTCCCAGGTCAGGACCGAGGGATGCGAGACCCAGAATCCCAAACACCTGCTACGAGCCCCGGCCTCCAGGCCCTGAGTCATTACGATGGCTCACCATGGCTGGAGCCTGAGAGAAGGCACTCACCCTGTACCAGAGAGAAAGTGGTCACAGAACCCGAAACAGACTCCAGTCACTGGGGTCTCAGCTCAGAAACTCCCCGGAAAGTTCCGAGGGATTGGAGACACAGAATGGGAAGTGCCCCGCTCGCCCCGTGCCTCCACGCCCGGGGCTACTCGCCATGGCTCACGAGGACTGAAGCCATTCCTGTACCTGAGAGAAGGGGTCACACAAACACAAACACCCTCCAGGCCCTGGGTTCCCTGCTCAGAAAATCCCGGGCAAGTTCCGAGGGATCGGATATGCCAAATGCGTAGTGCTCCTGGTCGACCCGGGCCTCCACGCCCGGGGCTCTATCTTACCATGGCGCATCAGGGCTGAAGCCTCTCCCTGTCAGTGACAGAAACGGGCCAGTGTTTCCCACACAGAGTCCAGACCTTGGGGTCTCAGCTAAGAAACTTACGGGGAATAATGTAGAAGTGGGAGACACAGAATTCCAAGTAGCCCTACCAGGGACTATACTACAAGCCTAAAATCCCAAGGAGACATATGCCTGAATCCTGAAAAGCCAACAACCCATCCTCCCCACTCCGGTACACCCGGGTCAGGACAGAGGGATGCGAAACCCAGAATCCCAAACACCTGCTACGAGCCCCGGCCTCCAGGCCCTGAGTCATTACGATGGCTCACCATGGCTGGAGCCTGAGAGAAGGCAGTCACCCTGTACCTGAGAGAAAGGGGTCACAGAACCCGAAACAGCCTCCAGACACTGGGGTCTCAGCTCAGAAACTCCCCGGAAAGTTCCGAGGGATTGGAGACACAGAATGGGAAGTGCCCCGCTCGCCCCGGGCCTCCACGCCCGGGGCTGCTCGCCCCGGGCCTCCACGCCCGGGGCTGTTCGCCATGGCTCACTATGCCTGAAGCCGTTCCTGTACCTGAGAGAAGGGGTCACACAAACACAAACACCCTCCAGGCCCTGGGTTCCCTGCTCAGAAAATCCCGGGCAAGTTCCGAGGGATCGGATAGGCCAAATGGGTTGTGCTCCTGGTCGACCCGCGCCTCCACGCCCGGGGCTCTATCTTACCATGTCCCATCAGGGCTGAATCCTCTCCTTGTCAGTGACAGATACGGGCCAGTGTTTCCCACACAGAGTCCAGACTTTGGCGTCTCAGCTAAGAAACTTACGGGGAATAATGGAGAAGTGGGAGACACAGAATTCCAAGCAGCCCTACCAGGGACTATACTACAAGCCTAAAATCCCAAGGAGACATATGCCTGAATCCTGAAAAGCCAACAACCCATCCTCTCCACTCCGGTACTCCCAGGTCAGGACCGAGGGATGCGAGACCCAGAATCCCAAACACCTGCTACGAACCCCGGCCTCCAGGCCCTGAGTCATTACGATGGCTCACCATGGCTGGAGCCTGAGAGAAGGCACTCACCCTGTACCAGAGAGAAAGGGGTCACAGAACCCGAAACAGACTCCAGACACTGGGGTCTCAGCTCAGAAACTCCCCGGAAAGTTCCGAGGGATTGGAGACACAGAATGGGAAGTGCCCCGCTCGCCCCGGGCCTCCAGGCCCGGGGCTGCTCGCCCCGGGCCTCCAGGCCCGGGGCTGCTCGCCCCGGGCCTCCAGGCCCGGGGCTGCTCGCCCCGGGCCTCCAGGCCCGGGGCTGCTCGCCCCGGGCCTCCAGGCCCGGGGCTGCTCGCCCCGGGCCTCCAGGCCCGGGGCTGCTCGCCCCGGGCCTCCAGGCCCGGGGCTGCTCGCCCCGGGCCTCCAGGCCCGGGGCTGCTCGCCCCGGGCCTCCAGGCCCGGGGCTGCTCGCCCCGGGCCTCCAGGCCCGGGGCTGCTCGCCCCGGGCCTCCAGGCCCGGGGCTGCTCGCCCCGGGCCTCCAGGCCCGGGGCTGCTCGCCCCGGGCCTCCAGGCCCGGGGCTGCTCGCCCCGGGCCTCCAGGCCCGGGGCTGCTCGCCCCGGGCCTCCAGGCCCGGAGCTACTCGCCATGGCTCACTATGACTGAAGCCGTTCCTGTACCTGAGAGAAGGGGTCACACAAACACAAACACCCTTCAGGCCCTGGGTTCCCTGCTCAGAAAATCCCGGGCAAGTTTCGAGGGATCTGATACGCCAAATGGGTTGTGCTCCTGGTCGACCCGGGCCTCCACGCCCGGGGCTCTATCTTACCATGTCGCATCAGGGCTGAAGCCTCTCCTTGACAGTGACAGATACGGGCCAGTGTTTCCCACACAGAGTCCAGACCTTGGCGTCTCCGCTAAGAAACTTACGGGGAATAATGGAGAAGTGGGAGACACAGAATTCAAGCAGCCCTACCAGGGACTATACTACAAGCCTAAACTCCCAAGGAGACATATGCCTGACCCTGAAAAGCCAACAACCCATCCTCTCCACTCCGGTACTCCCAGGTCAGGACCGAGGGATGCGAGACCCAGAATCCCAAACACCTGCTACGAGCCCCGGCCTCCAGGCCCTGAGTCATTACGATGGCTCACCATGGCTGGAGCCTGAGAGAAGGCACTCACCCTGTACCAGAGAGAAAGTGGTCACAGAACCCGAAACAGACTCCAGTCACTGGGGTCTCAGCTCAGAAACTCCCCGGAAAGTTCCGAGGGATTGGAGAAACAGAATGGGAAGTGCCCCGCTCGCCCCGGGCCTCCACGCCCGGGGCTACTCGCCATGGCTCACGAGGACTGAAGCCATTCCTGTACCTGAGAGAAGGGGTCACACAAACACAAACACCCTCCAGGCCCTGGGTTCCCTGCTCAGAAAATCCCGGGCAAGTTTCGAGGGATCTGATACGCCAAATGGGTTGTGCTCCTGGTCGACCCGGGCCTCCACGCCCGGGGCTCTATCTTACCATGTCACATCAGGGCTGAAGCCTCTCCTTGACAGTGACAGATACGGGCCAGTGTTTCCCACACAGAGTCCAGACCTTGGGGTCTCAGCTAAGAAACTTACGGGGAATAATGGAGAAGTGGGAGACACAGAATTCAAGCAGCCCTACCAGGGACTATACTACAAGCCTAAAATCCCAAGGAGACATATGCCTGAATCCTGAAAAGCCAACAACCCATCCTCTCCACTCCGGTACTCCCAGGTCAGGACCGAGGGATGCGAGACCCAGAATCCCAAACACCTGCTACGAGCCCCGGCCTCCAGGCCCTGAGTCATTACGATGGCTCACCATGGCTGGAGCCTGAGAGAAGGCACACACCCTGTACCAGAGAGAAAGTGGTCACAGAACCCGAAACAGACTCCAGTCACTGGGGTCTCAGCTCAGAAACTCCCCGGAAAGTTCCGAGGGATGGAGACACAGAATGGGAAGTGCCCCGCTCGCCCCGGGCCTCCAGGCCCGGGGCTGCTCGCCCCGGGCCTCCAGGCCCGGGGCTGCTCGCCCCGGGCCTCCAGGCCCGGGGCTGCTCGCCCCGGGCCTCCAGGCCCGGGGCTGCTCGCCCCGGGCCTCCAGGCCCGGGGCTGCTCGCCCCGGGCCTCCAGGCCCGGGGCTGCTCGCCCCGGGCCTCCAGGCCCGGGG
This sequence comes from Prionailurus viverrinus, assembly GCF_022837055.1. Taxonomy (NCBI): domain Eukaryota; kingdom Metazoa; phylum Chordata; class Mammalia; order Carnivora; family Felidae; genus Prionailurus; species Prionailurus viverrinus. The sequence continues at coordinate 17,862 of NW_025927644.1, read as the reverse complement.
CTGCTCGCCCCGGGCCTCCAGGCCCGGGGCTGCTCGCCCCGGGCCTCCAGGCCCGGGGCTGCTCGCCCCGGGCCTCCAGGCCCGGGGCTGCTCGCCCCGGGCCTCCAGGCCCGGGGCTGCTCGCCCCGGGCCTCCAGGCCCGGGGCTGCTCGCCCCGGGCCTCCAGGCCCGGGGCTGCTCGCCCCGGGCCTCCAGGCCCGGGGCTGCTCGCCCCGGGCCTCCAGGCCCGGGGCTGCTCGCCCCGGGCCTCCAGGCCCGGGGCTGCTCGCCCCGGGCCTCCAGGCCCGGGGCTGCTCGCCCCGGGCCTCCAGGCCCGGGGCTGCTCGCCCCGGGCCTCCAGGCCCGGGGCTGCTCGCCCCGGGCCTCCAGGCCCGGGGCTGCTCGCCCCGGGCCTCCAGGCCCGGGGCTGCTCGCCCCGGGCCTCCAGGCCCGGGGCTGCTCGCCCCGGGCCTCCAGGCCCGGGGCTGCTCGCCCCGGGCCTCCAGGCCCGGGGCTGCTCGCCCCGGGCCTCCAGGCCCGGGGCTGCTCGCCCCGGGCCTCCAGGCCCGGGGCTGCTCGCCCCGGGCCTCCAGGCCCGGGGCTGCTCGCCCCGGGCCTCCAGGCCCGGGGCTGCTCGCCCCGGGCCTCCAGGCCCGGGGCTGCTCGCCCCGGGCCTCCAGGCCCGGGGCTGCTCGCCCCGGGCCTCCAGGCCCGGGGCTGCTCGCCCCGGGCCTCCAGGCCCGGGGCTGCTCGCCCCGGGCCTCCAGGCCCGGGGCTGCTCGCCCCGGGCCTCCAGGCCCGGGGCTGCTCGCCCCGGGCCTCCAGGCCCGGGGCTGCTCGCCCCGGGCCTCCAGGCCCGGGGCTGCTCGCCCCGGGCCTCCAGGCCCGGGGCTGCTCGCCCCGGGCCTCCAGGCCCGGGGCTGCTCGCCCCGGGCCTCCAGGCCCGGGGCTGCTCGCCCCGGGCCTCCAGGCCCGGGGCTGCTCGCCCCGGGCCTCCAGGCCCGGGGCTGCTCGCCCCGGGCCTCCAGGCCCGGGGCTGCTCGCCCCGGGCCTCCAGGCCCGGGGCTGCTCGCCCCGGGCCTCCAGGCCCGGGGCTGCTCGCCCCGGGCCTCCAGGCCCGGGGCTGCTCGCCCCGGGCCTCCAGGCCCGGGGCTGCTCGCCCCGGGCCTCCAGGCCCGGGGCTGCTCGCCCCGGGCCTCCAGGCCCGGGGCTGCTCGCCCCGGGCCTCCAGGCCCGGGGCTGCTCGCCCCGGGCCTCCAGGCCCGGGGCTGCTCGCCCCGGGCCTCCAGGCCCGGGGCTGCTCGCCCCGGGCCTCCAGGCCCGGGGCTGCTCGCCCCGGGCCTCCAGGCCCGGGGCTGCTCGCCCCGGGCCTCCAGGCCCGGGGCTGCTCGCCCCGGGCCTCCAGGCCCGGGGCTGCTCGCCCCGGGCCTCCAGGCCGGGGGCTGCTCGCCCCGGGCCTCCAGGCCGGGGGCTGCTCGCCCCGGGCCTCCAGGCCGGGGGCTGCTGGCCCCGGGCCTCCAGGCCGGGGGCTGCTCGCCCCGGGCCTCCAGGCCCGGGGCTGCTCGCCCCGGGCCTCCAGGCCCGGGGCTGCTGGCCCCGGGCCTCCAGGCCCGGGGCTGCTCGCCCCGGGCCTCCAGGCCGGGGGCTGCTGGCCCCGGGCCTCCACGCCCGGGGCTGCTGGCCCCGGGCCTCCACGCCCGGGGCTGCTGGCCCCGGGCCTCCACGCCCGGGGCTGCTGGCCCCGGGCCTCCACGCCCGGGGCTGCTCGCCCCGGGCCTCCACGCCCGGGGCTGCTCGCCCCGGGCCTCCACGCCCCGGGCCTCCACGCCCGGGGCTGCTCGCCCCGGGCCTCCACGCCCGGGGCTGCTCGCCCCGGGCCTCCACGCCCGGGGCTGCTCGCCCCGGGCCTCCACGCCCGGGGCTGCTCGCCCCGGGCCTCCACGCCCGGGGCTGCTCGCCATGGCTCACTATGTCTGAAGCCGTTCCTGTACCTGAGAGAAGGGGTCACACAAACATAAACACCCTCCAGGCCCTGTGTTCCCTGCTCAGAAAATTCTGGGCAAGTTCCGAGGGATCGGATACGCCAAATGGGTTGTGCTCCTGGTCGACCCGAGCCTCCAAGCCCGGGGCTCTATATTAACATGGCGCATCAGGGCTGAAGCCTCTCCCTGTCAGTGACAGAAACGGGCCAGTGTTTCCCACACAGGGTCCAGACCTTGGGGTCTCAGCTAAGAAACTTACGGGGAAGAATGGAAAAGTGGGAGACACAGAATTCCAAGCAGCCCTACCAGGGACTAGACTACAAGCCTAAAATCCCAAGGAGACATATGCCTGAATCCTGAAAAGCCAACAACCCTTCCTCTCCACTCCGGTACTCCCGGGTCAGGACCGAGGGATGCGAGACCCAGAATCCCAAACACCTGCTACGAGCCCCGGCCTCCAGGCCCTGAGTCATTACGATGGCTCCCCATGGCTGGAGCCTGAGAGAAGGCAGTCACCCTGTACCTGAGAGAAAGGGGTCACAGAACCCGAAACAGCCTCCAGACACTGGGGTCTCAGCTCAGAAACTCCCCGGAAAGTTCCTAGGGATGGGAGACACAGAATGGGAAGTGCCCCGCTCGCCCCGGGCCTCCACGCCGGGGGCTGCTCGCCCCGGGCCTACACGCCGGGGGCTGCTCGCCCCGGGCCTCCAGGACCGGGGCTGCTCGCCCCGGGCCTCCACGCCCGGGGCTGCTCGCCCCGGGCCTCCACGCCCGGGGCTGCTCGCCCCGGGCCTCCACGCCCGGGGCTGCTCGCCCCGGGCCTCCACGCCCGGGGCTGCTCGCTATGGCTCCTATGTCTGAAGACGTTCCGGTACCTGAGAGAAGGCGTCACACAAACACAAACACCCTCTAGGCTCTGGGTTCCCTGCTCAGAAACTCCCGGGGAAGTTCTGATGGATAGGATACACCAAATGGATAGTGCTCCTGGTCTACTCGGACCTCCATGCCTGGGGCTCTAACTTACCATGGCTCATCAGGGCTGAAGCCTCTCCCTGTCAGTGAGAGAAACGGGCCAGTGTTTCCCACACAGACTCCAGACCTTGGGGTCTCAGCTAAGAAACTTACTGGGAAGGATGGACAAGTGGGAGTCTCAGAATTCCAAGCAGCCCTTCCAGGGACTATGCAGCAAGCCTAAAATCCCAAGGAGACATATGCCTGAATGCTGAAAAGCCAACAACCCTTCCTCTCAACCCCGAAACTCCGAAACTCCCGGGTCAGGACCGAGGGATGCGAGACCCAGAATCCGAAACACCTGCTACCAGCCCCGGCCTCCTGACCCAGAGGCATTACGATGGCTCACCGTGGCTGGAGCCTGAGAGAAGGCGGTCACCCTGTCCCTGAGAGAAAGGGGCCACAGAACCCGAAACAGGCTCCAGACACTGGGGGCTCAGCTCAGAAACTCCCCGGAATGTTCCGAGGTATTGGAGACACAGAATGGGAAGTGCCCCGCTCGCCCCCAGGCCCGGGGCTGCTCGCCCCGGGCCCCCACCCCCGGGGCTGCCCGCCCCGGGCCTCCACGCCCGGGGCTGCCCGCCCCGGGCCTCCACGCCCGGGGCTGCTCGCCCCGGGCCTCCACGCCCAGGGCTGCTCGCCCCGGGCCTCCACGCCCGGGGCTGCTCGCCATGGCTCACTATGACTGAAGCCGTTCCTGTACCTGAGAGAAGGGGTCACACAAACACAAACACCCTCCAGGCCCTGGGTTCCCTGCTCAGAAAATCCCGGGCAAGGTCCGAGGGATCGGATTCCCCAAATGGGTAGTGCTCCTGGTCGACCCGGGCCTCCACGCCCGGGGCTCTATCTTACCATGGCGCATCAGGGCTGAAACCTCTCCCTGTCAGTGACAGAAACGGGCCAGTGTTTCCCACACAGAGTCCAGACCTTGGGGTCTCAGCTCAGAAACTTACGGGGAAGGATGGAGAAGTGGGAGACACAGAATTCCAAGCAGCCCTACCAGGGACTATACTACAAGCCTAAAATCCCAAGGAGACATATGCCTGAATCCTGAAAAGCCAACAACCCTTCCTCTCCACTCCGGTACTCCCAGGTCAGGACCGAGGGATGCGAGACCAGAATCCCAAACACCTGCTACGAGCCCCGGCCTCCAGGCCCTGAGTCATTACGATGGCTCACCATGGCTGGAGCCTGAGAGAAGGCAGTCACCCTGTACCTGAGAGAAAGAGGTCACAGAACCCGAAACAGCCTCCAGACACTGGGGTCTCAGCTCAGAAACTCCCCGGAAAGTTCCGAGGGATTGGAGACACAGAATGGGAAGTGCCCCGCTCGCCCCGGGCCTCCAGGCCCGGGGCTGCTCGCCCCGGGCCTCCAGGCCCGGGGCTGCTCGCCCCGGGCCTCCAGGCCCGGGGCTGCTCGCCCCGGGCCTCCAGGCCCGGGGCTGCTCGCCCCGGGCCTCCAGGCCCGGGGCTGCTCGCCCCGGGCCTCCAGGCCCGGGGCTGCTCGCCCCGGGCCTCCAGGCCCGGGGCTGCTCGCCCCGGGCCTCCAGGCCCGGGGCTGCTCGCCCCGGGCCTCCAGGCCCGGGGCTGCTCGCCCCGGGCCTCCAGGCCCGGGGCTGCTCGCCCCGGGCCTCCAGGCCCGGGGCTGCTCGCCCCGGGCCTCCAGGCCCGGGGCTGCTCGCCCCGGGCCTCCAGGCCCGGGGCTGCTCGCCCCGGGCCTCCAGGCCCGGGGCTGCTCGCCCCGGGCCTCCAGGCCCGGGGCTGCTCGCCCCGGGCCTCCAGGCCCGGGGCTGCTCGCCCCGGGCCTCCAGGCCCGGGGCTGCTCGCCCCGGGCCTCCAGGCCCGGGGCTGCTCGCCCCGGGCCTCCAGGCCCGGGGCTGCTCGCCCCGGGCCTCCAGGCCCGGGGCTGCTCGCCCCGGGCCTCCAGGCCCGGGGCTGCTCGCCCCGGGCCTCCAGGCCCGGGGCTGCTCGCCCCGGGCCTCCAGGCCCGGGGCTGCTCGCCCCGGGCCTCCAGGCCCGGAGCTACTCGCCATGGCTCACTATGACTGAAGCCGTTCCTGTACCTGAGAGAAGGGGTCACACAAACACAAACACCCTTCAGGCCCTGGGTTCCCTGCTCAGAAAATCCCGGGCAAGTTTCGAGGGATCTGATACGCCAAATGGGTTGTGCTCCTGGTCGACCCGGGCCTCCACGCCCGGGGCTCTATCTTACCATGTCGCATCAGGGCTGAAGCCTCTCCTTGACAGTGACAGATACGGGCCAGTGTTTCCCACACAGAGTCCAGACCTTGGCGTCTCAGCTAAGAAACTTACGGGGAATAATGGAGAAGTGGGAGACACAGAATTCAAGCAGCCCTACCAGGGACTATACTACAAGCCTAAAATCCCAAGGAGACATATGCCTGAATCCTGAAAAGCCAACAACCCATCCTCTCCACTCCGGTACTCCCAGGTCAGGACCGAGGGATGCGAGACCCAGAATCCCAAACACTTGCTACGAGCCCCGGCCTCCAGGCCCTGAGTCATTACGATGGCTCACCATGGCTGGAGCCTGAGAGAAGGCACTCACCCTGTACCAGAGAGAAAGTGGTCACAGAACCCGAAACAGACTCCAGTCACTGGGGTCTCAGCTCAGAAACTCCCCGGAAAGTTCCGAGGGATTGGAGACACAGAATGGGAAGTGCCCCGCTCGCCCCGGGCCTCCACGCCCGGGGCTACTCGCCATGGCTCACGAGGACTGAAGCCATTCCTGTACCTGAGAGAAGGGGTCACACAAACACAAACACCCTCCAGACCCTGGGTTCCCTGCTCAGAAAATCCCGGGCAAGTTCCGAGGGATCGGATATGCCAAATGCGTAGTGCTCCTGGTCGACCCGGGCCTCCACGCCCGGGGCTCTATCTTACCATGGCGCATCAGGGCTGAAGCCTCTCCCTGTCAGTGACAGAAACGGGCCAGTGTTTCCCACACAGAGTCCAGACCTTGGGGTCTCAGCTAAGAAACTTACGGGGAATAATGTAGAAGTGGGAGACACAGAATTCCAAGTAGCCCTACCAGGGACTATACTACAAGCCTAAAATCCCAAGGAGACATATGCCTGAATCCTGAAAAGCCAACAACCCATCCTCCCCACTCCGGTACTCCCGGGTCAGGACCGAGGGATGCGAAACCCAGAATCCCAAACACCTGCTACGAGCCCCGGCCTCCAGGCCCTGAGTTATTACGATGGCTCACCATGGCTGGAGCCTGAGAGAAGGCAGTCACCCTGTACCTGAGAGAAAGGGGTCACAGAACCCGAAACAGCCTCCAGACACTGGGGTCTCAGCTCAGAAACTCCCCGGAAAGTTCCGAGGGATTGGAGACACAGAATGGGAAGTGCCCCGCTCGCCCCCGGGCCCGGGGCTGCTCGCCCCGGGCCCCCGGGCCCGGGGCTGCTCGCCCCGGGCCTCCACGCCCGGGGCTGCTCGCCATGGCTCACTATGCCTGAAGCCGTTCCTGTACCTGAGAGAAGGGGTCACACAAACACAAACACCCTCCAGGCCCTGGGTTCCCTGCTCAGAAAATCCCGGGCAAGTTCCGAGGGATCGGATACGCCAAATGGGTTGTGCTCCTGGTCGACCCGCGCCTCCACGCCCGGGGCTCTATCTTACCATGTCCCATCAGGGCTGAATCCTCTCCTTGTCAGTGACAGATACGGGCCAGTGTTTCCCACACAGAGTCCAGACTTTGGCGTCTCAGCTAAGAAACTTACGGGGAATAATGGAGAAGTGGGAGACACAGAATTCCAAGCAGCCCTACCAGGGACTATACTACAAGCCTAAAATCCCAAGGAGACATATGCCTGAATCCTGAAAAGCCAACAACCCATCCTCTCCACTCCGGTACTCCCAGGTCAGGACCGAGGGATGCGAGACCCAGAATCCCAAACACCTGCTACGAACCCCGGCCTCCAGGCCCTGAGTCATTTCGATGGCTCACCATGGCTGGAGCCTGAGAGAAGGCACTCACCCTGTACCAGAGAGAAAGGGGTCACAGAACCCGAAACAGACTCCAGACACTGGGGTCTCAGCTCAGAAACTCCCCGGAAAGTTCCGAGGGATTGGAGACACAGAATGGGAATTGCCCCGCTCGCCCCGGGCCTCCACGCCCGGGGCTGCTCGCCCCGGGCCTCCACGCCCGGGGCTGCTCGCCCCGGGCCTCCACGCCCGGGGCTGCTCGCCCCGGGCCTCCACGCCCGGGGCTGCTCGCCCCGGGCCTCCACGCCCGGGGCTGCTCGCCCCGGGCCTCCACGCCCGGGGCTGCTCGCCCCGGGCCTCCACGCCCGGGGCTGCTCGCCCCGGGCCTCCACGCCCGGGGCTGCTCGCCCCGGGCCTCCACGCCCGGGGCTGCTCGCCCCGGGCCTCCACGCCCGGGGCTGCTCGCCCCGGGCCTCCACGCCCGGGGCTGCTCGCCCCGGGCCTCCACGCCCGGGGCTGCTCGCCCCGGGCCTCCACGCCCGGGGCTGCTCGCCCCGGGCCTCCACGCCCGGGGCTGCTCGCCCCGGGCCTCCACGCCCGGGGCTGCTCGCCCCGGGCCTCCACGCCCGGGGCTGCTCGCCCCGGGCCTCCACGCCCGGGGCTGCTCGCCCCGGGCCTCCACGCCCGGGGCTGCTCGCCCCGGCCTCCACGCCCGGGGCTGCTCGCCATGGCTCACTATGCCTGAAGCCGTTCCTGTACCTGAGAGAAGGTGTCACACAAACACAAACACCCTCCAGGCCCTGGGTTCCCTGCTCAGAAAATCCCGGGCAAGTTCCGAGGGATCGGATACGCCAAATGGGTTGTGCTCCTGGTCGACCCGGGCCTCCACGCCCGGGGCTCTATCTTACCATGTCCCATCAGGGCTAAAGCCTCTCCTTGTCAGTGACAGATACGGGCCAGTGTTTCCCACACAGAGTCCAGACCTTGGCGTCTCAGCTAAGAAACTTACGGGGAATAATGGAGAAGTGGGAGACACAGAATTCCAAGCAGCCCTACCAGGGACTATACTACAAGCCTAAAATCCCAAGGAGACATATGGCTGAATCCTGAAAAGCCAACAACCCATCCTCTCCACTCCGGTACTCCCAGGTCAGGACCGAGGGATGCGAGACCCAGAATCCCAAACACCTGCTACGAGCGCCGGCCTCCAGGCCCTGAGTCATTACGATGGCTCACCATGGCTGGAGCCTGAGAGAAGGCACTCACCCTGTACCAGAGAGAAAGGGGTCACAGAACCCGAAACAGCCTCCAGACACTGGGGTCTCAGCTCAGAAACTGCCCGGAAAGTTCCGAGGGATTGGAGACACAGAATGGGAAGTGCCCCGCGCCTCCAGGCCCGGGGCTGCTCGCCCCGGGCCTCCAGGCCCGGGGCTGCTCGCCCCGGGCCTCCACGCCCGGGGCTGCTCGCCCCGGGCCTCCACGCCCGGGGCTGCTCGCCCCGGGCCTCCACGCCCGGGGCTGCTCGCCCCGGGCCTCCACGCCCGGGGCTGCTCGCCCCGGGCCTCCACGCCCGGGGCTGCTCGCCCCGGGCCTCCACGCCCGGGGCTGCTCGCCCCGGGCCTCCACGCCCGGGGCTGCTCGCCCCGGGCCTCCACGCCCGGGGCTGCTCGCCCCGGGCCTCCACGCCCGGGGCTGCTCGCCCCGGGCCTCCACGCCCGGGGCTGCTCGCCCCGGGCCTCCACGCCCGGGGCTGCTCGCCCCGGGCCTCCACGCCCGGGGCTGCTCGCCCCGGGCCTCCACGCCCGGGGCTGCTCGCCATGGCTCACTATGCCTGAAGCCGTTCCTGTACCTGAGAGAAGGTGTCACACAAACACAAACACCCTCCAGGCCCTGGGTTCCCTGCTCAGAAAATCCCGGGCAAGTTTCGAGGGATCTGATACGCCAAATGGGTTGTGCTCCTGGTCGACCCGGGCCTCCACGCCCGGGGCTCTATCTTACCATGTCGCATCAGGGCTGAAGCCTCTCCTTGACAGTGACAGATACGGGCCAGTGTTTCCCACACAGAGTCCAGACCTTGGCGTCTCAGCTAAGAAACTTACGGGGAATAATGGAGAAGTGGGAGACACAGAATTCAAGCAGCCCTACCAGGGACTATACTACAAGCCTAAAATCCCAAGGAGACATATGCCCGAATCCTGAAAAGCCAACAACCCATCCTCTCCACTCCGGTACTCCCAGGTCAGGACCGAGGGATGCGAGACCCAGAATCCCAAACACCTGCTACGAGCCCCGGCCTCCAGGCCCTGAGTCATTACGATGGCTCACCATGGCTGGAGCCTGAGAGAAGGCACTCACCCTGTACCAGAGAGAAAGTGGTCACAGAACCCGAAACAGACTCCAGTCACTGGGGTCTCAGCTCAGAAACTCCCCGGAAAGTTCCGAGGGATTGGAGACACAGAATGGGAAGTGCCCCGCTCGCCCCGGGCCTCCACGCCCGGGGCTGCTCGCCCCGGGCCTCCACGCCCGGGGCTTTCGCCATGGCTCACTATGCCTGAAGCCGTTCCTGTACCTGAGAGAAGGGGTCACACAAACACAAACACCCTCCAGGCCCTGGGTTCCCTGCTCAGAAAATCCCGGGCAAGTTCCGAGGGATCGGATACGCCAAATGGGTTGTGCTCCTGGTCGACCCGCGCCTCCACGCCCGGGGCTCTATCTTACCATGTCCCATCAGGGCTGAATCCTCTCCTTGTCAGTGACAGATACGGGCCAGTGTTTCCCACACAGAGTCCAGACTTTGGCGTCTCAGCTAAGAAACTTACGGGGAATAATGGAGAAGTGGGAGACACAGAATTCCAAGCAGCCCTACCAGGGACTATACTACAAGCCTAAAATCCCAAGGAGACATATGCCTGAATCCTGAAAAGCCAACAACCCATCCTCTCCACTCCGGTACTCCCAGGTCAGGACCGAGGGATGCGAGACCCAGAATCCCAAACACCTGCTAGGAACCCCGGCCTCCAGGCCCTGAGTCATTACGATGGCTCACCATGGCTGGAGCCTGAGAGAAGGCACTCACCCTGTACCAGAGAGAAAGGGGTCACAGAACCCGAAACAGACTCCAGACACTGGGGTCTCAGCTCAGAAACTCCCCGGAAAGTTCCGAGGGATTGGAGACACAGAATGGGAAGTGCCCCGCTCGCCCCGGGCCTCCAGGCCCGGGGCTGCTCGCCCCGGGCCTCCAGGCCCGGGGCTGCTCGCCCCGGGCCTCCAGGCCCGGGGCTGCTCGCCCCGGGCCTCCAGGCCCGGGGCTGCTCGCCGCGGGCCTCCAGGCCCGGGGCTGCTCGCCCCGGGCCTCCAGGCCCGGGGCTGCTCGCCCCGGGCCTCCAGGCCCGGAGCTACTCGCCATGGCTCACTATGACTGAAGCCGTTCCTGTACCTGAGAGAAGGGGTCACACAAACACAAACACCCTTCAGGCCCTGGGTTCCCTGCTCAGAAAATCCCGGGCAAGTTTCGAGGGATCTGATACGCCAAATGGGTTGTGCTCCTGGTCGACCCGGGCCTCCACGCCCGGGGCTCTATCTTACCATGTCGCATCAGGGCTGAAGCCTCTCCTTGACAGTGACAGATACGGGCCAGTGTTTCCCACACAGAGTCCAGACCTTGGCGTCTCAGCTAAGAAACTACGGGGAATAATGGAGAAGTGGGAGACACAGAATTCAAGCAGCCCTACCAGGGACTATACTACAAGCCTAAAATCCCAAGGAGACATATGCCTGAATCCTGAAAAGCCAACAACCCATCCTCTCCACTCCGGTACTCCCAGGTCAGGACCGAGGGATGCGAGACCCAGAATCCCAAACACCTGCTACGAGCCCCGGCCTCCAGGCCCTGAGTCATTACGATGGCTCACCATGGCTGGAGCCTGAGAGAAGGCACTCACCCTGTACCAGAGAGAAAGTGGTCACAGAACCCGAAACAGACTCCAGACACTGGGGTCTCAGCTCAGAAACTCCCCGGAAAGTTCCGAGGGATTGGAGACACAGAATGGGAAGTGCCCCGCTCGTCCCGGGCCTCCACGCCCGGGGCTGCTCGCCCCGGGCCTCCACGCCCGGGGCTGCTCGCCCCGGGCCTCCACGCCCGGGGCTGCTCGCCCCGGGCCTCCACGCCCGGGGCTGCTCGCCCCGGGCCTCCACGCCCGGGGCTGCTCGCCCCGGGCCTCCACGCCCGGGGCTGCTCGCCCCGGCCTCCACGCCCGGGGCTGCTCGCCATGGCTCACTATGCCTGAAGCCATTCCTGTACCTGAGAGAAGGTGTCACACAAACACAAACACCCTCCAGGCCCTGGGTTCCCTGCTCAGAAAATCCCGGGCAAGTTCCGAGGGATCGGATACGCCAAATGGGTTGTGCTCCTGGTCGACCCGGGCCTCCACGCCCGGGGCTCTATCTTACCATGTCCCATCAGGGCTGAAGCCTCTCCTTGTCAGTGACAGATACGGGCCAGTGTTTCCCACACAGAGTCCAGACCTTGGCGTCTCAGCTAAGAAACTTACGGGGAATAATGGAGAAGTGGGAGACACAGAATTCCAAGCAGCCCTACCAGGGACTATACTACAAGCCTAAAATCCCAAGGAGACATATGGCTGAATCCTGAAAAGCCAACAACCCATCCTCTCCACTCCGGTACTCCCAGGTCAGGACCGAGGGATGCGAGACCCAGAATCCCAAACACCTGCTACGAGCCCCGGCCTCCAGGCCCTGAGTCATTATGATGGCTCACAATGGCTGGAGCCTGAGAGAAGGCACTCACCCTGTACCAGAGAGAAAGGGGTCACAGAACCCGAAACAGCCTCCAGACACTGGGGTCTCAGCTCAGAAACTGCCCGGAAAGTTCCGAGGGATTGGAGACACAGAATGGGAAGTGCCCCGCTCCTCCAGGCCCGGGGCTGCCCGCCCCGGGCCTCCAGGCCCGGGGCTGCCCGCCGCGGGCCTCCAGGCCCGGGGCTGCCCGCCGCGGGCCTCCAGGCCCGGGGCTGCCCGCCGCGGGCCTCCAGGCCCGGGGCTGCCCGCCCCGGGCCTCCACGCCCGGGGCGGCCCGCCCCGGGCCTCCACGCCCGGGGCGGCTCGCCCCGGGCCTCCACGCCCGGGGCGGCTCGCCCCGGGCCTCCACGCCCGGGGCTGCTCGCCATGGCTCACTATGACTGAAGCCGTTCCTGTACCTTAGAAAAGGGGTCACACAAACACAAACACCCTCCAGGCCCTGGGTTCCCTGCTCAGAAAATCCCGGGCAAGTTCCGAGGGATCGGATATGCCAAATGGGTAGTGCTCCTGGTCGACCCGGGCCGCCACGCCCGGGGCTCTATCTTTCCATGGCGCATCAGGGCTGAAGCCTCTCCCTGTCAGTGACAGAAACGGGCCAGTGTTTCCCACACAGAGTCCAGACCTTGGGGTCTCAGCTAAGAAACTTACGGGGAAGGATGGAGAAGTGGGAGACACAGAATTCCAAGCAGCCCTACCAGGGACTATACTACAAGCCTAAAATCCCAAGGAGACATATGCCTGAATCCTGAAAAGCCAACAACCCTTCCTCTCCACTCCGGTACTCCCGGGTCAGGACCAAGGGATGCGAGACCCAGAATTCCAAACACCTGCTACGAGCCCCGGCCTCCAGGCCCTGAGTCATTACGATGGCTCACCATGGCTGGAGCCTGAGAGAAGGCAGTCACCCTGTACCTGAGAGAAAGGTATCACAGAACCCGAAACAGCCTCCAGACACTGGGGTCTCAGCTCAGAAACTCCCCGGAAAGTTCCGAGGGATTGGAGACACAGAATGGGAAGTGCCCCGCTCGCCCCGGGCCTCCACGCCCGGGGCTACTCGCCATGGCTCACGAGGACTGAAGCCATTCCTGTACCTGAGAGAAGGGGTCACACAAACACAAACACCCTCCAGGCCCTGGGTTCCCTGCTCAGAAAATCCCGGGCAAGTTCCGAGGGATCGGATATGCCAAATGGGTAGTGCTCCTGGTCGAGCCGGGCCTCCACGTCCGGGGCTCTATCTTACCATGGCGCATCAGGGCTGAAGCCTCTCCCTGTCAGTGACAGAAACGGGCCAGTGTTTCCCACACAGAGTCCAGACTTTGGGGTCTCAGCTAAGAAACTTACGGGGAAGGATGGAGAAGTGGGAGACACAGAATTCCAAGCAGCCCTACCAGGGACTATACTACAAGCCTAAAATCCCAAGGAGACAAATGCCTGAATCCTGAAAAGCCAACAACCCTTCCTCTCCACTCCGGTCCTCCCGGGTCAGGACCGAGGGATGCGAGACCCAGAATCCCAAACACCTGCTACGAGCCCCGGCCTCCAGGCCCTGAGTCATTACGATGGCTCACCATGGCTGGAGCCTGAGAGAAGGCAGTCACCCTGTACCTGAGAGAAAGGGGTCACAGAACCCGAAACAGCCTCCAGACACTGGGGTCTCAGCTCAGAAACTCCCCGGAAAGTTCCGAGGGATTGGAGACACAGAATGGGAAGTGCCCCGCTCGCCCCGGGCCTCCACGCCCGGGGCTACTCGCCATGGCTCACGAGGACTGAAGCCATTCCTGTACCTGAGAGAAGGGGTCACACAAACACAAACACCCTCCAGGCCCTGGGTTCCCTGCTCAGAAAATCCCGGGCAAGTTCCGAGGGATCGGATTCGCCAAATGGGTAGTGCTCCTGGTCGACCTGGGCCTCCACGCCCGGGGCTCTATCTTTCCATGGCGCATCAGGGCTGAAGCCTCTCCCTGTTAGTGACAGAAACGGGCCAGTGTTTCCCACACAGAGTCCAGACCTTGGGGTCTCAGCTCAGAAACGTACGGGGAAGGATGGAGAAGTGGGAGACACAGAATTCCAAGCAGCCCTACCAGGGACTATACTACAAGCCTAAAATCCCAAGGAGACATATGCCTGAATCCTGAAAAGCCAACAACCCTTCCTCTCCACTCCGGTACTTCCAGGTCAGGACCGAGGGATGCGAGACCCAGAATCCCAAACACCTGCTACGAGCCCCGGCCTCCAGGCCCTGAGTCATTACGATGGCTCACCATGGTTGGAGCCTGAGAGAAGGCAGTCACCCTGTACCTGAGAGAAAGAGGTCACAGAACCAGAAACAGCCTCCAGACACTGGGGTCTCAGCTCAGAAACTCCCCGGAAAGTTCCGAGGGATTGGAGACACAGAATGGGAAGTGCCCGGCTCGCCTCGCCCCGGGGCCTCCACGCCCGGGGCGGCTCGCCCCCGGCCTCCACGCCCGGGGCTGCTCGCCATGGCTCACTATGACTGAAGCCGTTCCTGTACCTTAGAGAAGGGGTCACACAAACACAAACACTCTCCAGGCCCTGGGTTCTCTGCTCGGAAATTCCCGGGGCAGTTCCACTGGGTAAGATACACCAAATGGGTAGTGCTCCTGGTCGACCCGGGCCTCCACGCCCGGGGCTCTATCTTACCATGGCGCATCAGGGCTGAAGCCTCTCCCTGTCAGTGACAGAAACGGGCCAGTGTTTCCCACACAGAGTCCAGACCTTGGGGTCTCAGCTAAGAAACTTAAGGGGAAGGATGGAGACGTGGGAGACACAGAATTCCAAGCAGCCCTACCAGGGACTATACTACAAGCCTAAAATCCCAAGGAAACATATGCCTGAATCCTGAAAAGCCAACAACCCTTCCTCTCCACTCCGGTACTCCCGGGTCAGGACCGAGGGATGCGAGACCCAGAATCCCAAACACCTGCTACGAGCCCCGGCCTCCAGGCCCTGAGTCATTACGATGGCTCACCATGGTTGGAGCCTGAGAGAAGGCAGTCACCCTGTACCTGAGGGAAAGAGGTCACAGAACCCGAAACAGCATCCAGACACTGGGGTCTCAGCTCAGAAACTCCCCGGATAGTTCCGAGGGATTGGAGACACAGAATTGGAAGTGCCACGCTCGCCCCGGGCCTCTCAGGCCGGGGGCTGCTCGCCCCGGGCCTCCACGCCCGGGGCTACTCGCCATGGCTCACTATGACTGAAGCCGTTCCTGTACCTGAGAGAAGGAGTCACACAAACAAAAACATCCTCCAGGCCCTGGGTTCCCTGCTCAGAAAATCCCGGGCAAGTTCCGAGGGATGGGATACGCCAAATGGGTTGTGCTCCTGGTCGACCCGGGCCTCCACGCCCGGGGCTCTATCTTAACATGACGCATCAGGGCTGACGCCTCTCCCTGTCAGTGACAGAAACGGGCCAGTATTTCCCACACAGAGTCCAGACCTTGGGGTCTCAGCTCAGAAACTTACGGGGAAGGATGGAGAAGTGGGAGACACAGAATTCCAAGCAGCCCTACCAGGGACTATACTCCAAGCCTAAAATCCCAAGGAGACATATGCCTGAATCCTGAAAAGCCAACAACCCTTCCTCTCCACTCCGGTACTCCCGGGTCAGGACCGGGGGATGTGAGACCCAGAATCCCAAACACCTGCTACGAGCCCCGGCCTCCAGGCCCTGAGTCATTACGATGGCTCACCATGGCTGGAGCCTGAGAGAAGGCAGTCACCCTGTCCCTGAGAGAAAGAGGTCACAGAACCCGAAACAGCCTCCAGACACTGGGGTCTCAGCTCAGAAACTCCCCAGAAAGTTCCGAGGGATTGGAGACACAGAATGGGAAGTGCCCCGCTCGCCCCGGGCCTCCAGGCCCGGGGCTGCCCGCCCCGGGCCTCCACGCCCGGGGCTCCCCGCCCCGGGCCTCCACGCCCGGGGCTCCCCGCCCCGGGCCTCCACGCCCGGGGCTCCCCGCCCCGGGCCTCCACGCCCGGGGCTCCCCGCCCCGGGCCTCCACGTCCGGGGCTCCCCGCCCCGGGCCTCCACGCCGGGGGCCCCCGCCCGGGGCCTCCACGCCCGGGGCTGCTCGCCATGGCTCACTATGACTGAAGCCGTTCCTGTACCTGAGAGAAGGGGTCACACAAACACAAACACCCTCCAGGCCCTGTGTTCCCTGCTCAGAAAATCCCGGGCAAGTTCCGAGGGATCGGATACGCCAAATGGGTAGTGCTTATGGTCGACCCGGGCCTCCACGCCCGGGGTTGTATCTTACCATGGCTAATCAGGGTTGAAGCCTCTCCCTGTCAGTGACAGAAACGGGCCAGTGTTTCCCACAAGGACTCCAGACCTTGGGGTCTCAGCTAAGAAACTTACGGGGAAGGATGGAGAGGTGGGAGACACAGAATTCCAAGCAGCCCTTCCAGGGGCTATGCAGCCAGCCTAAAATCCCAAGGAGACATATGCCTGAATCCTGAAAAGCCAACATCACTTCCTCTCAACTCTGAAACTCCTGGGTCAGGACCGAGGGATGCGAGACCCAGAATCCCAAACACCTGCTATGAACCCCGGCCTCCAGGCCCTGAGTCATTACGATGGCTCACCATGGCTGGAGCCTGAGAGAAGGCAGTCACCCCTGTACCTGAGAGAGGTGGGTCACAGAACCCGAAACAGCCTCCAGACACTGGGGTCTCAGCTCAGAAACTCCCCGGAAAGTTCCGAAGGATTGGAGACACAGAACGGGAAGTGCCCCGCTCGCCCCGGCCCTCCACGTCCGGGGCTGCTCGCCCCGGGCCTCCACGTCCGGGGCTGCTCGTCCCGGGCCTCCACGCCCGGGGCTGTTCGCCCCGGGCCTCCACGCCCGGGGCTGCTCCCTCCGGGCCTCCAGGCCCGGGGCTGCTCGCCCCGGGCCTCCACGCCCGGGGCTGCTCGCCCCGGGCCTCCACGCCCGGGGCTGCTCGCCCCGGGCCTCCACGCCCGGGGCTGCTCGCCATGGCTCACTATGGCTGAAGCCGTTCCTGTACCTGAGAGAAGGGGTCACACAAACACAAATACCCTCCAGGCCCTGGGTTCCCTGCTCAGAAACTCCCCGGGAAGTTCCGAGGGATAGGATACACCAAATGGGTAGTGCTCCTGGTCGATCCGGGTCTCCACGCCCGGGGATCTATCTTACCATGGCTCATCAGGGCTGAAGCGTCTCCCTGTCACTGACAGAAACGGGCCATTGTTTCCCACACAGACTCCAGACCTCGTGGTCTCAATAAGAAACTTACGGGGAACGATGGAGAAGTAGGAGACACAGAATTCCAAGCAGCCCTTCCAGGGGCTATGCAGCAAGCCTAAAATCCCAACGAGACATATGCCTGAATCCTGAAAAGCCAACATCCCTTCCTCTCCACTCCGATACTCCCGGGTCAGGACCGAGGGGTTCGAGACCCAGAATCCCAAACACCTGCTACGAGCCCCGGCCTCCAGGCCCTGAGTCATTATGATGGCTCACCATGGCTGGAGCCTGAGAGAAGGCGGTCACCCTGTACCTGAGAGAAATGGGTCACAGAACCCGAAACAGCCTCCAGACACTGGGGTCTCAGCTCAGAAACTCCCCGGAAAGTTCCGAAGCATTGGAGACACAGAATGGGAAGTGCCCCGCTCGCCCCGGGCCTCCAGGCCCGGGCCTGCTCGCCCCGGGCTTCCAGGCCCGGGACTACTCGCCCCGGGCCTCCACGCCCGCGGCTGCTCGCCCCGGGCCTCCAGGCCTCCCAGTTACTCCACCTCCCAGTTACACTTAACTGGAGATAGGGTGCTAGAAAGATCGTCGGTCAGCGCCCCTTCCACCTTGAGACAATGTTGAAGGCTGTTTCTTTTGTTTCACATAAATAACGTGAACAACAGCATGAATTGGAGTCTGTATGTCCTGATGAGCTTTCTTGTATTGGCTTTTGGATAAATGCTCAGACTAAATATGCTTTGATGAAAGAAAGCAGACATTTTTTCCTCTGTTTACAGGTCCCTTTATTCTTTTTTTTTTTGTATTGTGAACTATAGTACTCAGTAAAGTAAATCCTTGTGAAATTTCACTCCTCTAATGTTATTTTATTAGTGTAACTCTGACACTT